>NW_027526460.1:84554394-84836894 GCF_048455015.1 Haemaphysalis longicornis | reverse complement strand
CTCCGCGGTTTCCTCTCCTTCGGGCGCGCTGCGCATATATAGTGCCTAGAATATAACCGGTGTGCCGCTCTCCGGCGGCCTTTCGGTCGACGGTTGCTCTGCGCTTGCACTTGAACCCCCTCAGCGTCGCATCACACCAGGGTTCCCGCGAGGGGAGGTGGGCGTAATTATTTTTCTTAAAATAACAGATCATGGCGCATACATTTTAAGAAAGAGACACATATTCCCGAGGAAATATTAAACAACCCACGCTCTGTTCAGGACTAGCGGCGTTTTCTTATCCGAACAGATAGAGAGAGAGAGAGAGAGAGAGAGAGAGCTCTTTGTTAGATGAAAACACAGAGGTTTGCCGGCATGTGCCCGCCTACATGATACTCTGCGGGGATGGGGACAAGGGAGTAAAGGTCTTAAGGCAGAAGGCAGTGGAAAAGGAGAGGTTAAAAGAAAAAGTGAACATGAAGCTTTGCGCGCTGATACGCAACCGGTGGTAAAGAGTTTCAAGCTTAGGTGGGATCCGCTCTGGTAGCCTCATTAGGAGTCCAGAGTATTATTGGTGCAGGAAAAGGTGCCGAGTATAAGGGAAAGACCAGAGGCGGTTTTATACCTCTAAGGCAAGCTCCTTCTCTAGCGTTGCTGCCTCCTGCTCTGTGAAAAAATCTTTCTTACATTTCGCAGCTGTAGGCCTCTGCGAGCTGCCTCATTCGCGTTCTCGTAGCCGAGAATACCGCTGTGTGCAGGCATTTATTGCAGGGTCACTCGGTGACCGGCGACGTAGGCGAGGTGGTGCCGGTAAGTGACGTCACGGGATACATTCTAGTTAAGGCTGAAGCGCCAGGCACACCGTAAGGTTTGCCACGCCGCCTTCGAGTCCGTGAATATGGCCCATTCTGCTGGTGGCTGGCGATAAATTTAGTGCAGGACTTGTTTAGTGCACGAAGATCAGCAGACGAGGAAGAGGTTGTTCGTTCAAGGCGGTAGGGCAAGGTTTTGCCGGTTGGCGAAATGAAGACGCCGGATGAACCACCGTGAGACGTAGTTGAGCCGTCAGTAAAAATAGGGGCCATATGTGAATATCGGGCATTGATGTGGGCAAGCGCCAGTTGTAGGAGATAAAATTGTGGCAGAGCTTTCTTTGAGTTGAGACCAGGTATGCTAATGTGTACGCACAGGGGTGCGAGAGTCAAGGGAGGGAAATCAGATGGCATGGTTTGTCGTGCATGAGGGGGTAGAGAAATTTTTATAGAGGTTAACGTTTCTGCGAAGGTGGAATTTTTGTTGCGCTGTACAACAAGGGTCAAGAAATTGGTTTCTAAGTGCAACTGATGGTTTAGGTATATTCGAACTGTTTCCTCCAACCGAAGAACATCTAAGGACAAGCAAGCAGCTTCCCGAAGTGTACCAGTGGACGAAGTGCCCTTGGGCAGGCCAAGACAGGCGCGCAGACAATTATTTCTTGCTGCGTCAAGCTGCTTTTTGCTTGTAGTCGACAGGCGCTGTAAAACAGGCAGGCTGTAGTGTAGCAAGCTATCCTAACTCTTCCCCTGTTAACTATTTGACCGACTCCTTCGCAGTATGGGCCAAACCGAATTTCTTCTTCCGTCAAGAAACAGCCACTGGCTCATACTCATGCATCTAATACCTGTGGCGGATTTGCCAAGAACTACTAAACGCTGAACACAACATGCTATAAATACCGACATCGCTGGTTTGAAGCCATCTTTCTTCCTGGCTTGGATACCTTCACATTGACATTATCCTCGTTTTATATCTCAGTTTATTGATCCTATTTTACCGAGGCAAAGTGCCTGCGCCCCAGGTTCTCAGTGTCGGCTTTGGGTGGGTTTTATTGTATGAATACGGTTTTCGTTCATAAATACGGCGGAAATTCCTATCGCCCCTTCTGCAAAAAAGTGTCCAAACGCGAAGCTTCCTCTTATACCAATGCCAATTACACAATCGAAACACGTTAAGTCCAAACTACTACAATTCTGAACTAAGCAAAAGTGATGTTATGATTTGATATCTGTTTGTTGGCGGTTGTGTCATCTGAATGTGCTGATTCGATTTGCCCAGCGTTGTCGTTGATTTGAGCTATTCATTAATTAGGGTGTGGTTTTATCAACGTACCATCCGCGTGCCTGTTGGAGAATGATTTCATCGTCCTCGTCATTCACGTGTATGATGCTAAACCACATTTGTCTACCACAAAAGAACGGGGTAAGTATGTAAAGACGCCCAAATGTTGATGGAATGTGTGATTGAAATACACTGCGTGTGTTAAACACATTGTGTAAAGTTGGCTTTCCTGCAGTAAGGTTGGCTCTTGTAGTGCATTCTCTAGATAGCTTTTATTTACTAATTAGAGCGCTCGGCCGTTTCGACCCACGCAGGCTGGAATTAATCTGAACTCACCCCTTCAATTATTTCGAAAAGCGAGGTGCGGAGGGCGTCATCATAGGACGGGACATGACCAGTGCTACAGTTTAAGAGTTTTCTCTTATTTTGCTAGAAATTTCTGCAGCATCGTAGTACCCACGCACTCGCATCACTTTTTTGTGGCTTAAGGCAGTTTTCCGCCTCTGCACAAATATGTTGCACTCCACTTATGGATGCACGTACATAAAGTTAAGAACTTATACTTCGACAGACGTCGTAAGTGTTGCCTGTACACAGCACCGCAGACGTTATTATTTATTAATGCGCGTAAAAATATTTAGCCTTTTTCAAGTTGTCCGGGAGTGGCGACACGGATGAAATGTCGCGGAACAATGCCCAGATAGGTTTGCAGGATTTTCAACTTTTTGCAACCTATGCGTTATCAAGCAGTGGTCCTGGATGCCTGGAAGCGCATTCCCTACGAAGCCTCAGCCGTTGTATGAACCAAGGGAAAAAAAGACGGCCTTTAGGCCTTCCACCGCCGCAACAGGACGCAAAATGCCTGATGCACAATAAAGTAGAGATGTTAAGCGAGTTTTCGAGTAGGTGTCATGGTTTTATAGCTCATTCTCTATAAATATCTCGAAAACAAATAAAGCTCTCCAATCGGACTGACGTGAACGTATATAACCTACATCTGTCATCGATCGTTGGCTGACGAGCAACATAAAAACTGTGGTCGATGCCTCTTTTATAGGATTCGGTAAAACACGAAAGTAAACTGTGCTTCACAGGAGCATTCGAATGTTTATTGTGCATCCTTATGAACTTGCACATCACTATTTATATTACATCGGTGTGCCACTGTTAGATGCATCATGTTAGACACTGGATTGCACGCACCGGAACATTCGTAAATTCGACTGAAACCACAGCTTCTTCTACACCGTGCGAACGAAACCGCACCGAAACAGAAAACAGTAGGTGGCGGAAGGTCCCTCAATTCACCCGCGTCCCGCGTACACGAAGACGCTGGCACCGACGCACCAACTGTCGGCGCTCATTAGCGTCATAATGAACTTCTTCGCTTCGCCTCTTCCAGAAAATAGTACCACCTGAATAAACGAAGTAGTGGGAAAGATACAGGGCGCAGTCGTAAACCTACTAGCAATTGAATCAATAGCGCATTCGGCAGAGCGCTGTGGTGCTCCCGTTGCGGTGAGAGAGTTCAAGGATCGTATCCGGGCGCCACCGGGTGAGTACAACTTTTTCTGCCGATGTCATTTCCGTGACGAATATTACACCGGCAGGATCTTGGTGTACCCGGCCATAAAACACTTTCGTGTAAAAAGACTGTGAACGTCTGTTTATCTTCTGAGGTAATCTTTTGCGAGGGTACGTAATTAGCGAACATGTGAATAAACATGTTAACAAAGAGGTCCTACGGGCCTAGGGACGTTTTGTTCTTACCCTCAGCTGTTTTATTAGCCTAGCTATCTTGTTTTCTTGTCAATGCTGCACAAAAAGATTTGTTTTATCTTTGCCGATGCTTCTGATGCCGCCAGAGGCATAATTGTTCTAATATTTCCTTTACTTTTTCAGACGTAATATCCACGACATCACTGAAGCACCGAGATTGCATTTTTAAGAGGTTGGCGCGGACCTACGAACAAAAATATGATAGACAACTTCACTGGAAGAGACAGTAAAGGTTTAAAATCATTTCAGAATTTAAATTAACAAATTGTAGCTTCAGTACGTACACTCTACCTTCCATCTGATTGTTTTATTGTGCCTACTTTTAGTAGCACTGCATAATGGCTTATAGTGAGGGTAAGAAATGATGGTGAAGGACGCTTAAGCTCAGTTAATCGGTTGCGAGAGAGCACAAGTTGTCTGTGGGTATTGATTGATCTTACGCCATAAATTCCTCGATCGCTAATAATTGAAAAGTACTCCTTTCGCGAGGATTACACGGTCTCTGAACCCATGTGTGACATTTATTCTTTGCACGTATCATGACTGCAATATCGCATACGACACTGTTTTTGTTAACAATATTGCTGGGGCTCACGCCCAAGCGTTTTGAAACCAAACGCGGTGCGGTATGCCGATATTTTGACCCTCGGCTTGTTAACTTTAATATAAATTTGTTATTTTGCTTGCCATGCGTACCACGTAAATAGATCTTGTAAAGCGTTCTTGAAAAATTACGATCAGTTTACCCTAGAGGGGACATGGAAAATAAATACAGTTTAGTTTTTTTCTAAAAACGGATCATTGGTGCCTCACTCATTGCAATGACCGGCCGAAAGGACATTTTAACTGAAAAATATGGATGCCTAGACAAACGTACAAATTTCGCGCTTCATGACCTCCGCAATGACCTAACAGGGAGTGAAAAAAAACACATTTATCAGTGGGATAACTGCAGCTTAGCATTCAAGTCGTGTTGTCAAAAGGAGCAATAACTCTGGTGACACAAATACAGTTACACAGTTATGTGTCTTGGAGGTGGCTTTTCTCAGTCGCCTCAAATCCCATGAACAAATCACCATCACGTGGTAAGCAACCGAAGAGAAAGTAGCTGGACGCCTCCATTAGATAATCATCATTCGCATTGGGCAATACAATCTTTTGAAGGAACCAACTTGTACTTTCCCTTCATGGCTTCTATAAATCGCAGTGCCAAAAACCGACAAAAACCGATATACGTGCTAACACGTGCGCATTAAACTGGGTCAAGAGCTGCTCTTTTACCCTAGACAGCGCAGCGACATACTCCTTTTCCACCTTTGTTCTGCGGTCTTATGATGCTCGCCCACGCTCAAAAAAGGAGGACACGCGAACGCGGCTGCCTCTTTCACGCGTCGTTGGAGTCCGGGTGAACTCGCACATGCCCTCGGACAAGTATGCTAACGATGGCGGTTAAGCCGCGTGTGGTAGCCTCTTGCAACTTCCGCAGCACCGCACGCTGTTGACATGGTGCGCTTTCTTTGGAAGGAAGCAGCGCAAGGCTTCCGGCTCTCAGGCCGTGGGGAAATCATACTCCGCCCGAAAAGACACGCTTTCTTAGGACGTCAGAAAAGCCGAGACACGGGTCCGTGTAATTGCGTGGTACAAGTTTGATGGTCGTACGAAGAGTTTGGAAAAGATTGTGCTAGGCCAGAGCGCCCTCTTTTAGAACACGGTCTAGTGAGCTTGAAAGACACCGCGCACTTGTCTTGTTATAACTGATGAGTGCTCTTCCGTAGTAGAGCAAGAGCTTATGCACTGCAGGAGAGAAGCTTGACCCTTTCAGCTCGACGAGCGCCTATTACTACTTCAACAAGACTGAAAAAGAAAACAGGAAAAAAATGTGTCAAAAATGCGAGCTGTAGGCCCAATTTGTTCCAAAGCGGAAATGTGGCGCCATCTTTTTCCCATAAATTATCCCGTTTTTCAGGTTGCAACGTAAATATGGGAAAAGCACTTCGAATGGAGTAAAGCCCTTCTTATCTTACATGAAAAAAGGTGACAGAAACCTTTCATTTTAATGTGCCTCGCCCACCATGCCCATGAGTTGCTTCATTTCAGAGCTATTTTCATCGGCCTTAGAAGGAAATTGTGTTAGGAGTATAAGCATGCGAGTATAAGGCAGATGAATCACCGTACGTGCTTTTTTACAAGGGGTCTAAGCTTTGTTGTCTTGTAAGTTAACAACTTGTCGCTGACTGGTTGAACGCAGTTTCCAGCTGCCGCACTTACACATTACTTTGACATCATAGAATAAGAGTAATGCTACTGAGCATCTGTTTTCCCCGATTTTAGATGAGCAGTGCGATGCTCGGATGGTCAGCTCTTACCCGGCTTACAAACAACATATGCTTGACGGCCGAGGCACGTCGCCCAGGCCCAGGGTTTCCTAGACTAAGGAGGTCGCCCACTGGTGGTCGATCAAACGACTTTGGTTGTTGCAATAGAAGTTTATTCCTCCCCGACCCCAATCCGGTTTTAGATGCGAAGCATCTCATGGTCGGGGCTATGTCCCTCTCTTGTTGTTGTTGTTGCGCCGTCCACATCCCCACTGCGCATGCTCGGCTTGCTGAACGCCCGGTGGTGTTTTACCCTTTAATGGCTCCTGGAGCGACAGTGTTGCCGGTGTGTTCCTGGGCCGCCGCGAGACGACCACGCTTTCCTCTCTTCCTCACAGCCGTATAAACCAGGTGTGCACCCGCGCTGCGCGCTACTCCACTGCGCATGCGCGTCTCTACTCCATTCTCTTCCTCACAGCCGTGTAAACAGCCGTATAAATCAGGAGTGCACACGCGCTGCGCGCTACTCCACTGCGCATGCGCGTCTCTCCTCCATTCTCCTCCTACCAGCCGTATAAACCAGGTGTGCACACGCGCTGCCCGCCGTTCAGTCTGCTTCCAACCCCCGTCTTCGCCGGTTCTGTTACGCTGCTGCTAGGATCAGTGCCGATGTCAACGCCAGTGCCAACATCCCCGTCAACGTAAGTGCTTACGCAAGTACAACCAACAGCATCAGCCCTAACGCCTGGAACCGCTTCTGCAACATCCACTGACGTTAACACTTCACGGACCATAAAGCAGTCATACGCAAGGCGAAACGACCACCCCAACTAGATGTTACCTACATTGCCTAAATAAAGACATTCATACCACCCTACTCACGCGTCTCCTTACTCTAACATCACACACCAACTCTACTCACACTACTTACTTCAACTCTACTAACACACCAGCCAACCCCCACTGCTGCTTCGCATCCTCCGAAGGGTTCCCCCCAAGGAACATGGCGTAATTCTTTAGACACTGTTTCTCAGGGCAATATGTCAAAAGTTTCCCTTGTCATGATCTTCTTTGGTCGCTCACGTCGGGTTCAACAAAAAAAATTACACCATCTTCCCACGTGGGAACGCTGAGGGGATGCAAAGCGGAACAGTAGTAGCGTGTTAATTCGTTGTTAGAGTAAAGACACGTGTAGTAGCGTAATAAATGTCTTCTTTATTTATCGAGTTGTGGGGAACGTTTTGCGGCTTCTCGTTCTCGAAGCGAGGAATCCACTGTTCGACGCTGGCGTTTCGAAGCGTTGTCACGTTGCTCGTTCTCGAAGGTAGGAATCCGCTGCTCGGCGCTGCCGTTTATGTTCGGCGTCGCCAGCTCTCCTCTGTGCAGCCTTGTCTTCGGAGGCACGAGACGAGCCGAGCGGCGAGGAGGAGCGGCGAGGAGGAGAGCGGCGTTATCGCAGCTGGTTAGGGCTTGGATTGGATTTGGATTGGATTAGATGAAAGTGGATTGTGTTGGATTGTGTTGCGTCATAGCCGCGGCAGACGCACTGGCGCCGGCGCGTCCCCTTACCGTTATGCGCGCTATAAAGCGCGGTGCTTGCGCCGCGCCGTTCCATCGTTCCAGCGCCGTTCCTCCGCTGCCCAACAGGGTTTCCCGCGAGGGGAGGTGGGAGTTTTATTCTTATTTCTCCTTCGCAGAAGAAATAATTTCCTGCTTCCCACCGGAATGTCCACATTATCGACTTCGTGCTTATATTGCTCCCCATCACGACGTAGCAGCCCTTACTCTGTGATGGAGAGGAAGCATCTATTAGGGAAGAAATAAAAAGGGTATAATGACCGGCATGGCAAGAGAGTACCAATAAACTCTGCTTTATGACTTCATAACAAATACAGTTACCGCGTCGATCTGGTACGGTATAGGAAAAGCCCTGTATTTTAGAAATGAATCAGACAGAAAAGTAACAAAACAACAACACATTTTTGAGAGAATATGTGCCGTGTCTCTGAACGAAAGAGTGGTTTTGGGGGGGTGCGGAAGGGCGGAAGGACACCATGAGTTCTTCCAGTATTTAAGGGTCTTAACAATGTGTGAATGTAAAAATCAGCTGATCTTGAACGCTGTGGTGTAAAAACGTCAAAATAAGTCAATTTTTGCGGTTCTTCTGGTTCCATATAAACTGTTTTAAGTCCTTGGCTCAATATTATCCCCAGTGCATTTCCTTTCTTTTTCTCTTGAACCACTTAGTAGTAGTAGTAGTAGTCATAGACGCCTCTTTATTCGAAATACCTTCGTCCGCTGTTATAAAAACATTTCCAAGTTTTTTTTTCTACATCCCTATTTTAGAGTGAGAGAGAGAGAGGGAAAGCTCTTTATTAGAAGAAAGCAGAGAGGTCTGCAGGCATGTATTCGCCTACATGCTACTCTGCGGGGATGGGGTGGAGGAGGTAAAGGCCCTAAAGAAAGTAGGGCGAAAGAGAGGGGAAAAAAGAAGAGGTAAAAAAGAAGGCTACATGGAGTGTTCCGTGGGTCACGTAAAAGTCCAGGTGTTCTCACAGGATGACGATGTGGAGTTCTACAGTGTCTCTACGACGCCGATGTCGTGTAAGTAATCAAACAGTGCATCTAACACTTTTCGCTGGGATGAGTGCTCTCACGTATTTAGTATGAAATATCCATTTTTTAGCGCCCAATACAACAAACATTCGTTCATGAGCTGGCGTCACGTCCAGGGAGTGATATATACTCTTGGGAATGTCGTTAATATGAATCTCAAAAATTATCGTTCCGGCCATCACTATGTCCGCACTCGTGGTACACAGGAACAGATGCGAAAATTTGTATTAAAATATAAAACACGTGTGTTGCGAGGTAAAACCACTGCGTAACTACTGCAAATAAAAACAGTACAATACAAAACAGGTATTCGCTGTGCTCCCAATATCATCGCAATAAATACGCGAGTTGTGCCAGAAGCTTCTCCGTTAAGCTCAAAGATACCCCAGACACAAAGAGGTTCTGCCGGGGTGCCATTCTGCAACCGTTTTATGTCTGATTTTTTTTCCCACAGGACCCCTGTAGGGCTTGTCTTTGAAATCTTTTCTTAGTTGCACTTTTTTCCCTGCCACTTAAAACCTGTCGAAGCGTATTCCGCAAACAGGCATTAACGTGCACGAAACAGAACAGAAGAAAGCAAGAAACAAAACTTTTATTCTTGTGACGCATAGCGCATAAAACGTGTGTCTTCATCTCATGAATGGTTGGATCGAGACAAAATATGCAAGTGTTCTGTGCCGTTGCGCAAATGTGCAGTGAATGTTTAGTTCAGCTGAAAAAGGCATGTCAAAGTGAGTGCGACGCATGAAAGAAGCCGCTTCGACCCATTCTATTTTCAACAAAAGTAATCCTTCCAGCGGCGGCCTACGCCTACAGTACTGTAAGGAGTACAAAGAAATATTCCTTTGCCATCGGCGTAGATATCTAGTCTGGAAGATGATACGCAGCGTCTCATACCACGCCAGTTTCCAACTGCGAGCAGGAAATCTGGATAAGATGCCCTGCCACAACAAAAAATATATTTTCAGAAATAGATTGCGCAGAAAGCATGACACACGGCGCTAGAGAAATGCTAAGCACAAGAGAAGTACGCCGTGTGCACTTAAAGAATGCGCCATGTCGTCACGTTTCTACCGTACTCAGAAGGAACAAAGGGACTGGAACTCGCGCGGATCCTATTGAACTGTTTTTTTTTGTAAATTCAACCCATGCCTATTCTTTACAGGTGTTGTGGCAGAAGAACTTGCATTGTTTTTTTTTTCCTAGCCACCTGGCAACAGTCCGTGCGTTGTGATTTTGCAGGAACAAAAACTAAACGGGATTGTCGGCGTTAAAGTACAGAAAAGAGCCCTTTAGGATCGTGCTTCTTCTTCATGGAAGAAAAACTTTGAAATGTAGTAAGAAGCTTTAATGTCTTCTTTGCTGGGTCGGTGGAGTTTAGGTGTATTCTGAGTGGAGTTAGACACCAACAAATTGACCTTTTCGGTGTCTTTGTCTAGCTCGGTTCACTCTCAGCGTTCACAAGCCGACCAAACATCCTTTGCGACGTGTGCGTGTGCGTGTGTGTGCGTGCGCGAGTTGCACATGGGTGTCGTTTGAGAGAGATAGAGAGAGAGAGACAGCGAGAGAGAGAGACAATATATTGAGCCCTGCAGCCCTCCATAATGCTTGGCGTGTTACTTCACATGGTTGGTGAGCATGTAATGATGGTTAAATGTCACAAAATAGTAATAAAAAAGAAATAACAACACATAAACACCATCGCACTAACACACGCACACATATAAAGTGAAAAGAGCTTAGAGAGAGAGGTGCTCATAAGGTGGCTTTACCGCCGAGTTTCAATGGAAATGCAGAAGAGCGTTAGAACACCGCACCGCACTTTTTTTTTTCAGGTGCCTAAAAATCTTTCATGCTGAGATTTCTCGCCCTTAGTGAACTTCGTGCCGTCATTTGTGCCGAGTAGAAGCGTTTACAAACACCAAACACGTGTTTAGTGTCGTCTGGTACACTGCAAAGGGGACCAAGAGGTGATACCACCAGCCAAATTTTGTAAAAAATGCTTTAAGTACAGGCTACTTTGAGGTCCAGGTGGTATAAAGCACACTTAATTGGTCTGGATAAGCCGCGTGGTATGGGAACTGCAGAATGTGGGTCGAAAGCGTTGAGGGGGGCGTACTGCAGGCCTGGATTTCGCCAGTGCTGCAATTACACGCGCCATCAAAAACTTGTAACTAGTTCGTTGACGTCCTCCTTGGATAAACGTAGTTGGGCTGCTGAGCTCGTGGAACGGCCCTCGCGCGCGAGCCGAACAAAAATTACACTTATCGTGGTGCCACAGTGCCCGGGCAAAAACTGCAGTAAAGGATTGTGTACTTTACCAGTGACTGTGTGTGTATTATTTTGATTTCGTGAATCAGCTGCCGTTGATGACTTTCTCGCTTCCCAAATGGTTGTAGCGCAAAACGATAGTCCAGAAAAACATCCATGGGTTTGACAATCTGTGAAGCACCTATAACGACGGCCAGCTGTTTTTGAAGCCGATGTGTTGTGTGAGAGCGTATGGTTCACAGAGGCCAACGAAGATGGTTATGTCCTGTTATGCCCTTATGCCCTGTTGCCATAACGGCGGCTGTAAAGTCCCTTATGTAATGCCTCCAGGTTTTTAAGGTTATAATAAATGAAGTGATAAACTGAAATTGTTGTTATAACGACACCGCTTTATTCTAATTCTCGTTCTACAGAAAGCTTTCGCTCACCCCATCACGTGCATATAGAGCACATCATTCCCGCTCTTAACGAAGAACTGCTTATGATGTAGTTTTCCGGTCCCACCGAGTTCGATGTAACCAGGACACTCTGTGCGCCGATCGTCGTGTACCAACAGCCCACTTCCACGCTGTCCTGCAGTCAATCTAAACTTCAGTATTGGACAGGCGAAAGTAGTCGACATCAGCTTTTCGGTGCGAAAAGGAATAAACTAGCGCAAACCGAGCTCCTAAAAAGAAAGTTAGGCTCTGGTGTTCCTTGTTTTTTTCTATTTTTTTAGTTGTGATATGCTTACCTGCCTACAAAAATTGTTTCATGGTACAAAGAAATTCTCTTTCAGCGGAGCGCGAATACATTCCAACAAGCGTTTGCTAACATGTTCAGACACGAGCGTCAATTACAGATTTGTATAGTCAACAGCACTTCTGAGAAGCCCTGTTTTTGGAAGGTTTGACTGCGAGATCTTTACTGAACTGCCCATTAGTTGTATATTGATCTGGGCTGAGGTTTATTCCTGACGTTTTTCTTCTGCTGTTGTTCTTGTTCGTTGTAATCAAAAGTGGACGTATAGCCACGAAATACGTAATGGCCTCTGTGCACCGGGGGGCCCATCCCCGGGTAATACAATAAGTAGAACAGACGCACATACACGACATAGCGTGTGTTACCACCAGCAGTCGGGGCTTGAAAATTGACAAACATTATTCTTTTAGCTGAAACATGCTCATCTGCAATTATTTAGAGAGGATAATATTTGCGCTCTTACTAAGCCCTGTTTTCTCTTCACTGGTTAATTAATCCTGATTGGTTAAATGTGGCCCTCGTGTAAACTTTGTTGGGCTAGCAACAAGCTCTCATACAGCATACTAGCCCCAATTTTTATTGCGCGAGTGCTAGGAGAGTCAATCCAAAACCCACGGGTCGGCCCCACGCATAGGTGGGTATCGACGTTATGGGAAGCATTAATCATGACGTACCTGCTATAAAATGAATTTGTGGATGCCGGTTTAGTGTTTTTAGAGTGTTATGGCACTTTGGCATAGTTTCTGATTTTTCAGAACAATGACCAGTGCTGAGTGCGCCGAGAAATACGAGACGTAAACCAGAAACGTTCAACATCTTCAACCCCATGTCGAAGACGCACGAGCTCCGAGCGCAGACAACGAGGAGCAAGGAGAACCGATTTGTTCCTTGAGGAGGATGCAACGGTGGCGTACAGCGGCGATGGGGAACGTCGCCTGACGGGACGTGTCAGAACAAGAAGCCTCAGATCACTCCAACAGGCATCGCAAAAATGCATAAATGTCAAGGTTCATCTGCACGTTACAACGTTGTATTCTTTCAGTATAAGCATATAGCATCAGAGGTATACGGATAAATTTTTCGGTGACAGCAACCAGCAGAAAGCATGGTCGTCTATCACTGATCTAACGGAAGGGCCGTGGAGGTCACAGTTTCTCATATGATCGCAATTTCCCAAACCTCAATACAACGGCAAGGCAGTGTTACTCGGGGATAGTTTCTCTCTTGCTTCGTAGTGGCTGGAAAGATAGCTCACGTATGAAACACCAATCTCTCCACATCGATCACCGGGCTGCAAAATCACAGCACCTACGCCATAGCCACTGGCCTCCCTGCGAAGAATATTAAGCCTCGATTCATAAAGCTGACAAAAAAATCACAGCACCCACGCCATGGCCACTGGCCTCTCTGGGAAGAATATTAAGCCTCGATTCATAAAACTGACAAAAAAATCACAGCACCCACGCCATGGCCACTGGCCTCCCTGCGAAGAATATTAATCCTAGATTCGTAAAACTGACACAATACTAGTTGAGAAGTGATTTTTCGACTGTTTAAGGGTCTCTTTACATCTGTATGGCCCCATGCACTTTGTGTAGCGGAGGGCACAAGCTTGTTGATGGTAGACGTCACACGATCAACGTTTTGGACGAACGGCAGAAATAGGATGCCAGACGAAGAAAACGGTGCAGATACTTTTGCTGCTGCGGCCGTTGAAGTTCGAGGACAGCAGCAATACTGAAATAGTCAAGTAGAATTTTTTCGTGTTCTCACTGAGAGCAAATGAACATTGTTTCTTTGAGCACCATGTGACTTCTTAATGTGAAGCTTACTACTTGTATCCACAAGCCACGGGAGAGCATCAACAGGTTCTATTAGGGGCTGAGGAATGCTCGAATAAAAATAAAACGATGTAAAAAACCTAACACCAGAACGCATTCTCACGTAGGCCACGAACAGCACCGATAACGTTTCGGAATGCTACGGTGATACTGCAAACCCTAAATGACGGCACGTTAAATTCAAACATCCGGTCCGGGGTGTTGATCGCGGTCTTGTTTTATCGGCCTCGGTTGTGTTGAACTGCCACATCAAACGCACATCAAGCTTTGAAAAATATTATGCGCTTTGTAACCACTTCTTGCCATAAATTATCCTGACGTCAGGTAGACATGTTTTCGGGTGATGTCGCTGAGTGGAGTGTAATCTACGCAAAATCGAAGCCATTTTTAAGCATTAGAACAACTGGTACTGCAGGGAGTGGTGTTAGCGGAAGAATAATTTTATGGTAAATCTCATCAGCGATAGTCACCAATTATTTTTCGTTGTTCAATCGACACAGTGTAAGAGAAGCAGCGAATAATATCGAAGCATACCGGCTTAGAGAGATTGGCCAAGATTGGCCAAAAAGAAACTCCAGAGTTCGCCGTAATCGCGGGACCCCTTGCTCGGAACGAGGAAAACAGGTCATAGCCTACGCCCTTCAAGGTGATATGCAATGATTATCACTTCCACAAATGAAAATGAACCTGCCAGTTATAGCAACAGCGGTGGAGTTAAGGTCGTTGCGGCAGCGAACAAGATGCAAATCGGTTGCTATCGTGAACTTTAACCACCAGCTAGCGGACCATTTAGCTAATCTCGATGTCACAGCTCCCGTTCAATTCGGCATACTTAATCTGGCTCTTTTTCCATCTTCAAGATTAGGCCGATATTGGCATTGAGACGCAACTAGTTCAGACTCACTTCTATCATTTGAAGAGTATCAACGTTTAAAGTTCGCATGGAATCTTCATTTTTGTGGTTCTCGGCAATGCGAAGTGACCTTCACTGAGCTGGGCTGCAGGATTCCAAGGCTTAATTTCTATCTGTTTATATAAGGGCTTTCACCTACAGAAATATGTGTGCGATGCCGTTTCCCTGAAACAATTGAAGATTTTTTTCTCGACTGTCGCCATTTTCCAGCCGCTAGACAACTGCCCTTGAAAGACACGATTCAGCATTTGGGGTTGGCTTTATTGATTCCACTTATATTATCTATTCAGGCAACAAATTTTGGTCATGCAAAAAGGGATCTATAAGAATGCATTCACGATTTATTTTCTTTCCGCTTCAGGACGTTTGAATTGCTGAACAGTGGTAATTATTGGGTAATTCGGGTTTTATTCAGAAGGAAATTTTCTTTTACGGTATCTCTCCGGAAACAAATTAGTATTTTGAGGTCCTCATGTATTTCAGCGGTCGATTCAGCGCTGTCCCAACCCCCTTGCGGGCACGTGCCACACACCTTTTAGGGCTTCATCATCATCATCAACAACTTTCGTGATGGTCGTGACGTTTTTGTTTGTGCAAAAGATTGCCCTACGACACAAGAAAGTATTCTGAAATGTACAGCATTGCACCAGTTGCACGCAGAAAACCAAGAGACCGGTATGGGGTCCCCATATCCAGCGCTGTAGATCGGGGGGTCTGCCAGGGTAGAGCTCTCTACCTCGGAGGTGTTGGTTTCGGGCCTCTCTAAGGACTGCGCAAGTCCAGAGAAAATGGTCAACCTGAGGTTCTGACGCAGGAAGCGCACAGAAGGGGCAAGTGGCCGCAAACGGCGCGTGATAGCGGGCAGGCCAAGCGTGTGTAATTGCTGGGGATAACGCCACCCCAAACCGAAGCCTCTGCAGCACGACCTCCTCCTAACGAGCGAGCCCAGTGGGGAGGTCAGTTGCATGCGGTGAAAGTAAAGCAGGCGTGGCGCGACGGAGGGTTTCCTTTTCCACCAGCAGTTCTTCTATCGTAGATACAGAAAAAAGTGGTAGTGGCCGTGGGAGGTCCCTGTGACAGGGACGATCCGCCGCTGCTTGCGTACGGCTTCGCGACATTCAAGACATACGCGTTAGTGTGCGCTTCGTTCATTTTATTTTGCGCATAACCTCGAGTAAATAGTTGGACTCTACACAGGAGAAATCAGACCTGACTTTGGCGGCAACATGAAGGTGAGGACGTTTGAACTTGGAACAACGTAAAGCCGATAGCGTCGCACTAATGGAAGGCGCAAGTTCTCCCAGAGCACCGGCGTACGTATGCAGAGCAGGAGAGAAGTGAACGGGCCGCGGTCCCGTTCAAAATTATTGATCCACAACGCACTAACTCTGCTTATTTAATAACAAATCTAAGTTATTGTCTTTCTCTCCCAAGCTACACAGGAACGTGGCGGGGCTTCATTGTCTGCTAATACTACAGCAAGCAGACAGTGTTACGCCGAAGGGCAAAAAACGGAAATGTTAAGAGCACGGCAGCATTTAGATTGTAAGATGTACGACGCGAAACCACGCCATTCTAATCGAGGGAGTGTTTTGCAATACACCTGCTCCATTTGACGTTTATAATCTCCAAAACTGAAATTAAGCGGAAAAATCGAAACTAGCCGGAACTGTATGTAAGCGCTGTGCAACCAGAAACATGGAGGCCATCTACATTTGTGTGTTTTAAAGGGCCCTGGAACACTTTTTTCGACTTTAAAAGAAATACTTTATATGTTTTGAGAGCGCAGTCAACAAAGATATCCAGTACTTAGAATAGGGGTAACAAAGCCCCTCATCGAAGAATTACTGCTGTATGCTTGGAAACGTATTTTAAATATTTTTCTCTCTTTCACGAGCCTTGAAGTTTATTGAGTGGTTTAGTGCAGTCATTTGACTACAGTGCTGCAAGTTAGTCTTTGGTGGAGAACCGCAGAAAAATTAGCAGTGAAATCAGTTTTCCTCACGCGATAAAAACGCCGGCTCGAGAAATAAAAGAGCCGGGAATAATTTCAGACGCTCTCACGGGCGCACCCTGGCCATTCGACGACGTAGGTTAAGGAGTTCCACGCCAAGATAAACCGTTTCTCCGAATGGCAGGTGGCCCAACCGCAGAAAATTAAGTGCGTGTCTTTTTTATTAAACACATTAAGTCTGCGAATGGAAGAGTACCGACATATGAGCAGGGAAAAGTTAACAATGCAAGGACAGTTCTAGGCACATAAACCAAATATTGCGCTATGAAACTAAAGAAGCCTGTGAACAGTTGAAGGCTGGTTAGCGTCCCCACTGTGAAAGTTTCGAACAGTTTGATGTCGCTTCCAGAGCTTGGTGAAACCTCTCCGCTTCTTTTGATCTTCTTAGCAGGAACGGTAAGCAGAAATGTTTTACTTTGAACAATTTTAGTAACTGACGCCAATTTTTTATTTCAACATTACCTTCTGAAGCGTTAATTGAGAAAAAATACGCTGGGGTCGTGATTTTTGTGATATGCTCGCTTCTGAACGGCTTTGGGGCAGATAATAATGACGGCGTAGCGATATTTTTAGCAGTTTTGAATGAGTAAAAATGGAAAAAAGCGCGAAATGAAAATTCTTCTGACATTATTCACATTACGATTACCTTTCGTAACAACGGGGCAAAATGCAAGCTTGGCGAATTCGAGGTTTGCTATTCCCCGGTTGTTCTCACCGTTTTTGGTGCCGTAAGCTCAGAGAAAAATGAACCTAGTGACAGGCTGCTGAATAGCAGGCAAAAGAAGATAATACCGATGTGATGGAGTGCTGGCAATATCACGCAAAAGGCCACAAGGTGACTCGGCGATCAATAACAGGAACGAGCTTCATGACAGCTCCAGCGACTTCAAAAGTGGGATTTTTAGCTTTATAAATTGAGCGCGTTCTTGGTTTCCTAAAAAACTGGTGAATAAACTTTCTTAGCTCTATAAGCTCTTCCTTCCGACCGGCAGAGTGTGTCATGACGGATTGACGGGGATTCTGCCTCCTAACAAGAATAACTTAGGACATGTCTACAGTTCGCTTTGCTTCAGTGCCTTTTTTCAGACATCTGATAATGAGAAGTGAACGTTTTTTTTTTGTTCTTGTATGGTATATATTCAAAACAACATTTCACAGGAGATTTCCTTGAAGGGAGTTTACGGTGTGGTGTCAGCCTTTTCGTCGCACAGCCAGCAGGGCAGGCTGCCCTCCCTTTTACAATATTCGGGTAGGAAATTTTGCTCAGCGACATAACCTAAGTAATGGAAGTGAGTTAAGCAAAAAAGGGAAAGAGTAGGAAGGCTTCGGGTGTGGGCTCTTCATTGCAAATCTTGTCTAAAGCGAATAGCCTTCTACCGCCACTGCGACGTAACCTCTTTTCCACCGCTCCGCTTCTGCCTCTTACACGCTTCCCCTTCCTTTCGATTTTCTCATGATGAATTCATTGCAGTTTTGTTCGAGAAATCAATTTTCCCGCCTCTGTGGTGTTCGCGCGCCATTGTTTCGGATAGCGAGAGTGTTTGAAAGCGAATATCTCTTGGGTTCTTCCACCGGTTTTACGGGGGCTGCTGCCGTCGCCGCTACTGCGTTCTTGCCGATCACGCCGCTAGGTTTTATCTTACACCAGATAACGCTGCCATCTCCGTTCCGCACCCGCGGGGCCAGCCGCGGAAGTTAGATGGGGGGAAGGCGGGGCGGCTCCTGGAGAAGCCCTGTTCGTGAATGTTTGCGTTACGCGCATACGACCAATTTTGAGTCGAGTAAATCAACAGCGCGGTTGGTGTGTTACCAATACCTTAAGCTACAACAATATTGGGGCTGTGAAATCCGCTAAAAATATCTCAAAAAGGCAAATTGAGACGCACATGTAAATAACGTGTGCAGCATGCGCCTGAAACGGCAGCCTGAGCCGAAAAAGATCACTCTCAAATTAAGATGAAGCCGAAATTAGCGTCAAGCGCAGTTTTCGTGGTTGTCTAAGAATAAACATTGTTCCTTCAGACAATTTAAGCGTCAGCTTCGGTGAATGGAAGTCGGCAAATGTTCACAGTTGCGAATAAAACCTAGAAATATAAAAGCCCAATTGAGGTTTCATTTTCGGCATCTGTTACAGAAAACTCTATTAACCCTGCGTTTTCCATAAGCAACACAGAGGCCCGAATAATTTATGTACCTAAATTGTGCGGTAACAGGTAGTTCATAGGATACGCACCCGTTTCAGTCAACAGGAATTTTTCGCAACCACTGTCCACATTTTATCAATCGCACATTCATCACCCTGGAGTGCACCCAAGTAAAGTGTCAAGAAAAAAAATTCCCGCGCCTTCCCGCTAGGGAAACACGAGTAAATGCAGAGCATTGGGGCCTCAGTACTGATTGAAGGCAGTGTTGCTTCCATCGCTTCTTCCGTGATGCTGGAGTTGCAGACACGAGTAAACGTGGGCATGAGCGTCAACCAAGGAAGGAAGGAGCAACGCAGTGACAGAAACACGAGCGACCGCTAGCCGCTATATTTGCAGCGCGCGCAGTAGACGGAGAGCAGTACGGGGGGGAGAGCGCGCATGCGCAAGCAGCGCGCGCCCTTCCACGCCCCACCGCGCTGCTATCACGCACCTGTTACGCCGAGACCGCGACGGAGCGAACGGGCTGACTACGACGCATGCGCGCGCCAGCTGCTGTTGAGAGAGAGGAGGGAAGGAGAGGCGCACCTGCTGCGGACGCGAAACTGTTGACACCATCCGACGCAGGAACAGGCGAGGCTAAGAAATGCTCTGCATTTAAAAGGCGTTTAAGGAGTGCAGTAAAGACGCGGTGTCCAAAGGATGGTCCACACAGGACGAAAGCTAGTCCAGCGAGGTATTATTTACTCGTAGCACTGGGCTCTTTTAATATGTGTACTGCTATAGCTAGCAACCCGCGCTGCTCTAGCTAGCTCTAGCTAGCTGCTCTAGCTAGCAACCCACGTGCAGAGATCATGGCTGGTTTTTGAGAAAAATACTTTTTAGCCGTGAGATGTTTGCTCCAGAAATAAATGTATGGAAGGCACTGAATTGAATTTATATATATGAGGTGTTTTTTTCGAAATGAGCCAGATCGAGAAACCGAACTGAGTCCCATAAACTACAGTGACAACGAAAGCGCTGCAACGTTCCCCTAAAAAGGATGTGGCAAGAAAATAGTTGAGATAAGGCCCTGAAAACGCGTACGCAGATCGTAGTTCGTATGGAAGAGGAGCCAAATCCTGCTGTTTCACGGATCAAAATGAGAAATCCATTTGCCCAATGGGCGCTTGCGTTTCTTTCTTTTGGCTTGACTGTTCAGACTGTTTCGTGGGTGTTTTCGGAAGCTTTTTTTTTTTGCTTTTCGGACCTGGCCTATAATAAATACAGACGGCAATTTGAAGATCATTGAAAGTTCTGCCCCCAGGTGCCACCGATGAAGGGAATGGAAGAAGAAGTGAACGAAACGAAACTGAGATGTGAAAAAAATGACGTCTTTTTGTCTGCTCAGTGTCTAGAGTGTCGTCCGACGGCACTCTAGCTCATCGTTGCAGGCATGGCTAGAGTGCCGTCTGTCGACATTAGAATATTTAATTGATTGATTGTGGGGTTTGACGCGCCGACGCAACGCAGGCGATGAGGCGCGCCGTAGTGGAGGGCTCCGGATTAATTTTGACCACCTGGGGATCCTAATCGTGCGCCGAAATCTCGTACACACGGGCGTTTTTGCTTTTCGCCAGATTATTTAATACCATGCTAGCAACGGCCAAAGAATCTGTCGTTGTACTGGAGAGGATTCGTCTTAGCTTATTGATCCCAGAGTCGGTGGTTCGAGACCAGCTCTCACCTCGGTTTTTTTTTTCAATATTTAATTGAAGTGTATTTTTTGTGCCTTAGGTTAGTTTTGGTGTTTTAAATGATCTCTTTGTGTGCGTTAGGTTAGCTCATGTTATGTTTAGGTTAGGTTGCCTAGCTTTACGTTATCTAGAGCGATGTACTGCCAGACGCGGCAATTTTGTCATAAAACGCCGGTGGACGTCGATATAGTGGAGTGCTTATAAAACCTTCGGACGGCACTCTAGATACGGCCTTTTGTCTGACCATACCCTACAAAATAACTTTGGTTATATTATTTGTTTAGTCTCATGTACGCAAATACATAGCGGCCGCTTACAAGCCTTGGAAAATCTCCTCCGCCCCTCTATGAGAGTAACGAACCAATTTATTGAGAAGAAGATATGAACAGCCTTCTTGTGAAGCGTTTTAGAAATTCACGAAAAGTAATGATGAGCTCACTTACTTCGTGAGTGCTTTTATTCGTGCCCAAAAAATTATCCCATGGGAGAATTCCAAAAAAGCTGCTATTGGTTCAAAGAAGACTCACCTGCTCTTGTTTTACTGTTTTTGAAGCCCTGTTGCATATCCCAAATGCTTTTTCCACCAAAACTAACTCGCAGCATTCATCAAAGTCAATTTAAATAAAGTTTTTATAAGAACCCCTCAACTTAAGTGTTTCAATTCAATGTGAGTCAAAATCAAGCATATCCCTCCCAATATTGCTAATATTCAAGGCATAATTTTTACTTACTTGTGGCCATAAACTTGCCCTAGCTGACATGTAAAATATATTGTTGCGACCTGTCAAACAGGGACGCAGGGAACTTGTCTTCACGAAGACGCAGGGGAAAAGTATTTATTAGGCGAGCTGCCTAACTTGCGAGGTAAAACAGAGAGAGAGCACTCGGTGGTGGTTAGCACCAAACGCACGAGCCCCTAGCCAACGCTCTCCTTCGTCATCGCCGTCCCCTGAGCCGCATCACACGGCACGTACCCACGCGGGGGACTACCATGTCAGTTAGCATGTCCGTCTAACTTTATAACGCCGTCATCCCACAGTATATCATAGTATAGCTTTGATAGCATTGTATTTAGATCCGGCAACAAACTTCCGCTTGTTTCTCAAATTCACGTTAGGTGTATCTGGCTCATTTGAAGAAAAAAAAACGCCTCATAATAAGAGCATCGGGACATACCGCGGCATCCTGCATAACAAAAGAAAGGTAATTTTGAATCACTGAGGGAAGAGACAGTTTTTGTTTTAGCTCACGAACACAAACGTCTTTAGCGCTGCTGCTGAGAGTAAAAGCAGTGTAGTCGTAAATTATACCAAGCCACTCATCACTAAGCGTATTTGTTCTGACCATCCGCCGTGAAACATTTTAAGAAACTAGACATTCACCAGTTTTAAAGGAAGTACGCTAAATTAAGACCAAAGAATTGGGAGCAGGAAACACAACTTGCCCGATTTCGTTGACAGGATCTTGGTGCGCAGAACAAATAGTCAGGGCAGTGCCTTATTGCCACAGTCATACATCTGGTCGACCGCAAATTCTGCAATTATCCAGCACACCGTCAATGACATTTTCATAAAAGTGGGCATGCTTCCCAATGTTTTCTTTAGTACCGAAATCTCTGAGCCTCCCACCTTAATCGATGGTAACGATCCCTCGGTGCTAAGTACACAGACCGGAGGAAGACTTTACCACTTTAGTTTCATGTCACGTAATTGAATACTTCAAGTGGCAAGGCGCTCGTTTCGGATGACTCATTACTCCTGTGAAATGAGTAATAAAAAAAACATTGAGATTTATTTCTTTGTCTTTGACACTCGCGACAAATGAACCCCAAACACTTGGTAATTCTTGAGGAATACGCGAGCCTTGAAAAAGTTTGAGAGCAATCTGGGCGTGAAGGACCGCTGCTAATTAAATTCTGGATGCCTGAGCGAGCCTAATAATTAGCCTGTGCGAATGGCAAGCACGGATTGCGAACTTTGTCGCTAGTTATTACCGTATATTCTTGAAAGTGGGCGTTTTCTTTATTCTGCGCCTGTGGCGGGCTTGAGAGAGGCGATAATACACGCCTGCAACTGGCATGTCGTGATTACATTCAATGTTAAGTATGTTGAGCTTCTATCTTCATGCAAAAAAGGTCGGGTAACCGGAGGTACACAGTGGTTTTAACCCACGCTGAGTGGTTAAGCAAAGCTAAGTAATTGAAATCTATTATTCTCCCAAGAAAATGAAGTGGCAGGTGAGATTGCAACTGAAAAAAAAACAGATGACCTTCTGTGCCTGTTATCTTTTCATAAAATAGATAACGGTGCCTCTGCGAAAGAGCGAAACAGAGGAAACGCCAGCACTTCTTCGGAGGGGTTGGCCAACTGTGAAGCCATCATTAACAGGGGCGCCATCATACCTGGCCAATTCTGCAATGAAGACAACTCAAGCGCAGTCAGCCACAATAGGAATGTTTGGCTCTTGACTGAATATCGCCGGTTGCCTCGGTTGTTTTAAGGCAAAAGCGTTAAGTGGTATTTCAGCAAAAAAGCCTCAGTGTTGTCCGTTACAGAAAATGACCGCTTCTGGCAGCCATTTATTCGATAATGACGACGACGACGACGACGACGACGACGACGATGGTAACGATGATGATGATTATCACAAAAAAACAATCGAAAATCAAGATACGCTCACACCAGCATCTAAAGGCTTACGCATTTTTTCTGACTGGCTTCCGGTATCTAACAACGCAAGGACGTAGCTCAAAAACACAGGCGACTGTAGCGGGAAGCACGACCACGTTTGTTTTATTCGACAGTTCAAAAGGTATTCTCCGAGACCCCGATGTCGAAAATCCCGCTATGACATGTACTGGGCGATCCGTCTGAAAAAAATCAGTTGAATTAACTATGGTCGCACACGATGTTGTTTCGTGAGGGCCGTCATTGCTCCTTATGCTGAAGGACCAATCTCAGGACAACGCCGCCTGTATAACATTGTCTCTCGCGCGATGCGCTTTTCAATGGTAGCAGTCGGGACGCTTGAGCTGTGTCTCCCGGCGCACGCCGTACCGCAGATCAGCGAAGTAACCAGACGACCTATAGGCCCTAAATATAAAAGTGTAGAACCACCACCTTGCGAAGCTGAGCACAGCGTATAAATTATTCCGTATGGTTTAGGTGGTGTAGCGCTGCCCGCCAATGTCCAGAAAGGCTAGAGGGCAGCAGGAAATCGGCTGTTCGCCATTTTCATCTGACGCGATTGGCAATGTTATAGTGGTGTCGTTTCTCAGGGAAAGCCACTTGCACCCCGTGGAACCAGGAAACCAACATTGCTGCAGTTGCTGCAAAGTTATAGTGACAAGGCATCCACGGACTTATATGAACTTTAGGAGGCCCTGAGTTTGAACAGCAGGCAACAGTACACAGGCTTCAGTGATTTCACGCCACACATTGTAGTCCGTCCACACGCCAACGAGGTTAAAGTTTTCACAGACTATGCTTTTGTGCTTGAAGGGCTCACTGGGTGTCCCTGGAGAACGTTCTGGAAGCACGACATCAAAAGGGGTGGTACCAAGCTGGAGTAGCCACAAAACGTTATGGTTCAACTGCTCATGACTAAGGTCACCCGCAGGAAAGCGCTCACTGCTAAAATTTTATACCTTGCACAGCAGGCGGCGCTATGGTTCTCTCTTGCGCCATAGCCCTGAATACATGTGCAACTGCAGGCACCCCCGAAGTTCATCCGCGCTTCAAAAGCAGATAATGGCCACGAACAACTATCTACTCACAAAGCTGCGTGGATGCGTAGGTTAATATGTCAATGCTTGGACCTGCTATGGAGTCCCGCCGGAAGTCATAGTCCAATGTCTGCCTCACAACAGTACGGCATCGGCTACCCAGATGCCATAGGTTCTTCGATGTACAAAGCTGCATGTATATTCTTGTGAAAAATACTCGTATTTCCCTTATGATTTGCCACTTTAAATGTAATCTGAACAGTCTTAAAGGCATCTGCTGCAAAGAGCATCCAGTTAGTATAACAACTATTACGGAATGAACGACACTAAGACCAAAAAAGAAAGTGACATTGCTGAAGGGTAGCATTCTTTGTTTTTTCACGCGGTTCTCCGGGACCTTCTGCGGCTGCTACAGTTTCAACCTTCAGCAGGACACGCCACTAGGTTGTACCTTACGCTAGATAACGCTGGCTTCCCGCGTTTCCCTTCAGCCAAATTAGGAAGGCGACTTAAGGGGAGGCACCAGGAATGCCGACTTCACGGGTGTATTATGGTCTCTGCGTTCCAAAGAAGTGGCGTATTCGCCAGGAGATATTATACCTTGGACATCTGTCGTTACGTTTTGTAGTTCTTGACGAGCTCATCACTGCTCACCACCCTCAAAAATGAACATCTACGCCAAGCACAATAACACTACAAATTGCTACATGGAAGAACATTTCAACCCTGTTGAGCCCAGACAAAAACCTCGCTCAATGTCGATTCTCACATCTGCGGGATTTCTCAATCTTTTTAGAAATACCGTGTATCATCTGCAAGGTCGCCCTTGTTAAAGTATCCTAGTTTACTTCTGTCTGTCCTTTGGCCCAGGAGAAGGGCCATACGAATGTTGAAAAATTTCTTGCTTCGCCTCCAACTTTTCCTCACCTAGGTCAAACTTACATGATACAGCTGCGGCAAGGGCAATACTCATATATCTTCGTATGCCTCCCCACCAGGAAGGCCTCGGAAACTTCTTATCCAAAGGTAATTCCTTCCTGAGAATGGGGGACTGGATCGATAGTTTCTGGTTTCGTGTACCGTGCACATACTGGCCTTCTTTTTGTGTTTTGTTCTTTAGGCAAACCTTTTTTGAGCAAAACGATGGATCAGCTGCATCTTCACGCAAGAAAATTCCCTTCATGCATGTTTCACAAGCATCCAAGCATCCAAGCACGTATTTCTCAGCTTTTGTGTTCCTTTCAACAAAATATACATTGAAGGGCGCCTACGGAACTGGATTCCTTGCAATTTAGCGGTGTAGCAAAACAAAACAAAATCGGGAAAAGACCGGGATACAACTTCCGAGTATATGCTAGGGCAGGACAATATCTAAAGTAATCCCTCTTCCGGAAGCGATCGTTTATGTTCAGTTTACGCGCGAGTGTGTGTTTCCGATGTATGGAATAACTCATCGCTTGGAAGAAAAAGTATTGCACTAACAGCCAATGAATATTGCATGCGCTGGTACACTCTTCCTTACTCTACTGTGAACACATGTAGAATTGTTCCATTGCGTTTTAACTCATCATAGTTATGTATATAATCTGCTTTTGAAGTTGCTCAGATCGGAGAAATTCAAATAGCGCTTTTTAAAACGCAGAATTCAAGTCGGCAGTATGGCATAAGCTAGCCTTAGGTAAATATACAGCAAGGAAGTGCGATCTATTCACATAATGGAGCTAAGCGACGATACAGTTGCTTTCGTTGTGTTAAAAAGACTCATTGGCCATTTGAAACGTCGATGTGTGGAGCGAATCAAGTTTACTAGTGTCGGTTTTGTTCATGCGGGCTGTGCTCTTGCGCAAAAAGAGATGTAGAAGGCCACCATAATTATGAAACCACAATGCCAACTAACAATAGACCCTATGCAAAATGCGCCCCGCCATCTCACGTCGACTCCGGTAACTAGGTCCGCCATTTTGGTACGGTCGTTTGAAACCGAAACCAATTAGCAAAACATAGAAGGCGGGCATTGACCGCTCTTGGTGATGGACTACAATGCCGGAGCATTGCTTCGTGCCGCAGTGCACGCAATGCGAAAATACCGGTCAAAATGGAGAAAAGGTACGTAAAGTTCCACGCTTTTGAACGAACTTTCTGATGCCGGCGCGAGCAACCTTTGTGACACGCTGGGCGCGGTGCGCTGGGAGCGAATATTTGTCGTTGGTTCGCTAAGCGCGGGATTCCGTAGTCGCTGTCCGGATGAAAAATACAGCTGCGTTGGAGTTCTGTGGTCCAGCCTTTGTATTCTAAATGAAGCCTGAGCGTGTGCCACCTATTCATGCGACTGACAGCGGCGCTCGACCGGGAAAACAGTACCACACGTTGCCAAAATTAGGCTGTTTCTTCAGTCGTCCCTGTGGCTCTGCAGCCGCTTCATTTCATTGTTAAATGGTACCGCTTAGCCCCTACACGAGCCTTTATCTTACCTAAGGCTGTAAACAAACTTTTCTTGCCGCACTACGCCGTCACGGCACGGTTGAAAATTTCCTCTGTGGTGGGCGCGCACTGTATGGGAGTGTGTTGTTGGTTTCTTTTACGTTGCATTTAGCCGCGTGTCGTTGCAGAAGTGGCGTACAGTGTTTTATTATGATCTAACGGGGAAAAATTCGAGCTTTTGCACTTGGTTCCCGATTTGCCGGGCTGAAAGGTTTGTTGTTACGTCAAGTTAACTTGGTGCCCATTGTCATTTCAGCCACGATGTATTTACTGCCGAATATTTTGCGTCTAAAATACACACCCACTCCACTAGTTTGTCACATGCTGCATGCATGCCTCCGACGTAATGATAGTGGCCATTGATGTAGGCAGCTGAGACAATTTTCAAGTTTTATTCAAAAAAAAAAAAAAAGAAAACGGCCACAGTTGAATCAGGCCGCCGCACATCAGCTTGAGTGCTTTTGCTTTTTTTGTATCCACAGTGAAAATACCAGTAAATTAAACTACTTCGCTGATTTATAGCGCGTGCAGTATAGCAAACTGTGGATATAAATGGAACAAAGGGAAGCATTCGCGCACCCCTGCATGCCGCGGTATAGTAAACACGACGTTGCCCAGCCTCTGCGTGCTCGCGAGATGACCACGGCGAAATGTGGAATGAATGCTTGCTGGTAGCTCATAGGTGACCCTTCAGGTGCCATGCCAGTCACTGTCATGACAGTCATTCTGTCACTGTGGGGGATGAGGCCAGCACAACTGGGGCAAAAAACCCCTTCCCAAGGCTACTAAGGTTTCTCCCAAGCGCCTGCACAGCACTTTGTTGCTGCTCGCATTGCTCCTGTACTCGACGTGCATCGAACAGACGCATTGGCAAGGGAAGGGAGGGGCCATTTCCTCGCGGGCTTCTCCAGTCAATGTCTTGGACACTCGCTGGCTTGATGCCCTGCTGTCTCGGACGTCCCCACTGTTGTGGCAGCTCAGTGCACGCAAGCTCCGGTGGCGCCTCTTAAAACCTTCAGCTTGCAAGAGGGCGAGTAGGTGCACAGCAGCCAGGATGTGACTCCATGCTCCACTGCAACCCGCCGGGTACTCGCACGCTGCCTCCACAATCACACTCCCGCCTATTCAAACGTGAGGCACACAACATAGGGCCTGCCCCTTTTCTTCTCGGGTGGGTCTTTGGCGCGGCACCCCGAGTGGTATGAGTCTTCAGACACAGTCTGCAGCGCAGACAAGTCCTTCGTCCACAATCCGCGGTCGGGAGCCGGAAAACGCCGTCCAGTTTGGGCCATACCGCGTTACCGTCACCTACTGTTCCACAGTAAACAATACGAGACTTCCCGATCGGCGCCCGTACCAATATGGCCGACGGTCTCGTTTAGATCAGTGTTGCTAGATCACCAAGCAATTTCGCATAAGGTCTATTAGGTGTTCAAACCTAACGCTCACATCTATCGGTAAGTGCTTTGTTTTTGTACGAGATATTCCAGGGTTTTGTAAAGAATGTTCAGTTAACTCATACTGGTGCTGATTCGAGGATGGAATAAATATTTTTCCCTTAATATACAGCATGGATCGCATACATTTCCCACAATCGGATTAATGGACGATAGCTGAAACGGCATTAAACATTTCATGGCTCATGTAACAAAATGGGTATAAATGTGTGACACTACAGCCAGTTGTAAGCTGCCCCGCTCCATATTCACTTTGCTTTTTTCTGTGTATTTGCACTAACAGCAATATTTTTAGTCCGCAACCAACGCGTCCAGCAAGAAGTTGTTTTAAAACTTGAAAGCACCAGAGACAACAAATTTCAACAGGGGCCGTGTGAACAAGCAATTTTAAGTGTAACAAGGTTCTTGCAGAAGCCCTTTTCCAAAAAAAAAAACAAGCGTATTCTCTAATCTACAAACAGATGCCGTATAAAACACAGTGAACTTAATCTCACGGTAAACATGCAGTCGTTAAGGCATCGTAGAAGTTGTCAATGAGCAGCCAATTGGGCAGAGTCGAGAGTTAAGTGCTCAAATTCTTACGGTGAAAACCCGGCTGCGATAAGGCACTCTTACCAATGAACTACACTTGGTCACAACGCTGAAAAAATAGACTATGTGCACAGAGACCATATGCGAAAACATCACCGTTGCAAAACTACTGCTTTGTGAGGTTTAAAGAATACAGGCATACACTCACGACAAACTTGTGGAAGGCGGCATTTTTGTAGAGCGCCTGCCATTAAGTGTATGCAATCTAAAATCCTTATTTAGCTTCTTAGCCTGTCTCATAGCAACAAAGGCGTCAGTACACACGCCTCGCTTAGTATTGTCACAATATTACTACGAACACTGCGCACACTTGCTGTGGCAAGAACCCATGGAATGCGCAGCTGAGTATATGCTCAATCGATAGGCAGTTGCAGAATAAACCCAACCAGTAGTTGAAGGGTGAAAAAGCAACCATTCCAAAGTTAATGTTGTGTAGACAATTTCTTCCGAAGTTGAGTTAATGATGATTTAGTGTATATAATGTAATAATCTACACGCAATATTTACTCCCAATAAGTTTTGGCCGCCCCGGTTCTTTTGATGTGACCGTTCCCACAATCTCTTACAAATACCAGACGGCATGGTTCATAAACTATCGCAACACAATTGGTGTTCACGTCTAGCTTCGCCTATGGTATGTTGTCGCGGACTTGGTGTTTTACTTTTTTATTTATTTATTTATTTATTTATTTATTTATTTATTTATTTATTTATTTATTTATTTATTTATTTATTTATTTATTTATTTATTTATTTATTTATTTATTTATTTATTTATTTATTTATTTATTTATTTGTTTGTTTATTTAGTACGGATGTGTCCAAGCCACATAAAGCACAACAAGACGTGGTAAAATACAAGAAAATATACATTGTTCTACGATAAGAGAGAGAGAGAGAGAGAGACATTTTATTCAAGTCGGTCTCATGGTATTAGTTTTGGGCAGCTAGTCTGTGTGCGGTAAGGGAAAAGTGAAGAAATAGAGTGGGTGGAGGATGAGAGAGATGAAGATTACGGAGAAATGAGACAATAGGTATGTACAAAAGATGCCTTTAGTTATACAGTGCACGTGTTAACGTTCATAACGACATGCCTCAGCTACAATATCGCTGCCAAGCCACTGCGGCGCAGAAATGTCAGCACTGCCTTGAATGCTTTGCCGGAACGCTGCGCGTCTTGCCAAGGTCCCAGCAGTACTTCCTCAGACAAAACAAGACAGTCCAAACGGGCCAACGATAGGAGAATAAAGATGTGTGCATGGCACAACAAACGTATACTATAACAAAATAATGTCCATTTGGTTATGCGATGAACCGCATTTATTTCGACTTTCAGCCGTGATACCGGATATAATGACTGAGCGGCTGAGGGTAGTGACGGTCCGGTACTCTTGCAGTCACTTTGTTATTTCGTACACCAGCACTCGGGAACTGAGGAGGTCGTAGTTCTTGCCGTCATCAGTGCACATATATCCCGTAGCCTTACGCGAACTGAAAAAAGAGTTTCCGCATTCAGTACCAGTGGTCTAGTACAGGGAGACGGACATTTTGGCTCGCTGAACGAACTGAGCCTATTTTATGTTGAGCTTTGCATAACGCCGAGGTCGTTAGTATCGATCGAGCTGAAGGTATTCAAATTTATGGGAGCACAGCGACCTTGCCCGACGCTGCAATAGGGAGCGCAGCTCCATAGACCAGACACTGGTTGGTTGTGTAAGAGCGCGCGTGTCGCTAAGGCAGTCTAAAAATAGAGAAATCAATGAATATGAACCATGGAATGTGCCCCTAATGCAGATAGTTGATCTGCACTTTACTGCACTAAACTTTAGTTTCGCTTTGCACTCGTCAATACGGTAAATACAACCAGGCGTACGTTAGTTGCGCAGCACTTAGTTGCATTGTACACGAAGAGTTCTTATAGTTGCTGCATAGCGCTGTTTCAGTACACCTTGAGACTATGTTAATGCTGAAGCATCTTTATTGGAGAAAAAAGGGCCAGGAGCCTAGTGTGTTGTGTGGAGACGGGGGCTATCCTTCATAAATTCATTTCTATTCAGTTTATATAGGAGGGGTCGGGTCATTGTTCATCTCGATTACACTCTTAGTGCAAGGCTGCTCTGAATACATTAAAGTACCGTGCAGTGTAATGTGCCTTTGCCTGTTTAAGTTTGTTCAGTTGTGTGTAGGTCTGTTGGATGCGCGTTTTTGGCTAAAATGGAGGTGCGAAATTAAGGGAAACTTGAGCAGTTGCATATGAGATGGCGGAGGTCGGAATGTGTGGAAAGATATACTACGGGAATCTTGGTGGTCGATGATGGCAAAAATACTTGTGATGAGCGCAAGGAATGTAGGCCGCCTCGGTGATGCACCCTGAAAGGGATTGCGGATTAAATCCTCATAAAAATTGTGAAGGGGTGATATCTTGCAACGTTTTTGGGACTGCTTATTTTGGATGAGCCAGAGGGCTGGCAATTGCATGGAAAGAGTCGCTTTTATGCGAAACGGTGAAGAGGGCGGGGTTTGAACACTTTCTTGGTGTATCCTGTGCAGATAGGGACCCCGTTACCCTCTGTTCAACAGCATTCGGAATCCTAAATGGTTGCAGAACGCAGTCAACCAACACATCCAGTACTTAGGGGGTCGCAAAGTACCTCAGCCAAAGATCACTACCCTATGCCCATCAGATAACTTAGAAACATGCCCAAAAGATGTTTCTCTCTTTCCCGGCCTTACAGTTCTTTGACCGCTGGAAATACGTCATTACAGCGGAGTAGCGGCTATTGGTAGGCGGCGTTGCTTTCAGTTGCTTCAGCGTTGCTTCAGTTGTAGCAATAAACGTATTTCATAGCCGCTTTAAAAAAGAAGTCACGAAACCAGAGGAAAATGGAAGGCGTATCTGCTGTGAGGAGTTCTTTGATACGAAACCAAAATTGATTTATTGGTATATGATTACTTTCATGACCCAGATGAAGCGCTGCATAAGTTTTGTGACATATTTCGAGGTGCTATTTTTTAAGCACAAGATAAATAAATCTAAAAGAACGCCAAATACCCGAGTAACCCGTGAGTAACACAAGAGTAATTGAAATTCAAGCGAAAAAAGGATAATATGTACAAGAAAAGTAAATAAAACCTTTCAAATTAGGTTGTGCTAATTGCTACAAGAACTATTGTAGCATCGTAAATTCTGTGTAAAAACTGGCCAAAATGCCGTACTACGACAACGAATTCCGCAGATTCAAGAAAAACAATGCAATACAGCTTCTAAACATTTTCATAAATAATGCACCACATAATGTCCCTATTTTTACCCGCCGCGGTGGCTTATTGACTACGGCGTTGTGTTGCTGAGTCCAAGGACGCGGGTTCAATTCCCGGCCACGGCGGCTGCTTTTCTAATACAGGAGAAATGCAAAAACGGCCGTGTGTTCGAGATTTCGGCGTAAAATCTTTACGTGGTCAAAGTTAATCCAGAGCCCTCCACTCCTTATCGCCTGCTTAACGTCGGCGCGTTAAACCCCATAATTAATCAATTACTCTCCTGAGGGAGAGTTGACCTGCCACCTTTGCAGAAATACCGCTAAGCTAAATAAGAGAAGAAATTTTCGTTACTTTTTTGTATATACTTTGGCGCCTCAAATGTCCGTTTATTTGTTGGCTTATCCTTCACCCTGATATTGTCCGTGTTCTCGTACCTCAGCAACATAAACAGATGTACCAGTACTTGATATACCGGACGTGCTAGCATTCGTAAATTTGGGATATTGTCGGTTTTTCCGAAAGTTAGTCAAACCGACCTACACAGAAAATAATTTGTATGCAGAGTGCCTTTTATTCACGTTCTCATTAGGCAAGTAAGTGTTGCCAAAGTGGGAAATGAGCTAATTAACTGGCAATATGCATTGAATGGAGCCGAACACACAAAACCGGTTTTATATTCTGCAAACATTGTGAGCCACAATTCCATACCGTGTTCCCGAGAATTTAACCTCAACTTTTTGCGAGTTGATCCAGAAGGGGACAGACAGACCGACAAAGAACTTTAATAAAGGTCCTGAGTGACTATCCTTGATGGCCTCTAAGGGCCTTCATCAGGTAGTCGCTGGCCACACCCGCGCAGGAGGTGAGAGATCTTGGTCTTCCGCCCTCTCTCAGGGAGACGTTAAAGCTGAGAACGCTGAAGAGGACGCTAGGAATTACACGTAAAACTACGTTAAATTTTGTAAAATGGGATACCTTGTGTTCTTCTTGTCTTGCGCTCCAATTCGTCTTGAACCAACGAATTAACGCACTTGTTCTTTTGGCCCTAGCTGCTCGGTCTTCCAAGTGCGGAATTTTTTTGCATACTTGTTGGTTGAGGCAGGTCTGAAGTGTCACTCGCTATCTTTCCGGTACGTTTGCTTCCTTAGCCCTATCAGACGACATACATGACACTCGTTTCCAAGTGACATGCATTTGTTATTGCTGTATTGCTTAGTCGCATACAGTACCCCACTTTGCCATTCAGTCTGTAGTTCTCCCTAACTTCTTGCTAGTCACAATTACGCTGCAGATCAGGAAATTCAGAGCCTTCAAGAGTTTCCGCATTATTCCTTAATTTCCTCTTTTTCGCCTCCAGGCGTACTGCTTCCCTACCTTAGCATCTGCTGCTAGCATCTGCTGAGCCAGAATTCATTATTCCTGAAGAGCACTACGCATAAAAATAATGTGCCTATAACAATACCTTTGGGGAAGGACAGTTTCGTGATGGAAGTACCTGTGAAAAGAACGCTAATCATTGTGCGATGTGAATTGAGGTAGCTCCCGTAGGGAGCCAGTTAGTTGAGATGTGTAGAGCATAGAAAAGCTCCTGCAAATTTAATATGCTTCGACATCGCAGGAGATATCGAAAAATATTTCTTAGAACGTTGAGAGCCTCTTTCTTGGAGCAGGTTAATGAAATGAGATGTTCTGCTTAATAGGACGGTTCACATTTTCATTCCACAGTGACTACAATAAAACCTAGAACAGACACGAATGAAGAAACGGGTAGTAAATGAGGAATAAACTTGAGAAGACCGTATGGGTGCAAAAGCTTTGTTCTTAGCAGAGAAAACTGCTCACATGGATATTACTCGCCATCAGTAAACACCCCGCGGACTCTGTCCACTACCAAAAGCTCCCCTTCGGGCTTAGCTTACATGAAAATGTAATTTTAGAACCTAATAAACGAGTTCGTCGTTGGCATATTTTTTCAACGCCACGTGTAAAGGTATGAATCTTGATTCAGGCAAGGATAAATGAGGTTCTTCTGGCCGCTGATTGGATGTTCAGACTGCTCGTTCAGAGTGTGCAGTACATATTCGGGTAGTGTGCTCTGGAAACAAGAAAGTCAGAAGTTACAAAATTTTTGTGCCTCCTCTAGTGTCCCCGGTCCTTTTGTTGCACAGTCACCTCTTTTCGAAGAGCAGTGTTAACATTACGAGTAAATATAATTAGCTAGTACCGTAGCCATCGAAATTCCCTAATGGCACACTAATTCGTACTCCTTGTGGCAAAATGAATGTACGACTATTTTTAGGGAAAAAAATGTTTTTTAATTTTGAAATTACCCCTTTTGTCAGCTTTTTTAGAACAATACTGCTTGTTCACCACGATGAGGTCATTTCATAAGGTAAGGGTTTTAAGGGCAAAGGAATGGAAAGTGTGGCAAGATCGCCACTCAGAAAAGATAGAAAATGCAAACTTTCAGCAGTTCGTTTATTTCTTAAAGTGCGTAAAACCCACGAAATTTTGTGGTTGTGACAAAATAGCAAGGGGCAAAATAAGTACCAACGGCATGAAACAAAAAGGACTTGCAGCTGTTCGTACGTCTTTGGGACAGTGTTGGAACTGTCCAACCTGACTAAAGTAGGACTGTTTATGATATAAGGATAATAAAAATACTGGAATTTTTATTAAAACGTTGTAATAGTGATATTCCTACCATTTTTCCACTAACAGCGAACGTACGAAACATCGGTTATCTTTAAGGGGGAACGTAATCAAGTCGGGATGAAATATCTGCGCTGTTTTAGCGCGCTTGTGATACGAAATACATTACTGGCTGACAGTGACAAACTAACAATAGCCGGGGGTCGATTTTTGGATGTCAAGTAGAGGCGTTCAGGCTGAAAGAGGCCTCGTTCAGGCCGGATATTTTGCTTTTCTCGTGCATGCAGACCTAGAACTACTAATAGTTTACAAAATCAAATGAATGTTCCAAAGCAGTATTAAGAGTGGTCGGTGTTAGGAGGGAAAAGAAGTATGCGATTTCGTAAAAAGCGAGGAGTAACAACATTTATTTTTGTTATTCGAGTTGTGGTGTTTTAAGAGATAGCATTATGTTAGTACTAAGCAGTTGTGAAAGAAAGAGAGTTTGTAGTGCATCCGTTCTCCAGTCTAGTATGGTGCTCCTGTAGTAAAAATATGCAGTTGAGGCTATAAAAATAAAAGCAAATGACGTAAAGATAAATTGTTTACTTAAAGTTCAGAAAGCCGTGGGCGAGTGCTGCTGCTTTACCAAAAATGAGGCGTTTGGGAGTCCCGAACTAAAGGCTTGTCATCTCGCACTTCAACTTCTTGGAAGATGGGGGAAGGAAGTGTATTCCGGTGTTCGGGGCATGCGTATCTAAGATAGCAGGGTATATTTTGAGTATGCCCGGTTCGAAATTTTTTAGGGTATGTAGATGAAGACGTGGCGAATGATCTGAGTGTTGAAGAATACTCAGGAGTGAAATTCAGGACACAGGTGTCGCGCAAATAGAGGTACGGGTGAGTATGGACTATAGAGGTGGCTCTGATGATAGGAGCAAAGGATATCGGTGTAAAGAGGGAGGAAAAGAAGAAAGTGTTGCCACGTTTCCGGTCCTCAGCGGGAAGAAACAGAGTAGGCTATCGCAGGCAACGGCAAGACCTGCCTCCCCGCACGGGGCACCTTGAGCAATCTTGGTGACGGTACTGGCGATACCGCGGACCCCGAGCCCCCAAACATAAGCTGGATCCAACCGTGGCGATGTGTCGATAGGTGGAGGGTTAGAAACCACGAATGGTGGCCGTCGGAGCCCAGGTGAAGCTCCGGCGGATGGGCTCCCTGTCTGTTCACCAGGCAGGGAGCTCCGGGACCTCTTTGACCATCAGGGTCAAAGAGGTCAAAGAGGGTCAAAGAGGTCAAAGAAGAAAGTACCCCGTCTCCCTGCTTTTATACATACTGTATGATATTTTCTCAACCCCCCCCCTCCAATGATCGGCCTCCCAAAAGAGGCCGCACCGAAGTACTTGCTAAAGAGGAGGCAGAACATTTCTATAAACATCTTGTAGTTCATTCCACAGGGGACACCCCTGTTGGCAAGAAGTCAGTCATTCTTTTGGCCAAATGCATTGAGTTTGTTGTCGCCTCAGACTATGATGCTAAGAAGCTTTCATCCGGTGACCTCCTTGTTCAAGTAAAAAGAAAAAATCAAAGCGAAAACCTCCTGAAACAGACCACGTTGGCTGACCTGGCTGTTACTGTGACTCCACATAGGACTCTCAATTCCTCTCAAGGTGTAATCTTAGAAAAGGAATTACAGTCTGAGACAGAGGTGGAACTTCTTCAGGCGCTGCAACCTCCAGGAGTAACCTCTGTCAAACGAATCGTAATCCGTACAGCAAATGAAGAAACCCCAACAAAGCATCTTGTCCTAACATTTGATTTCACAACCCCACCAGAAAAGGTCAAAGTGGGCTTCCTAAGCTGCAATATACGACCACATATCCCTAATCCCAGGCGATGCTTTAAATGCCAACGATACGGCCATGGAAATCTATCATGTCGAGGCAAGCTGACTTGTTCTAAATGTTCAGAGTCTGACCATTCGTCGGATGACTGTCCAAACAGCACAGTGAAGTGCCCGAATTGCAGTGGCCCACACGCTGCTTCTTCGCGAACCTGCCCAAAATTCAAAGCAGAAAAAGAAATTCTACAAATGAATGTAACAGAAAACATCACCTTTGCTGAGGCACGCCAAAAGCACATGCTGCTTTCGGCCACATCTTATGCAGACGCTGCCCGCCAGGTGCTGGGGCGGCGTTTGGTCAGCACAGCGACACATTGCAGCCTTGCTGCTGATGTGTTGCTGTCCCAGGCCCCAGCTGAGCAGCCACCTGCTGCCTCTACAACACCTGTAGAGGCGGCGGGGGCCCCGTCTCTTGCCGAACTGCCTTCGGTAGTCCAGCGGTGTCAGGACTCGCCCAGTGTGGCGACTCCAGCAAATGTGGCGATTGGGATCGCCGCTGGGAGGTCTGCCGCTCTCACTGTTTCCTCTTCACCTGCCCTAGGGACACCTGACGGCAGGGAGATGGAGACGGGAGGGCCCACAGCAGCGCCCATCCTAGCTCCACCGCCTGCCCCGCCCGCGGCACAGGAAAAAAAAGAACACCCGAAATGGTACCAAGTCAAGGGGGTCCAGTCCGCTGGGCACCCCCTTGCCTTCAGATGACGACATGGACGTCGAGTCCTTCCGGCTTCCATCCCAGCGGAAGGAACGGGCTGCGACGTCCAGGTCAGTAGAGAAGGCCAGAAAACCCCTTCCAAGAGTCGAAGCCCCGAAAAACCCCACATAAATAGTCACACTCCAGTAGCTCCGAACACATCATAATGGGAAGAGAAAATATTGTTCAATGGAACTGCAGAGGCCTTCTGAATAATCTTGACGACGTGTATGAGATTCTGCATGCCAATCAGCCAAGTGTAATGTGTGTTCAGGAAACACACCTGAATTCCAAGAACACAAATTTCTTGAACAGTTCCTTGATATACAGAAAGGACAGGGATGGCTGCACGCACTCTTCTGGGGGTGTGGCCATAATTGCCCGGAAATCTTGAGCATGCCACCCTGTCACCCTGAACACTGTCGTTGAGGCTGTGGCAATTCGAACAATAATATTTAATAGGTTGATAACGGTATGCTCCATATACATTCCTCCTGAATTTTCACTTTTCAGCTCTGACTTCGAGGCGCTGGTTGAGCAGCTGCCCGAACCATACATCCTAACAGGCAACCTTAATGCTCACAACACTCTTTGGGGCTCTTCTCGCACGGATGCCCGAGGTCTCCTTATAAAGACATTCCTTACATCTTCAGGAACATGCCTTTTCAACAATAAACAGCCTACATACCATAACATAGGACACAACACATACTCATGTCTTGACTTGGCGATTGGTTCCGCAGTTCTCTTTCCTCTCCTCGAGTGCGGTGTGGGCACTGACCCATACGGTAGTGACCACTTCCCCACCTCACTTACATACATAGGTAAAGGCCTATGCAGTCCATCTTCCCATAATAGGTTCAATGAAGCACGAGCTAACTGGAATACATTTACAGAGACATCCAAACTACACCACACATCCATAGGACACCTACACGTCGAAGAAGCTACCCAGCTCCTCACGGCGCACATCCTCGACGCCGCCGAAAAGTTCATTCCCCACGCCTCTGGTTCCCCGCGCAACCAGCGGAGGCCGTGGTGGAATGAGGACTGTAGGCGGGCGCGAGAGGCCCAGAACAAGGCGCGGGGTATCCTTCGTCGGTACCCCACGTCGGGAAACCTCCTCTTGTTCAAACGGGCTAAGGCATTAGGAAAACGTGTGCGCCGTGAGGCAAAACGAGAGAGTTGGCGTACATTCATAATATCACTAAACTCCTACACAGACACACGGAAAGTATGGACACGTATACGCAAACTCAAAGGACAACAGACACACAGCCTGCCCTTGGTCAGTACAACAGGGGACACTCTGGAAGACCAGGCTGACACACTCGCACAACACTTCCAACACGTGTCCATTTCAGCACACTACACGAACACTTTTTTGAAACATAAAGCACCTTGTGAAAAGAAGTCCCTACACGACAACAACAAATCACAGACTTCTTACAACTCCCTGTTTTCACTACATGAGCTGACGGCTGCTCTGAGCACATGTAAACCCTCAGCTCCAGGCCCAGACAACATTACATACACAATGATACAACACCTACACGCAGACACACTTGAAGCACTTCTACATCTATATAAAAAATATGGCTTTCGGGGCCCATTCCACACTCTTGGAGGCAAGCCATTGTAGTGGCTTTCTTGAAGGAGGGAAAGGACCCGTCGTCCCCCTCAAGTTACTGTCCTATTGCCCTGACGAGCTGCCTGTGCAAGCTCTTTGAGAAGATGATAAATCGCAGGCTTTTGTACTTCCTTGAGTACAACGCCGCACCCTGAAGCCTGCCAGGCAGGCTTCAGGGTGGGGCGATCGACGAACGATCAACTGTTAGCTCTTGACTCATACATCTAGGATACCTTCGCGCACAAGCAGTATTGTTTAACTGTGTTTTTCGACCTTGAGAAGGCATACGACACCGCTTGGCGTTATGGGATCCTTAGAGACCTCAAGTCATTCGGTGTGTCGGGTAACATGTTGAACGCTCTTGTCAGTTACTTGTCAGGCAGAACATTCCGAGTAAGAGTCGGTGGTGCACTCTCAAAGGTTCACGTGCAAGAAAATGGCGTGCCACAAGGTGGCGTATTGAGCTGCACTCTCTTCATAGTAAAAATGAACTCTCTTGGTAAGGCACTGCCACCTACAATCTCTTATTCCATGTATGTAGATGACGTCCAGATATCCTATAAATCATGCAATATGTCAATCTGCGAACGTCAAGTCCAGCTCGGTGTCAAGAAGCTTGCCGGCTGGGCAGACAGGAATGAGTTTAAATTGAATCCTGCTAAAAGCTCCTGCGTTGTGTTCTCCAGGAAGCGCGGAGTCCATCCGGACCCAGACATTACTCTCAATGGCGTGTCGCTTCCTGTGAACAAGGAGCACAAGTTCTTAGGTGTTGTGTTTGATCACAAACTCACATTCATTCCCCACATCAAGGAACTTAAAAATAAATGTCTCAAAACAATGAATATACTTAAGGTTCTCTCCCACCAATCCTACGGTTCCGACAAAGAACCCCTGCTTCGCTTGTATACTGCTTTGGTTGGGTCTCGTTTAGACTATGGCAGTGTGGTGTATGGGTCGGCGACTAAGACAGCCTTGCGAATTCTGGACCCAGCGCTACACTTGGGCCTTCGTCTTGCTTCGGGTGCTTTTCGCACTAGCCCTGCCGAGAGTCTTTATGTCGAGTGTGATAAGTGGAGCCTTGAGAGCCAACGAACGTACATAGACTTGCTTTATGCTTTTAAAATTTCGTCGCTGAATAATCATCCTTTTTATCCTGTTTTTAACGATACATCAACATCTCTGCTCTTTGTAAATCGCCCATCCGTTCCTCTGCCCTTTTCACTTAGAGTGAGAGAGCGATCCTCGGATCTTAGTGCTTTGTTTTCAGATGTGTACAGGCCATCCTTTTCTAACAGTTTACCGCCTTGGCAAGTTCGCCCTGTGTCGTGCGACCTTTCTTTTATGAGACTTGACAAAAATCGTGTACCACGAGCTGCAATACTGCAGCATTTTCTGTCTTTGCAGTTTAGGTACACATGTGCAGAATTTTATAGTGACGCTTCTAAAACCTCCACTATGGTGTCGTGCGCTGCTCATGGTCCAAATTTCAATGCAGCCAGAACCATGAGCGTGCACACAACAATATTTTCAGCAGAAGCGTATGGAATTTTACTGATTGTACGACACATTCTTGAAACTCACATTCCCAATTCCATCATCTATACAGATTCTTTGAGTGTTGTTCGCGCACTGTCATCGCACAAGCCCCCCAAAAACCACATAGTTAATCTTGTATTTAACACTATCGTGTCCGTGTATGCTGGGTCCCAGGACACGCAGGGATCGCTGGGAATGAGTTGGCAGACAAGAGGGCCACTGCTGCTGCACTCAGGAACACTGTAGACATTACAACGATACTCTACACAGACCTCAAGCCATACATAAGACAACACCTGCGCAGAACATGGCAAACACACTGGGACTAACAGACAGACAACAAACTACATGTAATAAAGCCACACTTGGGACGGTACACATCTGACTCACACAACAGACACACGGAAGTCGCCTTGGGTAGGCTATGGATAGGGCACACGCATGCAACTAACTCGTATCTTCTGACGGGATCTCCTAGGCCCCAGTGCAGCAGGTGCGGAGAGGCCCTATCCGTAGTACACATACAAATAACATGCAAGGCACTTCACACAACACGACACAAACACTTCAGAGAACTCTACAGACAACATATTCCCCTACATCCATTGTTTTTTCTTGGTGACGATGCCATTGTTTCTGTGAAACGTGTGTTTGAGTATTTGTTAGACGTCAAGTTTTTAAACCTCATTTCCTATCACGCATCATGAAATCTGGCCCTATACACCAGCCATGCTCATTGTCGTTTTGTATGTTCACTTTGTTTTTGCTGACTTTACTTAGTTTTTAAGGTTTCACCCCTCATATATGACTATTGTTTTGGCACTCTTTGCCCCAGTTGGCCTTGCGAAATAAACATACAACCATCATCATCATCATCATCAAGATCCCCCTCGTTCCCTCGGCTGACGTTATGACCGTGGATGCACACATTTAGGCGTAAGACAGGGGCGTGATTGTCGAGAGAAGCTTAGGAGCGGTAAGTGAAGTGCAGGCGGTCAGAAAGTTGCGGCAGGCTTACTGAAAGTCGGTACGGATGGTTACCTGGATGTTAGCCGCTGCGGCGGCGAGGTCTAGGGATGCCTCTTTCGCAGCAGTGATGTTAGTTTAAATGGTGCCAGGCGTGAGAATATAGCCACAGAGATTCAAGGCAACCATTGGATGGGCCGGTCGGCTCTATTTGGTTGCGATGTCCGGGTATTGTTTATCGGAGTTGTTCGAGTTGCTTCTAAATGAGATGATCAGGTTCATCTCTTCGAATGGCATTGTAGGTAGGGTGCATATGCCGTCGAATGTGTGAGGCGCAGTGTGGGGGCCAATGAGGAGAAATAAAATAAATGCGTTGTGTGAAGCTCTTCATTCGACCTTTCCCGATTTGGATAGTCATTTCCTACGAGCATGTTTGAGCAACATACTAGTAAGAATAAGCTGATTACTGTATTTCATTGGTCTCACCAGAAAAAAAATAAAGCACATACTCCAATTTTTGGGAACTTGCAAGTACGAAGACCTTGCAATATTAGGTTGTGTCAATACAAACGAGCACACCTCATGCTTTTTGGCATTCTAAAAAATGCGAACTATACACTAAATCGGCACACTCATGCGTGATATGGTTAAGTTCGCAATGTTGATCGCATAAAGAAACGGTTAAGGCAGGTTGGAACAACCTTGATCAGGGCTAACCTATGATGATGATGATTTTGGGTTTAATGGCGCAAGGCCGACAAAGGCAAAGAGCGCCATGACAATGATGAAAGAGATGATAAAGATTTGTAAAGGAGGCACTAGTTTAAAAAACTTTGCTCAGGGGGTTGGTGTATAGGGCCATAATTAAAGCATAGTGAGTATACTAAGATAAATGGTGTATAGGGTCATATTAAAACAGTGAGTGCAAGCACCTAAGGTGTAAAGTCTCAGGTTCCACCACTGTTTTAAACACATATTGAACACAGGTGAGGTTATGGTCTATATGATATGTATTTTAAAAAGTCTACATCTGCTAGGTAACTAAAAACTTTTTTGTATGGGAACATTGGATGGTCTGATAAAAATAGTGAAGGGTGCAAGGGAATGTTATATGTGTAAGCTTCATTAAAATGACGTTTCCTTTCAATGATGCACATGTCACACTCAATAAGCATATGAAGGACAGAAAGCTGACCCCCACATCGATGGCACTGTGGCTTGTTTGCGTCTGTTAAAAGGTATGAGTGTGTGATGTGTGTGTGGCCAATTCTAAGTCTGCATAAGGCCACTTCTATTGATCTAGCATGTTTCTCAGAGGGAGGTTTTTCAATTTTAGGTTTAATGACATGTAATTTGTTGCTTATTTCTTTATCCCACTGTTGTTGCCAGTGCTCTCGCAGCTTCCTTCTCACATAAGGTTTGAGGTCTTCATATGGAACCAGCTTAATATCTATGCTTTCACGAAGGGCAGCAGCTGCAGCACTTTGGTCAGCGGCTTCATTTCCAGCAATGCCACAGTGGCCCGGAACCCAGCACACTGTGACAGCAAGCTTGAGACTATAAGCCGAGTACAGAGCTCTTAGAACAGCATTAAAAGTTGGGTTTTTACTAGCCTTCAGAGATGAAAGCTTTGTAACAACACTCAGTGAGTCTGTGTATACAACTGAGCTCTTAATTTTGTTTTGGAGAATGTGGTTCAAAGCTAGCAGGATACCATATGCCTCTGCAGTAAATATACTAGTGTTCGTGTTCATTGTTTTGGACAAAGTGAATATGGGGCCAATTGCAGCACAAGACACTGCTGCAGAAGTCTTCGAGGCATCTGTGTAGAATTCAGCTGCCTTGTATTTGTCCCTGAGTGACAGAAAGTGCTGAGTAATAACAAAGTTTGGCACATTTTTCTTTTGCAGTTCTCTGAAAGACATGTCACACTGAATTGGGCAAATGTCCCACGGAGCAACCAACTCATGAATGGAGGTGCAGTAAACTTCAGCAAGAGGAACTTGTAGGTCCTTTGAGAGGCGTGACACTGCCAAAGGGAAGGGTGGTGCTATGGATGGTCGATTTTCAAAAAGTTTATTAGTAGTGTTATTTTTCATAATTGCGTTCAAAGGGTGTTCCTTCATAGAAGTAATCTTTGCAGCATACATCAGAGCTGTGTAAGTGCGCTGGTACTCCAAACACCACTGATTAGATTCAACGTGAAGGGATGGAATGGGGCTTGTTCGATATGCACCTGTTGCCAAGCGAAGCCCCAAGTTGTATACTGGGTCCAACATTTTCAGTGCTGTTGTGGTTGCAGACTGGTATACAATGCATCCATAGTCAATTCTTGACCTTACTAGGCTATTTAGAAGTGAAAGCAGACACTTTGTGTCCGTTCCCCATGACTGATGCGATAGTACCTTTAAAATGTTCATCGTTTTCAGGCATTTCATTTTTAGTAATTTAATATGCGGTATAAATGTGAGTTTGTGGTCAAGTAAAATACCCAGAAACTTGTGTTCATTTTTTACTGGTATGGGCTGACCTTGTAATGTAATACAAGGAGGGGGATGGACACCATGCCGCCTGGAAAATACCACAACCGCACTTTTATCAGCATTAAACATAAACCCGTTCTTGTCAGCCCATGTAACCAGTCTGTTGACACTTAATTGGATTTGGCGTTCACATATCGATAAATTACAGGACTTAAAACTAACTTGAATGTCATCAACATAAGTGGAGTATGAGACAGTTCGTGGGAGAACATTTTTTAGTGAACTCATTTTAACAAGAAAAAGTGCGCAGCTCAGCACTCCCCCCTGGGGTACACCATTTTCTTGAACAAAGGTTCTAGACAGCACATTACCCACACGAACACGAAATGTGCGATCAGAGAGATAGTCCTTAATAACGTTGAGCATATTACCAGTAAGGCCAAATGACTGCAAATCTAGCAATATACCGTATCGCCATGTTCTATCATATGCCTTCTCCATGTCAAAGAACACAGAGAAGCAGTGTTGCTTATGGATGAAGGCGTCTTTCACATATGATTCAAATGCAACCAGGCTATCTGTAGTTGACCTTCCAGACCTGAAGCCTGTCTGATTTTTGTCTAACAGACCATTAAACTCGAGAAAGTACAATAGCCGCCGATTTATCATTTTTTCGAGCAGCTTACATAAACAACTCGTCAAGGCGATGGGTCTGTAACTTGCAGCAAGACAGGATTCTTTTCCTTCTTTTAGAAGCGGTACAACGATAGCCTCTTTCCATGTTCTTGGAAAACGACCTGTTTGCCATATTTTGTTAAAGAGAGAGAGTATTGCATGCAGGGTTTCACTGTGTAGGTGTCTGATCATGTCATAGCTGATTCGGTCAGCTCCAGGGGCTGAATTACCACATGTCGAGAGTGCACTCATCAATTCAAGCATGGTAAATGGAGCATTATATCCCTCATTCGAGCGTTGGTTCACACGAAGGGGCTGACGCTCTGCTGCCTTCTTATGCTGTAAAAATGTTTGTGTATAATGTGAAGAACTGAACACATGTTCAAAGTGTTTCCCAAGAGCATCTGCTTGATCTTTTACTGAGTTACCCACACTACTTACTAGGGGAATAGGATGACTCTTGTATCCTTTTAGCTTCTTTATTCTAGTCCAGACTTTCCTACAATCCGTATAAGAATTTATAGATGATATAAACCTGGTCCAACTTTCGTTTTTTGCCATACGTCGCGTACGCTTCCCTTTAGCTTTTGCCTGCTTAAACTTGAGAAGGTTATCGGCCGTGGGATAGCGGCGTAAAAGTGCCCACGCCTTGTTCTGTACAGACCGTGCACGCGCGCAGTCCTCATTCCACCATGGTCTGGGTTTTGGGAGAGTTTTAAAAGTAGTCTCTGGAATGCTTTTCTGAGCAGAGTCAAGAATGTGGGCTGTAATTAGTGAACTTGCTGCTTCAACATCTAAATGGCATATTGTTGTAGGGGGTAGCCTGGAAAGTTCTTTGTATGTTTTCCAGTCAGCTGCTTGTAATTTAAATGTTCGAAGTGGTTCTGTGCCTTGAGAGTCATTGTTTACAGCAGTTAGTTTTGCAGGAAAATGATCACTGCCATACGGGTTGTTAAATACACTCCATTCAAGCATAGGCAGTAAGATTGCAGAGCCAATTGCAAGGTCTATTGCTGAGTATGTGTGGTGTGTGGAATTGTAATATGTGGGGCGTTTCTTATTAAATATGCAACATCCGGATGTCGTGACAAGCCTTTCAATGAGCCGCCCTCGAGCATCGGCTCGCACAGATCCCCAGATGTGGTTGTGAGCATTAAAATCACCGGTTATGATGTAAGGTTCAGGTAGTTCATTGATTAGGTTTTCAAATTCAACGTTGGAAAGGCGATAGTCGGGTGAAATGTAGAGAGAGCAAACTGTCACTAGTTTGCCAAAAACTATGGCTCTGACAGCTACAGCTTCAAGTGACGTCTGTAGCTGGAGGTACTGACAAGCCACAGATTTTTGGAGTACTATTGCCACACCACCAGACGGCTGGATGCAATTTTGTCTGTCCTTACGGTAAACAATGTACTGTGTTAGGAAGTTTGTCTGTGATGGGCGCAGGTGTGTTTCTTGGAGACACAGTATTTGTGGTTTGTGATTGGTGAGGATGTCATAAATATCGTCTAGATTTCTTAACAACCCCCTACAATTCCAGTACATAACACTTTCAGCAGCCATGAAAATGAGCAAAAGAGAAAAAAGGATCATGTTCTGGATCATGTTTTTTCTCCTCTTTTTAGCAGGCCGTGTTTCGGGGCCCTTCTGAGCAGGTTCACTTAGGTTTTGGGGTCATTTCCAGGGGCAGCGACTTTACTGGCCTTTGGTTTGGTCGGTTTGCCACGACCTGTGGCACCGCGGCGCTCCTGTGATGCCTCAGGAGCAGACGTACTTGGAGAGACATCCATGGCCTCAACCGCGGTTCCTGAAGTTGAAAGATTGTCAGAACCAGACTTTGTGCTAGAGGCCGTGGCCGCAGCACTGGGCACAGCTGGAACAGCAGTAGCCACAGGAGCAGTCTTCTGCTGTTGCACAGGTGCCTGAGACGAGGCCAGGTCAACATCGCTGACCTGGACAGGAGTCGTGCTGGCGGCCTTTCGCCCAGCACTAGGTCGGAGTGCAGCAGCAGAAGCCACGGTAGCGACTTTCTGCTGCTGAGTGGGGGGCTGCGACGGGACCAGGTCAGCCTCGCTGTACTGGGTGCCCGCATCTACCAGACGACGCCCCACCCCCCGGCGAGCTGCGTCTGCGTAACTTTTGCCCGATAGCAAGGCATGCTTCAGGCGTGCTTGTGGGAACGTTAGGTTCTCAGTGACTTTCAGTTGGATTATTTCTTTTTCTTTTTTGAATGATGGACATGCACGTGAGAAGGCAGAGTGTGGTCCACTGCAGTTTGGGCATTTCACTTGTTGCTTGTTACAATCGTCACTGGTGTGGTCAGTGCTTGCGCAGTGAGCACAGATGGATCGGCCACGGCACGACAGAGTTCCATGGCCATACTTCTGGCACTTGAAACACCTTCGCGGATTAGGTATGTATGGACGCACTGGACAGGAAATAAATGCAGCGTGGACCGATTCGGGAAGTGTTGGACGGTTGAAAGTCAAAACAATGTGTTTAGTTCGGATTTCCTCCCCTGCGCGACGTATAGTTATCCTCCGCACAGCTGTTACGCCTTGGTCTTTGAACCCTTCGAGGAGATCGTCTTCATTCTCATGAAGTAGTTCTCGTTCAGAGATGACGCCTTGGGTTGTGTTTAGGCTACGATGTGGCGTGACCGTCACTTTTAGTTGAGCCAGGGTGTCCTGTTTCAGGAGGTTTTCACTTTGGTTTTTTCTTTGTACTTCTACCAGCAGGTCACCTGAGGCAAGTTTTTTTGCATGGTAGTCTTTCCCAACGATGTTCTCGAGGCATTTTGCAATGAGGAACACCGATTTTTTTGCTAGGGGTACATTTTCTTCAGAGTGTACCACAAGGTATTTGTTAAAGGTTTCGGCAGGTGGGGCTGCTCTGATGCCAAGTACTTCGGTGCGGCCCCTTTTCAGGGACCGATCAGTTTTTCTTGGGATGGAAAAAGAAGCCATAAATACATGGTGTACATTCGGTAGCAAGGCCGGCCGCCCACCACCGAGCCCAACAAGGGAACGTGACTTAACACGCTAGCCGTACCATGCCACTATAATCCTATGCTCGGGATCGAGGGTGACGTCTTTGCACAGGATTAACCCTCGCCGCCTGGAAAAACTTAGAAATAAGGAAGAAATGAGATGACAGGACAGTGTTAGGAAAGGAAATAGGAAAGAGAAAGAGCTGAGAGGAGGACAGGAAAAGGCGACTGGCTGATTCCCCCCGGGCGGGTCAGACCGGGGGCACCGTCTGCGAGAAGCAGGGGCCGAAGTGGCGTGTTGCCGCTGCTGGGGGGCCGTAAAGGTCCAAAACAACCCCAACTTTGGCTCAGCCACCAGGTTCCCCTTTTCCCCGGACACGGCAAAGCCACGCACAGCCGGGACGTGGGTGGGTCCAACCCACATGTGCTCGGGTCCGTGGTGTTGCAAGACACCAAGTGCCTACGGCAGTAGGCACCCCTGCGGGGCTCGGGACCGTGGTGGCGCTACTCACCAAAACACCTTGAGTACACAAGGTGCCCCCTGCGGGGATCAGGGCTAACCTAAAGGCCGCACAAGGAAAGGAGAAGTGCAACCTGAGGTATGAGTTTCTCTCAAAGAAATTAACGCGCTCCCCAGAAGACCACGCAAAATATATCTACAAGTTTTTTTTATGCCGTGGGTGTAACTCCCGGATGGTAAAATGTGCTTGTAAATACTCCAGAAAACATTTTGCACGCATCTCTATGACATGCAGTCAGTTTTGCAGAAAACAAGATTGAATAGCAAGACTTTAGCTAAAACGGCCGCCAGAGTGGCGGTGTGTTGAAGCTGATGGCTCAGCAACACTGCTGAGAAATTGTAGTTAGCGAGGCAGGGTACGGAATACCAAAAACAATCTCCTCTTGCAAACAGTGCAGAAGATAATGAAAAAAAATAAAAAAAATAGAAAAGTTCCACTAGCAATAAAATTTCTTCAATGACATTCTGTGTGTGGGTAAGGTGCTGGAAAGGGAGGGGGTAGCCAAGAGGGCAGCGCATTCATTCTGCGGGAGAAATCTGCGCAGCCTTTATGATTGGCGTGCAGTGCTTCACTTTCCTACCCAATCCCTCTGACACATAAAATAGAGCTCATAATAGGGCTTTAATATCGTAGGCGAAAGCGTGCTCCTCAAGCCTGTCATTGTAATAAATCAATATTGAATACGATACGCAGGCAGGTTTTCCTGCGCTACGCACCAGAAGTTGTGATTAATGGATTGATTGATTGATTGATTGATTGATTGATTGATTGATTGATTGATTGATTGATTGATTGATTGATTGATTGATTGATTGATTGATTGATTGATTGATTGATTGATTGATTGATTGATTGATTGATTGAGGTTTCCCTTTTGAAATGGGGTGATGACTTATAATCTTACCAAGAAAAACATGTATTTATCTGTTTTATACTTTTTCCTTACTACTAGCGCTGCTCTGAGGGCAGGCAAAATATACTTTTTTTATTGCAGGAGGTGGCTGCACCAGGCATTATTCTCCTCTATGCTTTTCATCGACCAGCATTCTAATCGTGTTTTAGTCAGAAATTTTAGGGCTTCGGAAAGCCGAATACATCCCTCTTGGATATTTGTATGGACACACTCACCTTATAAAACTATGAGACACATAGTTTCTGTTTCTTTTCCGCAGTCGACGCATCGCCGTCATGTTCGGTATACTTCCCCAAAAAGATCTTAGTTGAAGCAACATGCTCCAGACTGAAAAAGCGAAGCACTGCCTTTGGAATTCTCATATAAATTTTTATATTTCTAAGCCCTGAACATCTCCAACGAAGTTTTAGCTTCCATTTTTTTGTTTCCTTTTGTTTGTTTCCATCGGCCATGCTTCTTGTATGTTGCCTTGGCTGTCTCTGATTTTGCACTGTTCTTTCTGTATTTAATCGTTAGCCGTCCAGTCTTTCTAAACCATATGTCATGCACAAGTGCCTAGAAACTTAGCTGTCCAGCTACGTTGATCCATTGATCTCAACCTGCATCTCGAACTTCAAATGACGCCCAGCCCATATGTTCCTCCACTGTTTTGTTAGTTGTTTTACGATTTGCTCCTAAGGCCAAAAAGCCTACCGTTCTCTGGTTCACTTCAAGGCATGAAAGACCGTCTGATTTTAAACAGAGTACCGCATTCGTAAATGCGAAGCCCGGAACCATTACTCCTTTCCACATTCCACTGACTACTTCATATTTGTTGTAAGTCCAGAAATCATTATAGCTGCGTTACGCTTTCCGTCATTCTTAAGTTGCTCCTCGTGAGTTATTAAGTTTACCCCTTCGTTTATTCATACCCCCAAATATTTATGTTCCTTGACTCTGGGTAATTCGCCATGCTGAATTTACACTGAATCAGTGTTAGTGTCATTGAAAACCATTATTCCCGATATTTCAGTGCTAAACGTTAGCCCGAGGTCTGGCTTCCTGGCCACTAATACTCATTAGCCGTTGCCTATCGGTCTGGCTATCAGCTAAAAGAACGATGTGGCCTGCGTACACCATTCCCGGAATACACTGTTGTACCACTTCCCCTTGCCACATACGCGCTAAGTCGAGTATTAATTGTGTACCAGTGCCCTCCATGCACTTCTCTCTCTCCAATGCTTTCTGCGAGACTTGGTTGAAGAAAGACAGCGCGTTGAGTGCTCCTCTGATGTGGCCATTTAGCAAAACGTTCACAGAGAAAGAGGACTTTTAAAATCGTTGCAGTGCAATAAGTAGTATATAATAGTGGCGACAATGTTCGGGCAAACGTGCCGTAAAAATACAACCTGTATCTTTAAATAGCGCTATGATTTGACAAGGTCATTACATCGAACCGGGTTGGGGCGGTATAAAAGGGTAGTCCAGATTTTTGGGCAGGATCCAGACCGGGTGTAGAAACCCACACCAAGGGAACCTAGACTCCAGCAAAGCCAGACGACTATGTTTGTCTTGCAGTAAAAATACCTTACGAAAATCAAGTTGGACATAACACATTCTATTTCGTTGGCCGCTTTAAATAATTATTCCAGCTTAACCTTAAGAAAAATATATAGTGTGCACTGTAGTATTGCTCGTCGCCCCAAGACAAAAAAGACGAAGAAGGTAGTAAATTTTTATGCTACATAAGTTTTCAGAAATTGTAAACATCTGCCGAAGTAGGCCCAAAAAGAACCCCTGATTGCAGTAATTTACCTTTCAGTTCCTTTCAAAAGAGGCTCAGCAAAAGGTCTTTGATGGCAGAGAAAAAGCAGAGAAAACATAACACAGGTGGATGGATATCAGACATCCACAAAATAGCTTTGTCACTATAGCCTCTAAGGCGCCTGTTCCGCGATCGACCTTAGATGGGTACCGGCCGCATCCTTTCAACGCCGGACACTGTTCGTTTCACTCGAACTTGCGTTTTATCAATGCGATGAAGTAGAGCGGGACTGATGGAGGCGCGAGGAGCAAGAAGAGTGGGGCCTGTTGTCGCGCTTGATTGCAGCGCCTTCGAAGGCTACTAGTACTTCTTGTTTTTATAAGCCATGCTGGCAGAGAATGGGACACATGAAAAAGTAGGTGCGGGAGTTTAGTAAGCATAGTCTACATTGAGAACAGCTTTGAGGGTGTAGAATGATAGCTTAGCCCCACGTCAGGAGCTGCGACAGTAAATCAGGCCGCTGTAATTTGGCAGATGTACCCCTAGATTTCATCACCTAGCTTCCAGCAACCTGTCGAAAGAATCTATTTCAGATTTTGCATCACATTTCTTACTACATTGGCGTTATAACCTCGTGCTGTGAGCAAGGAGAGTTTTCAGAAAATGTTAAAAACAAGGCTGGAGCTGTAAATGTTTGGGAACCAATGGGACACATTTAGGGAGGTGTAGCGAAGTTTATCACTACCTTGAACAGCACTGGATCCTGACTTGTTTTTGAACTTTTCGGCCATAATGCCGTAAACGAACACGCTCTTTTGAAAATATTTTTATGTTTATGTATGATAAAACGCTTAGTCACTTGCATGTATTCTAATATTTCTATGTCAAGAGAACATCTGTAATAGCACAGCTGAAATTTAGCACCTAGTTCAAATTTTTTTCACGGAATCTTTAAATCTGCTCATAACCAAGGTGGTGGTTAAAACTGAACTTTACGTAGGTTCAACATTCTCCGTCGTGCAAAACCAAGGCCTGATGGATGAAAGCATCAAGGAGGAGGAAGAACAACTTTATTGTTTGCCCAGGATGGGATCAGGGGTTGGGAGGCTAGAAGTCCCTTCCCCCTCTTCATCGAATCAGCCGGGAGCCCCTGCTCCTTGGCGGCGACCTCGACCATCCGGACAGCCCAAGACTGAGACTCGGCATCCGAGCTTAGCAGTATCGTCTCCCACTGCTCCGGTGTAGTTATCATTTAAAGTATCAATACATATTTTAAAGCTTAAAGACCAGCCATCATAGATGCAGGTACAGCTGCGCAGTACAATGCAGCAGTCAGTATTGAAAAAGTTTTATAAAGCATCAATTGTCTGTGCTTGTGCTTGGACAGGCGAATGGAATGAGAGGATGAAATCCGCATGAAAATTAATAATGGGAAGGGTAGGAGAGCGTGAACTTTGTGTCTTGTCGCGATGAGATATTCTAGGGGTGCTTAATTTTAACAATGTCTGGGAAACTTTTATTACACAGCTCTTCTGAAGCTCGTTCACACACTTAAAGTTCGTGAGGCTGAACGCTTTCTTTCTAACGCTATTACACTCACTCTGAACAAGGCCGGCTGAGCAATAGGCTTCCGGAGAAATAAAATAACCGTGGATACCAATTGTGAAGCAGCAATATTTCATTTCTTTCTAAATCCTTTAAATGTTGGAAGTAAATAAGTGTGAGAGTATGGAGGAAACTTTTAGCGACCAACGAGGCAGCTTAACCTGCAAAACTACACAATTGATAAGCAAAGTTATTCTGTGTATGTTTCGAAGGAACCCGCACCGTAAACATCTATTGCCATGGGAGGAGCACACCACTTCACTTTTAGCCCCTTATGAGTAATTGCAGGGGTGGCTATTAACAAAACACTTACACGCCAAATTGGATTTGATTAAGCAGAATATGTATACACACGTTTCAGATAAACAAAGGAAGGCTCAATGACAGTGGTGGCGTTTGTAAAGAGCGTTTCAGGAATTCTCGAAGACAGTGAGCCTTGAAAAAAGTAATTTTGTTATGACGCCACTGGCAGTTCCTAAACACCACAAGTATGTCTTGCAAGGCAACACCGAAATAAACGTCAATAAAATGGGCTAAAAACAGTAGTCCGTGTTTCAGACCTTAGCTTTCTTAAGTTTTTCAAGGCTTTCCGTAAACAAAGCATTACGGAAAAAACACAAATGCACTTGACCACCTCTTCGACACAGACTTCGGACCTAGATAGGTTCGTCGACGCGCTGACCTCCCTAGAGGGCTTCCTCGCAAATGAAAAGGAATAATTTGGTCGACAGAAGCCGAGGTGGACAATGCAGTTTGGGCTGGCTTTCCGGCTTTTCCTCGTCCACTGTTCAGTCTTCTCCTTCTGTTGAACAACGAAGATAGATTAATTCGGATCGCCAGCTTTATTTTGAAATCAAGGCCCAACGAAATGTAGGCCGTTTCTTGTGAGGGCTATTGTAATTTGCATAGGCCTTTTTTTCGGTACACATGTATGGTTTATTCGAAGGTCAGTGTAAGAGAAAGCGACGCCTCGTTTGGAAATGGTTGGTGAATTTTGCACTTCGTTTAAAGCAAAAGAGTGCTTTGTAGAATTGAGGCGTCAATCTTGTAGCCCCCGGGTGGGAATACAGTCTGTGGAGGTTTGTGGCCAAACACTGACTGGCCGACCAGAACACAAAGCGAGTCCTCAGCATTCGAAATTCCTGATTATGTGAAGTTCTCAAAGGTGGTGTAAGGTTCGCCTACATTAGAGCAAGCAGCAGTAAGTATCAAAAGCAGTGTGGCAAAATAAATATATTGAACCGTTTCATGTGGGGCCGTCAAATGAGTATTTAAAGGCCGATTTGCCTGCATGTCTGTATATGATCCCTCAATGCAAGTAAGGGCGTAAAAGGTGCTAAATACAGCCCCCCAGTGAAACTGCTCCACCCGCGATATTTGAATCGGTTACTGAAACCAACAGATTCTTTTGAAGCGTACGTCTACTATTTATACCTTCAACTCTACTGCTTAAGATACGAGTTTGCTGATTACCGGAATACAAAGTGTACACGTTGTTTTTTGAGCAGCTGTTTTTGTTTGAGCAGTAGGCAGCACACCACGTGTCGTCACTTAAGAAAAATAAGAATGAGTGAACAGCTTTAAAGCATTAGACAAAACCTTGCCTCAGCGATAAGCATATTCTGAGCACTTTTTTGTTTCGATTAACCCTTTCAGCCCTGAGTTTTTTTTATTTTAGGCAAAACAGTGTTTTGTCTGTGTTTTCCGAAATTTTAGGGTCCCATAAGCCCATAACCCAAAATAGAGCTGGAAGTTCGAGTTTGAGTTTGAGTTTGAGTTTATTTTGTTGAAATGGTACATAAACAGGCAAGAAAGTGTTGGGCCAATAGCCGAAGCTAGTCGAGGCCCATATACAAATGCGTTTGCAGCAAAAAACATCAACACAAGTAAATGTATTAACCGATTTATTAATGAGACAATTAAATAGACATCTGGTAATTAAAATTATGTTGGGCAAAGGCACCCTTCTGCATATTTTTCTAAGCGTTATGACTTTATGAACCTACAATCAAAGAATGAACTTCGTAGTGCACGTATTTAGGGATTTACAAGCTTGGGAATACAACTCAGACTGCCATTTTATTCAGCCTCAGTGTCATATTTTCGACTTCGCCAGAGCTTTTCCTTTTTTGTAGCGTGTAGTTCCGCTAAAATGAAACAACAGTGATATATATCGCGTAAGGCATCATTGAAGACAATTCCCCTCAAAACTACCAGTTTTGTTTTCGTTCTCTGTTCGCCATAGAAACATTTCTGTGAAGGCGTCAATTGACACCACCAGGGCCGAAAGGGTTAAGCTGTGTTCCAAAAAAACATCGCGAAATTTTGGAGCAGTTGACAACTTAAGCAGCAGACGCTTCATGGCGGCGAGGAAATGCTTACCCTTCGCGTGTCGTCTACAGTTTGTCGATGCGGGAAATAAAGTTTATCAGCCGTATTCTTCCACCAGAGTCCGTTCACACACACAGAGTGGCGAGCAGTAGTAAATCCGAGATCAGTCAACAACCAGTCGTGCCTCTAAGGTGCGCGAGAGGGAAACAACACTTCCCTTTACGATCGAAAGCGAAGCTATGTCGCCGAAGAGGTCAGTCCCACAGCCCGTTGCTTAAGCCAAGAAAGAAGAGAAAGAGGGTAAGCTCACAAAATGGACATCCTGGTCCTACGAGCAAGGCCCGATCCACCAGCTTCTTATTTGTTTTGGTGATATTTACTTTATTTTGTATGGGAACCTGGACTGGCTGGCTGGTAGCAAGCTTGTCAACGTAATAGGGAACAAAGAGTGTCCTTGCCTAGTACCACGGTTTTACTTCCCCGGCGGTGTTTTCTTCTTTTACGAGAAAGGGGCATGGCGTAAACACGCATTCCAAAATCACCACTGGCTGAGAAAGGCGCAGAAGAAATAGTGGTATAAAAGTTTTGCTTCTAGATGCTCAAGGCTCCAAAATAACATTTTGTTATTTTAACCACTAAGTGAGTGCAATTCAGGGTTCTTTCAATTTTCATAGTTGATTAAACAAACTACGTTAGCTTTACTCTTGTGCCGACTATATTTGCAAGCTGGCATTCTGATCTTTGAGGGCTGCTTGAAAGCGGCCTTGATAGCCAAGCTGCCTGAATGAGAAAACACGGAATAAAACGCGTGCACAGGTGGCCCGCTTGCACAGTTAAGGAACAACACAGGTCGCAATGGCAGAATCCCCATCACAGGTCCCAGTGATACCATGCTACTATAATCATACTTTACTACCCTGCAGGGGCTCTCTTTTTTTTAAGTGGGCAGCTGCTCTTTACAGCCTGGATTCATTGACGGCAACTGAAGCCCGAGAGAAGTATTTTGTAATCTAGTACTTCAATCATGAAGCGAAAAGAGCTTGACAAAGCAGAGATACATTTTGCTGCATTTAATGATCACAATGCGGGTTTTCATTCTCTGTATTTTTGGCGGGTATGTTTATATACCACGGGCTATCAAATTTGCGAGCCCAGTGATCTCGTAAAAAATGGTTGCCTTGAAGCACATGTACGTGTTTTTGCAGTGTGGCCGCAGTTCTTTACCGCCAAATTTGGGAGATCCTACGCACAGTATTAGTTCCAACTGCACCTATCCAAACCAAATTTTGGGATCTGTAGTTTATTCTTTATGTTCAAGTTATGCTGGACCAGAGTTACCAAGGCAACAACCTTTCTCAATACCGGGAACACAGCCCAGTATTTTTATCATTACAGAACCTTAGGTATTTTACAGGAAATGCGAGAGTTAAAGGTTAAGTACATATGAAAAGTATAGTTTACGGTAACCTCTCTTTCTTGTTTATGCTTATGAAGAGAAGCGTGTCGAGACAAATGAATTCAATAGAGGGGCAGAAATGAGAAAGTTTCTTCTTGATAAAGTAAAAACAAACACCAGAGGAATGAGGAATGGTGAAACAGTACGCGTTACCGATTCCTTCTTTTCTTGCCAAATGGGTGGTCTGGGAATGAAATGTAATGACCACTCTCGTTGACCTTTCTCTGTAGTTCTGCAAAAAGATGTCTCCTATCTGAGGCGTTTGCATGATATTGCCAGCTGCACAATCGATATCTGGAATAAATAGAGTCTGCGACTGCCATGGACAAAGACGATATGCGCCTCTCTATGGCAGTGGCATTGGCTACAGTTAACTGCTGGTTTTTGAGGGGTGAGCACTTCGACACCGTATTTTCTGCTTGACAGCCTTTTTCGCTGGTAGTTGGTAGAGTTTATGTCTGTTGGGGCATACAAAATGTTTCATGATAAAATACTCGCCCGAATTGCTTCATTGGGGAATGCACTAACATAAAGCTGGAATGTTTGGCTTCTAATACTTTAGGGCAGGGGTCAGAGCAGCAACGTCACTTTCTCTCTTTCTCGATGGCAGTATTGGTTTTATTCTGGTGAAAAAAAAACGTAGGTGCCTGTAACAGAGGGTGGGAAGAGAGCGGAGAACCGCCTTTACTAACACTACTTGGCTAAAATAAATACGACACAATTAGTGGGCAGGAATTCAGAATACACTGATGATGTGAATCTGCACAGTGAAGAAAAGGAATTTTGAATTTTCGTTCTAAATAAAACGTCAGTGCTCCAGGCTTTCGTTAAAAAAACAGCGCGATTCAGTTGAAAGGTTGTTTGTAGAGTGACTTACTTTATGCCTAAAGGAGGGAGGCAAGGGCAAAAAGGAATTGAAGGGTGTTGAGGAGTCGGGTTTATGCAAAAGCTTGTCATAACTTTATGCTACGCTGAAATTCGGTAACGAAAGCTGCATCGAAGTTCGAACCCGAACTTCTCATTTATTTACACAGTATTGCCACCCTGGAAACTAAGGCTTAGGCAGGATGGGGAGGAACAGACAAGGAGTTGAGAGAATGCAGGACACCAAAACGCAGGGCACACTGGGCCATAACCGAAGTTTGCTGCAACGTGACCGCACCAAAAAAATAAATAAATAGAATAACAATCTTCTATGACAGAAGAAAATATATTGCATGATTGTTTACAGGAAACAAATTGAATTTTCCTTGCATTCGGACGCATAAATGAGCGTCTAAACTTTGACCCTGCATCAACTTTTCAAGTGTCGCGCTGAGATGCCATACATTACATTTGTCATGGATTGTATACCACCTATGGATACAGAGAAGTGGGCCAGGAGATACTAAGCGTTAGTAATACCTTGGCGCAAGACTACACAAATTAACTTTTTCATCGGCAACGTCCTTACGCCGAACGAAAAAGTGCAGCTTTGACAAGCCTTGTAGCCCCAGGATACGAAAACAACGGATTCAGTCGGCCTCCTACCCCAGGAAGATGGCGCGTAGCTTAAAGATCGTAATGAGGAAAAAATAAAAAAAAATGAGAGGGCACCTAAGATGATTCATATAAGGTAAGAGCCTAAGACGTTCCTTTTGGGGTAACTTTTTCACTGCTGCTGTCGACTATAGAGTGGAACTTCAACACTGAACTTTTCGCAACTACGTTTCACAAAATTACGATACATTCTCTGAGGCAGTCTCTCCGCAGGCGAAATAGTCTGATGCTGACTATAGGATACAATCTTCTAATCAGTTGTACCACAGCCATAAGATTCAGAATAACTATCTCTGCTCTTGCAACACCGCCTGTAGAGACGCTGCAGCCAACTGAGACTTTAGATGAGATTTTGGTGCATGGTGTTTTCCTTGTGTTGCATCTTTCTGACGCAGGTGCTATGCAACGTGCAGCAGCCGATTAGAATCAAGCATGCACCGATAGTTATCTGTTTCGTAAACGGTTTTGGAGATCCCAGCCCGGGGTGTATTTTGTAGGTTCTAGTCAGGTGCGCCATTTCGCTAACGTAGCCAAATCAACAGTTTCGGTTTAGAAGTTCGACCCAGCAAACATTAGTGTAGGTGTTCTTCAAAAACCCGTTCAGATCTCTATTTCGGCTCCGCGTGCGTAATATAGGGTTGTGAGTATCCCCGTCACCAACCTATGGATTCCAAATGCCAGGTTAGAACTTGTCGTGAAGTATTTTTTTTCTATCTTGCGTCATCTAAATCGTTAGTTTGCCTTAAGACTTTGATGTCTTTCATCTCTTAATTATCTTGACTTTTACCACTTCTCACCCCGCCCCTCCCGAATTATTCTTTTACCAGAGAAGTCCAGCTGCTTTTAATGCTCGGCTGAACATACCGACAATAACTCTACTTATTTCTCATATTTCCCGATAGCATGTCCTCTACGCGAGTCGGTTCGTCAACCCAGATTTTACTCTCCTGTCCATACGAGTGATTTATATTATTTCCTGCGGTATGCTGGGTTGGCTGAAGTTTTCGGTTAGGCCCATCAAATAGGCTCATCAAACGCTTTTTTAGGTGGAATATACCCCTGTATGCGTGCTCAACCACAGCAAGAACACGCGTCATTCCTTACAAAATTGCGTGCTCTGCCTATTTTTACTTGCGATGTTGCTCAATATGAATAGGTAAACACGGATGCTTGCTATCTTTTCCGCCAGCGGCCTTTCGCATAACGAGGCAGTGCTAGAGGAAAAATCTCTTAACCTCGGGGAGACTTCATTATACTGGTGATGTTCCAATATTGCATACTATCAGCATCCTGTGTGGAGGTGTCTCCCAGAAGAACCAAATGCTCAGAATTACGGTTTCAATTCTGCAAACCTTTGCAGTCAACCTTTCGAGTACAGGGCGGTTTTATGTGCTAACTTTAAAGGCCCTAGCAGTAAAAGTATGCAATAACATTAATGCGAATGCAGGAAATTAAATTGCGCTTTTGTAAGCGATGCGAATGATTAAAAAAATTTTGCGGCTGACAGCCCTCCGGCACTCTGCTTTTGCTGCAGCTGCAAAGAGGATTTGTTGTAAAACATAGAAGTAGGAGCAGTTGTAGTAGTAGTAGTAGTAGTAGTAGTAGTAGTAGTAGTAGTAGTAGTAGTAGTAGTAGTAGTAGTGGTGGTAGTAGTAGTAGTAGTATTAGTAGTAGTTGTAGTAGTAGTAGTGGTAGTAGTAGTAGTAGTAGTAGTAGTAGTAGTAGTAGTAGTAGTAGTAGTAGTAGTGGTAGTGGTGGTAGTAGTAGTAGTGGTGGTGGTAGTAGTAGTAGTAGTAGTGGTAGTAGTAGTGGTGGTAGTAGTAGTAGTGGTAGTATTAGTAGTAGTAGTAATAGTGGTAGTAGTAGTAGTAGTACTAGTAGTAGTAGTAATAGTAGTAGTAGTAGTGGTAGTGGTGGTAGTAGCAGTAGTAGTGGTAGTAGTAGTAGTAGTAGTACTAGTAGTAGTAGTAGTTCTGGTAGTTGCGGTAGTAGCAGTAGTAGTGGTAGTAGTAGTGGTGGTAGTAGTAGTGGTAGTAGTAGTAGTGGTGGTAGTAGTAGTAGTAGCAGTAGAAGTAGTAGTAGTAGTAGTAGTAGTAGTAGTAGCAGTAGTAGTAGTGGTTGTAGTAGTAGTAGTAGTAGTGGTAGTATTAGTAGTGGTGGTAGTAGTAGTAGTAGTAGTAGTAGTAGTAGTAGTAGTAGTAGTAGTAGTGGTAGTAGTAGTAGTGGTAGTAGTGGTAGTAGTGGTAGTAGTAGTAGTGGTAGTAATATTAGTAGTGGTGGTGGTAGTAGTAGCAGTAGTAGTAGTAGTAGTAATAGTACTAGAAGTAGTAGTAGTAGCAGTAGTAGTAGTAGTAGTAGTAGTAGTAGTAGTAGTACTAGAAGTAGTAGTAGTAGTAGCAGTAGTAGTAGTAGTAGTAGTAGTAGTAGTAGTAGTAGTAGTAGTAGTAGTAGTAGTAGTAGTAGGACAAACGTTTAATGGCCTCTGGTGGTTGAGGGAGCGAGGGATGATGTGCGATAGCCTTGAGGGGATTATCTCCGCTGGTTGGCGCCCCTAGACCGGGACTCCATGGACTGCCGCAGCTCGATTGGCCCGGATCACCAGGTCACGCGGGTTCCTGACGTCTGCTCTGGTCAGCTATAATCTCTTGGCTTCCTGTCTGCGAACGTTCTCGAAATAAAACGAAAATAAACGTGTTGTTTTGTCACGCTCAGTGCTATGACGTCTTAATTATCTCTCGTACGACGTCTTATATCTCACGTAATTATTGAGGCCTACATTAAAAGGGATTATTCTTAATTTTGATCTTTCTTTTGCAAGCAACATACTTTTTGCATATTGAATTCTTCAGCTTGGCAAATACAGGGGGAAACTTGTGTCGGCTAAGTTTGGCGCGTTTAGAATGAAACGTCACCCTCCGCTGTAATATCATATGTATAAACAGACTGGAAGCGCGGATTGCGGGTGGGAAATTTTTTTAATGTGAACTTTATGGTACAGTGGAGTTTGAACGTACCAAAATCCTACATACCAAATTTTGCAGGGAATTGAAAAGTTGTGCACACAACACAAAGTCGGGTGATGGAAATTGTGACATTAAGAGTTGCTTTCAACAAAAAAATAATTACAGGGGGAAACAATATCGGGTAACAATTACCGAGCAAAGGTGATTTGTATTTTGGAGTAGAGTACTTCCATTAATTATTTCATTCCCCTAGAGAGCTTGGCTTGCAGAGGTCTTGTCTTTTACCTCTAATCTAAGAGGCAGCATTATAAAACAGAATGCGTTGCTACGTCTTCTTCTGCTTCATTGGCAATGTCCTTCATTGCCATTACTATTTGTCTTGGTTGCTTGAGTAGCCGACTTGTGTCCACTTGAAAAAGAAAGCTAGAAGGAAACTGACAGAAACATTTGGTTTTTTGGTGTGTAAATGGCGCTGGCCAATCCTTTTTTGGAAACATAAACATCCGGGCAATGCGCTGTCTAGGTAAAGATTAAAGTTTCAATTTCTGAAGGATTCCGAGCAGTGCAATATTTCTGTACGAACGAGCGTACAACATGGACGATAACCTGTTTATGGGAGTGGCGAAGCACTTTTCAGCATACCCATTCTAACCAACCGTACTTAGATTCTCTGCTATAGCCAGCAGATATTAAGTCCACACGCCGAAGATAATTGCAGCGAAATGCCCCTGTTTTGTTTCGAAAAATCATCGTAGAAATAAATTCGGCTTACCGTAAATTTAGTTTCAGTCCTGTTTATTACTGAAGTGCAACTGCATAAGCTAGCTACAAGTCACAATGGTACATTAAAGAGTGACGGTATTTTTCCCACATGGGTGTACATACCTACCCGTACTAACGGCAAGAAAGCTCCAGATATCTGGCAACTTACCGTCAAACATGTATGACAAAACATGAGGCCGTCTCAGGCATATATATCAATTTCTATACCTGGCGCACCACAATACCGAAGAAAAGCTAGTGCATACAAGCCGCTGGCCTGGTCCTACTTTCACATGCCGTCCGGGAGAAAATCGCTGCCGACACGTTTTCATGCATCAACATCCAAAAATAGGGCAAGCCAGAACAACTGTAGACATATTTTTGTGCGTCAAGTCCACAGAATGAGCATAAAATAAGTGCTAGAAGCTTTAACAAACAGAAAAAACCTATTACCGTAGGAAATACAGCAATACCAGGGGCCATAAATTGTAGTAAACGTTGTCACGGCAAGAATGAATAGGCAGTGAGCTGCTTGGGCTGTTCTTCTTCAGGGAGGGATGTTGTTTTTGGCTGCATCGATAAGCAATAGAGAAGCATGTTTCAGGATAGGGTCACAAAATCTTGTCCTCCAGAAAATAAAGTAAACGAAGAAGCAAGCAAAAACAATACTCATCGGATTTATCGTGTCTACACGGGTGTCTAAAGCTTTCCTTTTTTTCTCAGAGGCGACTGATGAGTTTAGGAGAGCGTTGGGAGTGCGAAAATATCGGTATAAACGAAGTTGCAGGAAAGAAAATGCCACTACTTGTGCACGCCTGCCGGTGAGAAATCTCATTTGCAGTGTTTCGTTGACTCAGAACGCGTTGTTGCTGCAGAATATAGCTGCGCTAGTGCCGAGCATCCCGTTGGAGAGAAACTAAAAGCTTACTTTCCCATTCGTAATATAGTTAGTCCATAAAACAGCCTCTGAAGCAAGGTATTCGATATTTTCTCTGAACTGGCTATATAATTGTGATGAATTAGCGTTTGTTCTGCCATACCCTGGATAACACTACTGTAGGCCACCGCTTTACGCATATCGGCGATGTTGTCAACAGCGTAGAGATTGGTTAATTGCAGAAACACCCTGACGATGGCTTAAACTTTCGTAAATTCATCATCGTCACCATCATCATAATCCCCATAAGTCTGCCCAGGTCCACTGGAGGACGAAGGCCTCGCTCATTGAAAATTTCATTGCTTTAATTTAACTCGAGGGTTGATCAAGCTTTATCCAGATTTTAGACGGAGGTATACTAACGGTGCAACCCAGACTAACCCAAAAATTAACTACGTGGTGGTTTCCAATTACGTCAAGTTGTGGCTCAAGGGGTTGACCAAACGTTTCTCAGCAAATACCTTAGTGTTACGGGAAGGGTCTCTATGCATGAGCCCGTTTAATAAGGAAAAGAATGCTTCCAAGCAGGGTTGCCAAATGTGCGACCAGGTGGGACATTTCACAAGGCCCACAAGTCCTTTTCGGAAAATCAATGTGCCGGTGCTGCGACCACTAGTCCCGCCTTAGAAAAGCTTGAGCGTGATGGCGCAGCAACAGCTGTTTTTACAGCAGAGAAATATTGCTTATTATTGTAAGGGTAGGATTATGCTTCTGTCTAGTAGCAGAGTATTGGAAAATACTGGCAAAAGGGCGACTGATGCTTGATGACAGGGCGTTACAAAACTCGGTGCTGTCGGTGCTTGGCTGGTATTTTAAAGTTGCTCGACCATTCAACTTTGGGAAGGAAAATCAGCCTGGACACGCAAAAAGTTAGCCAGCTGTGGCAGAATTTGACTGATGGTGGCCTGGGGACTTCATTCTTTCATTGTTTTCTGCTAAGCTTTGCTACTGGAGCATCAAATGCAAGTGGCTTAGTGGCGGCAACGCTACCCCCCGGCGATGTAGACGCCATGGAAGCCATAGTTAGGTGGGGCTTCGGTCGCTACGCCGCGCCTGCGAATGGGCTGGGGTTGTGAGATTGACACGAGAACTCGGAGAAAACTCGGGAGAGATATTGCACGGCCGAGTTGAACTCGTGGTTCTCGTGTTGGCGGCTGCTGCGGCGTGGTTCATTGTTCACGGGCGCCGTAGCAGGCATATATCTATCCCGTCAGAGATTTTTCTTTAGCGGAGGAGGAATTTAAATGCCTTTTTTCGCCTCTCTAAAGTACTATGCATTGGATGTGCAGCCATCTGGCTCCCGACCCACTTTGCGACGACTATGAGACGGCTTTGCTCCGTAACTGCCGAGGAGCAAGTGTTGCGTGTGCTGCCGTTTCACGCGACGGACGCTTTCCACGGAAGCGTTGGTAGCGACCGCACCAGCGACCGCCCTCAGTCGACATTCAGCTGTGGTGTGCGTGATAATTTGACTGCAGACAAGTTTTTCGCCTTTTTTTAAATGCACAGCATTTCTTTAACTCACGATGTCACCCGGCGTTGGCGTGCCTCGTTGTCCGCAACAGCCGTTCCAGGCGCGCCCTCTCCCCCACTCCTCCTCGCCTGCTCTCCGCTGCCCCTCGCGTGTTCTCTGCTTGCTCGGATCGCGTTCAGCAACAGGTGGGGCGCGCATGCGTCGTAGTTTGGCGCGGGAGCAACAACAGTTGTGGCATGATCGTGACGTAGTCGTGACGTGGTCGTGGCGCGGTCGTGCTGTAATGGGGCGGTTCTCGGCGTTCGCTCTCGCTGTGAATTTCTTTCGAACCAGATAAAATCGGGTATGTGCGCCCCCCAAAAATGCTCTGCATTTGACCGTGCCCCTCGCGAGGGGGATGTTTCCTTTATCTCGGCCCCGGGCCCTCTGAAGTGCGCCGAGCTCTGCTGAACGCGCCGGCGTTCCAGGACGTTGTAGTAGTATAGGGGTCCCCGCATTCGCCGACGTAGCGTAACCGCGCCGCGTGTGCGCACGCGCCTACGCTACGCCACAGTATAAACGCGCCCTAGCGTCTAACGTTACGCTTTTTATGTGGTTAGCCGGACATGGCTTCCGCTGGTTCTACCATGTGTTTATCCGTCTGCAGCCAGAGCGTACGCTTCAGTCGGGACTGCTCGATGGAAAGAAGATTTCCATCGAGTGACCGTGCTTGAGCTATCGTCTCTAAGCAAGCTTTCCAATGTGGCGTTGCATGATCTCGCGCTTCATCTACCGTCCGCGCGGCAGACGGTTTTAAATGCAGAGCATTTCAGTAACTCACGATGTCACCCGCGTTGACGTCCATCGTAGTCCGCACCGTCGTTGTCCGCACCCCTCCCTACACTATATAAAAAAATACTATCCGGCGCCCGGTTTCGATCCCTCGACCCTGCGGGCGGAACGCAATGTACATGGTGCTCTACCCACTGTGCCACAAAGCCGACACAGAACGGGAGGCTACGAACGCGCCTTATATCCTTGACTCATTCAAACTACGTCAAGAAGTTGCTGATACAACGCATTCACTACCACCAACTCCCCAAACACTCAACGTTAACGCAATACACCCACCCCCTATGCGACGCATTTACTCGAGTCCCCCTCGCGGGGAGATGGGACCGCCAAAAACAACGCGTTGTGGACTGCGCAGTAAGGAGCCGGCACGTGCGAGAACCGCTCGCACTGTTCGTTCCAGGCAGGGGGCGCGCGAGCACTGCGAAGGCGGGAAATTCGAACTGCTTTGGACAAACCTCAGTTCAATTCATCAAGAGAGAAGTGAGACAGAGAGGCGAAGAGCGTGATGGGTAGTAGCAGTAAGCGTATAACGGTGCCACAGGCCGTTATGGCGAATCACTGCTCTGCATTTACGACAGCTTTCACGTTGAGTGGAACGGCTTTAATTTTTTGTCGCATCCAACAGCGTACGGAAGAGACGATGGCAAAGAAAATGCTTTGTCAGTAGTCTTCTCTTTCTTCCCTTGTGAATACTGAGCTAAAGTGAATAGCGTTTTCCTGTTTGGCTGGGTATACAGTAAGCGAGGTATTATTTCTTAAGGTGTTTTGTGATGCACCATTCTTGCGAAAACTTTACTCAAAGGATAGTATCTATTCAACAGCGTGTGTCTATAATCTCACGCCTTGTGGAATAGCAGCCCAGCTGGGCTTTTTCCCGCGTTAGCTGCGTGGTAGGCGACCAATGCGGGCCTTCACGCCCGGCTTGAACGTCACGCTGGTGGACCTCATTGCTGTTTACCCGCATTTCCATCGATGGCTATTGTTCAAGCTTTTCTGCCATTGGCCACGCATTCTTTGGTACCGTGCACTTACCGTAAACTCACCCTTTGCGGCCGGCTCCGCTAAGGTAATTTCTTTATCGTATTGAATTGGTGGGAGACGCATAAGGTCTACTGCAGGCACATATCCGGTTTTCATGAGTTAAACTCCTCTTTTGGGAGTTATAGCATGACTTGATTTCAGGACCTCTTTCTCATTGTCACTGAGCAGAGTACTTGTATGTGTACGTCTTAATGAAATGGAATCTCACGCAGACAAATCACGCAAGGACTTCAATGCTTTGGGAATCCCTTCTAAATTTTGCTGCTGTTCCATTAGTGTTTCGAACAATGTTCATCCTGTTTATATTGGTGTGATTTCGAAACAGTGCGTTTACGAATGTTGAATTTTTAAACAGAAAGGGAAATTTTGAGTTGCAGCGTCACTCTCGATTTACAGCCGCAACCATGTTGGAGTGTGGTGCAAAATGAATGAACCGAGATCAAAACACATGACAAAGGCGTGTTCTGCGCTTGTCCTGAGTTATTTACCTTTGTTCTGTGCTTCCAACTTGTGATTCCACACCCCTGGCACCCTTGCCAGGAAAGCCCACGCGTTTAAATCTACTAACATTTGTCAATTTTCATGACACCCCTTCTGATGAAACATCAAAAAACATGACCAAACTTTCTGCGTGAGTTTTTTTTTTTCCACAGCAAGCGAGTGTTCTTTACGGACGCTATTTTAATGGCAAATGTTTTTCCCGAGGGTATGTGGCTAATCGACAAAATACATTCGATAACGATTATGGTTGTTACACGTTACAAGCTAAGGAAAGCTGAGCATAGCGAAAGATGTGTTTTTTCTACTAGAAGCAGCGTGTACACGGATCAAGAGTACCCGTTGTGCTTTGCCATCTTCAACGGTGTTGTCAGCGCCAGGACGAGAAGCCAGAAGAGGGAGCGGCGAACAGAAGAAAGAGCGAAAAGAAGTGTGGGCGAACCAAAGTTTCCCCCAAATCTCATTTCTTTGTAATGTACATCAGCTCTGTCCGAGCGCTTGTTTTGCCACTACTCAGCGTTCCTGCAAACATTTTCGACCCAAGTGTTACAACGCGTTCCTCACTGATGGATGCGACATCACTTCGCGGACGTGCTCGGGATAAAAATAAGACCTGTCTAAACGAAACCGCTGCCCTACTTTTGGACTAGGTTGGGCCGCCAGTGACAAGGAGGGAAAGGGATCCCACCAAACTCTTTGTACCCTTTTGTGTTTGTTTCTACGCTTATCATGGATGCTAGCGCACTCAGCGACTGAGATAAGTGCACGGATAAGACAGCGATCCTTCAACGCTGTGTTTGACGCAATAGAACATCTAGAAACAGCAAACAAATGAGAGTTGGTTGTCTCTTTTTAATGGGACTTCTACGGCTAGCTGTTCCTGCGCAGCCTACGTGTACAAGAGTAATGTGAGTCAAACTATATCTCTCACAAGGAATGCGCTCGTTTTTTCCGGATTTAGCCTTAGAATTGAAAGCTAGCGTGTTCTGATTGATTGTGGGGTTTAACGCGCCGACGCAACGCAGGCGATGAGGCGCGCCGTAGTGGAGGGCTCCGGATTAATTTTGACCACCTGGGGATCTTTATCGTGCGCCGAAATCTCGTACACACGGGCGTTTTTGCTTTTCGCCTCCATCAGAAAAGCAGCCGCCGCGGACGGGAATCGAACCCGCGACTTCGTGCTCAGCAGCGCAATGCCTTAGCCACTGAGCCACCGCGGCGGGTGCTAGCGTGTTCTCGTAATCTGGAATGCAGAACTACTTTAGAAGAGCTTTTGTTCTTCAACTCATATCCGCCATCACCACACAACTACGGTTCTTATGTGAGCAACAAGCGAGACAAATAGGAACATATCCGCCGTTCAATTAACATAGGGGGCTCTTTGCTTCAGCTTTACAATTCGGTGTCAATTAGAATTGGGTACAAGTGTTAATAAAAAGCCAGAAAGAAAACAATTCTTGCCACAAACATGCCCCGACACCGCTCCTAAGCATTCATTTACCTTCCTCTAGTTTTATGATGATTTTGTGTTGAACGTTTATTTTTAAATGAATACAATATATAAACTCCGTTCATGGATGTTTACAACTATGTGTCCGTCTCATCCATCTCAGTCGTGAATACGAGGCCCGGACTTGTGCGCAACGCTTGCTTAGGCTTTAAAAAATTAACACAAGGTGTTTTTCGCACGCCCATCGGACACTACGCCAACCTTTCTTGGCATTCCGCCTTACGCGTCTAGTTTTCTCGCTGTAGTAGCGGCGTTGGCTGCCAGTGGCCTGTTTTGTCCTTCAGCAGTGCCATAATTTTTTCTCTGCCATTGTTATTGCATGATTTCATATGCAAAGCATCTCTTAGTCGACCCTCCGTCGTACGGCGTCCGCACCTCTCCTCCTCGTACCCCTCTCCACGCCAGCTGTGATAACGCCGCTCTCCTCCTCGGCGCTCGACTCGCCTCGTGCCGGCTCACGAAGACACCGGCAACACTGTCGCTCCAGGAGCCCTAACCAGCTGCGATAACGCTGCTCTCCTCCTCGCCGCTCCTCCTCGCGGCTCGGCTCGTCTCGTGCCTCCGAAGACAAGGCTGCACAGAGGAGAGCTCGCGACGCCGAACGTAAACGGCAGCGTCGAGCAGCGGATTCCCCGCTTCGAGAACGAAAAGCCGCTTTGAAACGCCAGCGGCGAGTAGCTGATCCAGATGGCGTTCGGCAACGTGACAACGCTTCGAAACGCCAGAGTCGAACAGCGAATCCCTCTCTTCGAGAACGAGAAACCGCAAAACGTTCCCCACTACTCGATAATAAAGAAGACATTTAATACGCGACTACACGTGTCTTTACTCTAACAACCAATTACACGGTACTACTCCACGGCTTTGCACCCCCTCAAGGTTCCCACGTGGGGAGATGGTGTAATTTTTTTAGCGCACTCGTTGCTGCAGTCGCTTCGAACTCCATTGTACTAACCGTAGAACAGTGACGGGGAGGGCCTTGCCCTAAACGCTTAGCCGCGGTATGCAGGGCCAGCCTGAGCGTGCTGCGTTCCTTCATGCCGGCGTGCCTGTTGGCGATCTTTTTGACGAGGCCGAGTGCTCAGCTTGCTTTGATTTGCAGTTGCTTGACGGTGTGAGCGTTGCGTCGGTGTTCGTGGATGTGTAGTCCGAGGACTCTGATGGTCTCTACCAAGGGTATGGCCGAGCCGTCGCCCGTGCGCACTTGGATGTTTGCCGCCTTCCCGCTCGTGGGGTTTCGCGGGGCCTTCAGTATTAGTAGTTCCGACTTGGCGGGGGAGCATTGCAGCCCCGTTCCCTCGAGCTGGTCTTCGACCGCTTTCACCGCGCACTGGAGCGAGTCTTCGGTCTCTCCGTCGCTGCCGCCCGGCACCCAGATGGTGATGTCGTCGGCGTAGATTGTGTGGTTGACGTTGGGGGCGGTGCCGAGGCGTTCCGTAACCCCGATCATCACCCGGTTGAACAGCGTCGGAGAGATCACCGCTCCTTGCGGTGTGCCCACGCTACCCAACGTTTTCGTTGGTAGCTCTAAGTCTCCGGCCACGATGATCGTTGCACGTGCCGTGAGGAAGTCTCTGATGTAGGCAAACGTCCTCCTTTCCATGTTGAGGCGGGACACCTGCCGTAGTATGGCGTCGTGGCGAACGTTGTCGAAGGCGCCTTTTAGGTCCAGGCCCAGGACGGCAGCGTTGTCGACGGATCTCTTATTATCAATAATATCGTGCTCGAGAAGCAGCATGGCGTCTTGCGTGCTGAGGCCCGCACAGAAGCCGAGCACCGTGTTGGGATAGTGCTCGCCGTCCTCGAGATACCTTTGCCATCGGTTGAGTAGTATGTGCTCCAGCACCTTGCCCACGCACGACGTGAGCGAGATGGGACGCAGGTTCTCGATGTCTGGCGGCTTGCCCAGCTTGGGTATTAACACCGTGCGAGCCTCCTTCCACTTGGGGGGTAGGGAGCCGCTCCACCAACACGCGTTGTAGAACGTCGTGAGCGCGGTGATGGCCTCGCCACAACAATCGCCCATGCGACGTCACTTGAATTCACACATGTGGATCTACAAAGAGTTAAACCAGAGATTCTGCCAGTCGTTACCTGGAAATTGCGGGGTCGGCGTCCGGAACGCAGCAGCAGCGTAGGCCACGGCCGGGCTAGAGCGGCGGACGCCGCTGCTGTAGCCCGGGCATGAGTCGGGAGAAAGAAAACTGAGACGAGCGTCTTTCGAAGGGTGAGACATCGGGACGTCGCCGTCCTCTTGTGCTAGCTAGCGGCTACAAGACCGCGGTACAGAAGCGCACACATTGAAACAATTCGGCACGTTATCTTAGTGATTTCTTTTTATACCTTTTAAATGCAGAGCATTTCTTAGCCTCGCCTCTTCCTGCGTCAGACGGTGTCAACAGCTGCGCGTCCGCAGCAGGTGCGCCTCTCCTTCCCTCCTCTCTCTCAACAGCAGCTGGCGCGCGCATGCGTCGTAGTCAGCCCGTTCGCTCCGTCGCGGTCTCGGCGTAACAGATGCGTGATAGCAGCGCGGTGGGGCGTGGAAGAGCGCGCGCTGCTTGCGCATGCGCGCTCTCCCCCCCGTAATGCTCTCCCTCTACTGCGCGCGCTGCAAATATAGCGGCTAGCGGTCGCTCGTGTTTCAGTCACTGCGTTGCTCCTTCCTTCCTTGGTTGACGCTGGTGCCCACGTTTACTCGTGTCTGCTACTCCAGCATCACGGAAGAAGCGATGGCAGCAACACTGCCTTCAATCAGTACTGAGGCCCCAATGCTCTGCATTTACTCGTGTTCCCCTCACGGGAAGGCGCGGGAATTTTTTGTGTCTGTGTCTTCTGTATCGGTACATTACTTGTTCAGCGACCAACAACAAGGCGTGTAGTTCGTCACCTGACCATTTCCACGCCCACTTTACTAGCCACGTCATCAGGGAATTTCAGCCGGATCGAGGTAGCTATATAACGTGACCACCACGCCATGGCGCCAAGTTTTAAACTAGTGAGATTAGTAAGTTTGAGAATTGCGAGAAAGCTGAGGGAAAGTTTCAAATCACTATTTATGAGAATCAGTTGCTACTTTCACCTTTTGTAATACCTCTTAAAAGACAACCGAATTTTTATTTACCAATTTAGAAAACGGAGTCCCATGCGTGGCAAGCAGGGAGCCAAATCTAGCATTCTCCAACGGCGGTATGTGGTGTCTACATTTTGTTTCCCCGCCCTCCAGACCAATCCTTAGCGTATGTTTGCCGTACGGCCACTTAATTCCGACGGGTGCGGGTTACCATGGAGTTGCTTTTGAACATGTTAAAAAGTCTTCGCGAAGGTAGCGCGTAATGGACGCGAAGCTGCGCCAAAACAGGGCCAGAACAACCGCCGCTAAATCTAACGACAAAGCCGTGCTGCCGATGCCGCTGACGGCGAGCAGGCACTTTAGCGCAGGGAACGCTCTGTAAATTCGCCACGCAATCTACAGTGTGCTCCATGAGTGAAACCCCCGCCCCCGCTCCTTCCCTTCCCCCGACGCCGCCTCCGCCGCGTTGGGATTTTGTTGTCCCTCACACCACTAAAGAACCGCTGGCTGGTAGAGCTAGAAAACTTTGCTTTAAATTCTTGCACCTTTCGGCCATCAGCTCCAACCTCGTCCCCATGCCTGCAATTTAAAGATAAACGCTGGTCATTGAACATACGCCAGAAACAGAAACCCGATGTGCTCTTGAATTAGAGCTCAAAACTATTTGCGGAGCAAGTGTCGCGGCTATGTTTGTTTCTAGCAAAATGTAGCCTTGTCAACGGGCGTTCCACGCAACGCACCAGCTGGCTCCTTGCATCCAAATGCTAGTGACCAGCGATGTGGGGCTACCCCTCTCTATTCTCAAGAGCACCTCTTAAGTTGTGTTCATGCTTGCCAGATAGTTGTCTTCTGTAGAACCATTTGGTAGCTCGCTTCGTGACGATAAAGGGCTAACTGATCTTCAGCTTCTAAATAAATATTGCAGTTTTAATTATTCTAGCTTGACTATCATTTATGCTAAGTTCGTTTATTTATAGCAGATTGAAGGTCACACCCCGCAACCCCCCGTCTCTGGTTACAGCCCTGGCACCAAGACCACCATGCATCGAAGAACCACCATAAGATAGATGCACCCATGCGCTGTTTTTCGGTAAGCGTCCATTAGCACAGGGTAGAGTAGGGATTACTGCCAGTGGAAAACAGGTGCTAACAATAAACATTTAACAGCTGCCACTTCCGAAGCAAAACTAGTCGCTTTGCGTATAATAATAATAACCATTTTCAAATAGTGCTTCAGCCTCAATTTTTTTCCGCCCTGTATTTTTGAACCCCGATATAGAATCTATAATAAAAAACATTCTTTTCCGAGACATGTACCTTTAATTTGAGTTCTCTATGTTGATGCCAGACGTCTTTTTAAGTCATATTGTTTATCGGTTTTAACTAATCATAACTTCTCCGCTATTTGCAAGCACGGATAGGGGTAATGCTGCACCCTCATTTAGTTCGAATCTACCTCTGAAGTCACAATGTAACTCGTCTGCGCGATCAGCGCTCGCTCATCAAATGCGTTGAAGTTGCACTTCGTCCTTAATCCACGTTACGCTAGCCGTGGTAGTCTCGTAATTGCGGCGAGCTCTCCTCAAACTTCAGTGGCGGCCAAGCTACGTCGATTTACAAGAAAAGAAATGTATACAGGGACACTATACTTACGCTGTTGTTGGTCATCAAAAAATATGCTTATCGCACAAGATAGCCAAAGTATGTTCCTCGTCACGTGTTTACCCAGCTAACGTGTGTTTTAATTTTTGCCCTAACAAAAAAACACCGGACAATAGGGAATGCAAAAGGGAATCGAGGGCTTTATCCGTAAGCTCCGCGAGTACTATGCTCCCAGGGCTTTAACTTAGCGCGGAGTTATCGCTCCTAGCCAGATGTATGCTGTCTCAACGTAAAGGAAAGGTGGCAAAGCTCGCTATAATTACGCGCCTATGCGTAAACTCGACGTACCCTGCCTGTTATTCGCCAGCCTGAAAGCGCGCCTAAATGGTAGAACATTATAAATTTATGTTGTTCTACCCGCATGTGAATCACCACTTCCTTTGTTTTAGAAGGCCTCCCTGTTGGGGAATTCATCAGTTCGTCCCGCCAGCTTGTGTACAAAAAACTCCAACAAATTAAGCAGTGTTCTTTTTAAGGGCGGGTTGTCCTAAGCTATGTGAAAAAAATTGTTTTGACACCACACTCACAGTAACACTATTATAATTTTGGTCACTACAGTATTTATCGTTACAATATTTGATGAGCTACAAACATTTGGGGGACGTGTAGAATCAGCCAGCACAAGACAGACGTGGCAGGCAATCTTTGGGAGAATCCATCGCCCTGCACTGGGCACAACCAGGCTGATAATGACGACGAGGATGGCAGGTCTATAAGCAACACATAATTACACTTCCTGCAGATATGGAGCATGCGCTGACAACTTTTTTGAGCAGTTTTACGTCAACGCTGTTTCGACCGCTAGGAAACTTAGCGTGGCTCAACGCTACAGCGTATGCGAAAGCAGTTTCGCACAAAGCTTTGCCAAGAAGCCTACGAACACAGCTCTTTTAGGCAATGCTCCTGCTAGAGAAAACGAGTAAAATCAGTGCGGGACGGTTTAGAACTACAAAGTGAAGTCATCAGACCCGAGTATTGGTTTAGTAAATCAATGTGTCCTTTCTCATGTCGGCTAAAATTAGTCACGCCCTGTGCCACAGCGATTGGGAATGTTGTACGCACCATGTGAAACATGGGCCCCTTGGACGAAAGCCTAAGAAGGCCCTTTTTGGCAGTACTAGTTTATGTAGGCACAAAACAGCAACTGTTTTTTTTTTTTTGCAGGATTTCAGTCTGGAGGCAATCCTACGCGTTGTTTAGCGCGGAATGTAGCAGCAGCGTTTGCTCTACAACCAGAATTACAGCAATACGTTGCGTTGCCCGCACGAAGCGTGTTGACGGTTTGACAATGTGTCGACTGTGCCATTATGTTTATTTTGATTAGGCGTGTGTATTGGCTCCCCAGCGGAAACCAATACCTTTAAAAAGCTAACAGTGAAAATGCAAGCAAATGTTCACAACATCGGCAAAGTAAAACCGGCTTGAGCAAACCACCAAAAAGAATATTATTTTAATATTTTACTATTATTATGTATCAATAAAAGAGTTTGGTACATCAAAAGAGAGGGTCGAAGTCTCATTGAAGGTAAAGAGTGCGAAACTTGTGCAATCTTCGTACTGCGCAGCTGTGTCGTTATATTCTAACCCTTTGGACCAAACGTAGCCCATCTGCGATCTGCACTTCCATCCGATCGAGCCGTCGAAAGCAGACGTCCTGTGGATCCAACGGCACATTACCCCATACACCCGAAGCCATTAGGAGCGAAGCCGACTGCGACTGATGACGAAACTACTCGGGGTCAAAGTACAGGCGCGGTCCCTTTTCGTTTTAACACGGATTTGGACGATAGCCTTTCTTTCTCTTTTTTGTGAAATGTTTAGTTCACAGGAATCGTTAACTAATAACCCAATAATAACGTATGCTCTATGTTTCGTGGCATGTGCGTTACTTTGATTCTAAGTATAGCTTATTGTTGAATATTGTAAAAAAATTTTACGGGCGCCCAACGACAGTCCGGATGCTTGAGGCAAACGTTTTATTACTCTGGTCCCCCATGCGGAAGGCCGTTGGGTTTTAGCGAAGTGTAAACATATTTTCATGCGCTGTGGTTTATGTTTAGGGTAGTTTTTTAAGTGGCTGTTAGAGCGCAGAAACATTTCCAACTGATCGCCCGATACCACTATTGATAATATATGAGTTTGGGCATTAGTATCAGCGGCACGACTGCGACTTGCCGAAAGCTTGTGTATATGTAGCGTAGGTACCCCTAAACCTAAATCGTTGATGTGTCGTATTGAAAGATGATAATGACAATGGTAAGGTATGAAATACGTGAGTGGCTGCAAAACGCGCCCCTAGCCTGCTTGCACGCGCAGTGAGCGGAACTCTGAAAATAACTTTTGTTAGCAGAGGCCTGATGCTAAAATTGACATTATATTATTAGTAAAAATCGAATGCTTTTGATGTTGGTGTGAAAGTATTTATTTTTAATACTAGTTATATTCATTGAAACAATGAAGATATAATAGTAATGAGTAAAACTAATGATTTTGGAAATGTCGCTTTCTTTCATTGTCCATGGCCAAACAAATAATTCAGAAATAAAACACCGAAAGCCGTTGTGCACAATTCTTGCGAACAGATTGAGGTCGGCTTAGAAGATATGTACGTGTAGCCTGTACATTGGCTTTTCTGCGTCTGCATCGTGCTATGTTTGTCGGTCATTTTTGTTTTGCGCACATTGCTTAACTTTGTGTTTAAAATGCGGAGTGTTTGTGCGTGCGTCTTGTTGTAGCTGCCAAAGTTGGCGGAGTCGTCTTCCTAAGTAATATCCTCTTTGGCAGGACACAAGCAGACGATTCAGGCGAAACCTGATAGCAGCCTCAGCAGTTCACCGGTCAAGGACTCAATCATTCGGAAATATGCCGTGTCCCGGCGCTCAGCATGCCATCACCGTAAATTTTCAAATTACGGCTTCATAAGTATGGCCAAATTACGGCCAAAGGCCCAATTACGGCTTCATAAGTATGGTCACACTCATGTTTCTGCTCGTTTTGGTCGTATTTATCGCAATGATGACGCATTACAGATTGTAAATAAAACGGTTTGGGGCGCCTCTGTTTTAAATGTTCTACTGTAGTAGAAACACCGGTGCTTCAGCCGAACAGATTCTGGAATTTTATTGTCCCCTTCTGCTGGCGAAGTGGGACCACGCACACAGCTCGACAAAAGACTTTAAAACATCTTTGTGTTCTCAAAAAAGGTCTACCACAGCTGGTTCTCAATTCCAGATTTTGAGTATTTAATACAGTAACCCTTACCTAGGACGGGCTTCATACATATGTAAACTAGAATTCTTCAACTAACATACTTGTGATCCACCTTCCTGTGGAGTGCGCTTGGAGGAAATATAGGTTAGAAAAGGTCATGTCGATACAAACAAACGTAATAAAACTAATTGCCTTCATTGTACCCCGAGAGATGATTATGAGGCTAAAGCAATTTTCTATGTAACTAGGCTAAACACGAACCTGTTCTACACAGGCTAAACAGGAACGTGTTATGATCCTGTTTAAATTTACGCCTTATGGAAAATGCGGCTCATATCTATTTATATATAAGCTATTTGACGGCTTTGTAACCTTCTGTTCTTAACTTTTTACCTAGAATTGCTCGAAACTCCTTCCATTACTTCTACTTTGTACCAGTTACCGTGATTTTAAACACAAAATTTTGAACAATATTGTTATTTTCTTTTTGGGCCCTCGCCACCAATCAGCCATAACCTCTCACTCTTAGCAATTGGAAATAAAAATGTAAGGTCCCGCATAGGAAGTTTCCTTATTAGGGCAGTCGCTTATTATTTTTTTAAAATAGCGTTAACCAAAATTTCTTCTGGCATATTCGCTTTTAAGCTGCTCTTTAAAACCATGTCTGGAAGTCACCTCTCGAACTCCATAATGACTTTTGTAGGTGTGGCATTTTCAATTCTCAGAAGCTGAGTTTCTAGTCAAATTTACCAATTTGTACTGGAGGGATAAAACAACACTACTCACGCGCAAGCTTTTTACTTATTTACACAAACCATTTATAAATAAAATGCCTGCTAAAAGCAAGAGCACGAACGTAGAAAATACAGAACAGCTTATAGCTTTGCTCAAATGTTCAAATGTCCAAGAATATGCCAAGCTCTTGTAACTATGTTTGGTTGTAGTTATAAGGGTACTCTATCGACCCAAATTCTGGCCAAGCGCTATCTTAGCGCACTGAATACTTGAGGACGCTTTTCACGCTTAGATTTCGATCACAATAGGATAAATGTTGGAACAACAATTACAAAGAAAAAGTTAAAAAAGGCTAGGCTCGATAGAATAATTGATGCCCCCGATAGGGTAAAACAATTCTACGCTGAGACTTTGCAACGCTAGCTAAACATAACAGATGCTCACAGTGTATATGGAAACGAAGTAAACCCACAAATTTGGGAATTTTAAAAATAGGCTGATGATGAGGCGGTCCTTCCTTATATAACTGATTGCATTACCGCTCGGGACGAATGTTTACATATCGTAAAGAGCCTTTCGGGCCCGCGGGCTTCCTAATAGTAGTTTTAATGCCACTACAACAAGTGTCTTCGTATCTGTTTTTTAAACTTATATCTATAAAAATTTTGAACAGGCGTTTGATGTGAGATGGTTGATTTCTTGCGTTTGTATCCCAATGGTGCAAATACACGACGAAGATGGAAATAGACATTGTACCTGAAATTTGCGCGGACGCCGCACACGACATTTCATTCTTAAAGTAAAATGTCATTTACTCGTATGGCATTTTACCCTTGCGGCATTTTATCTGATTCTAATTGGCGTCTTTCAGTAGATTTGAAAATTTGCAATTTTTAAAACGTACTGCATGCTCTGAAAGTTACAGCTGGCTATTCATTGTCACTGTGAATATGCCTCTCGTTATTGAGAATAAAAACAGTACTTACATTTTAGATGAACGAGATGTAGGCAGATTCTGAACACCTTCATGGCTCTTTTAAACAAATACGAAGTGTAAAATCACTTTCTCACCTATTGCCTATTTTAAAGCTATTCCAACTAAAATCTATCGGTATAAGAATGGCACGTTCCAATTACACCACCATGCATACCTCCGCACTTCTTAACGCGCAGGGCTGTGAATAATCTTTAAAAGTTAAGATAACATTCAAGCATTGACAAGGTTAAAGTGGTGAAAGTTTGCAAATAAGGTTGTTTTAGGAATTGGCTCTTTTAATAAATAATATTTTATTTGTTTGATAACTGAATATTAAATTCAATTGCAAAGAACCAGACAGCTACGTGGAAGCGCTATGCATCAAAACAAGCCCCTTTCGCAGCGAATTTGAGATGTCTTTTTGTTACACAAATATATTTATCCTCAGCGTTCACTTTTTCCTTGTGTTCATAACATCGCGTAATACACTTCCCGATGTTGAGAATTTCGCAAATTTTAACATTAAGGCCCGCATTATAAGAAGTTGTATGCGGGATATCACAACAGTGTGGAGTCCCGCTTTTCGCAGCTTCTACTTTGCGAACTGGTGAGCGCCGATCATGTTTGTCCACTCAGCAAACACTGGCACAAAAACGCTGCTTCAGCGATCTAGCATCAAGGTGAACACAAAAATGTATCTTATACTCATGTCGCACATGGATTCCAATAACGTCGGGTAACCAGCGTTGACACAGCCCAACTAGTATTAAGAGCACAGCCTGCCGGGAAATATTTTTTTAATATTTTTTGCGTCGCTCGAATACCTCACATACAAAAAAATTGGGCCCATCTCCCCGCGAGGGGGACTCGAGTAAATCCGTCGCATAGGGGGTGGGTGTAGTGCGTTAACGTTTAGTGTTTGGGAAGTTGGTGGTAGTGAATGCGTTGTATCAGCAACTTCTTGACGTAGTTTGAATGAGTCAGGGATATAAGGCGCGTTCGTAGCCTCCCATTCTGTGTCGGCTTTGTGGGGCAGTGGGTAGAGCACCATGTACATTGCGTTCCGCCCGCGGGGTCGAGGGATCGAAACCAGGCGCCGGATAGTATTTTTTTAAAGACGGTAGTCTTTCTTGGGCTTCTTAAACCCAGAAATTTTGGTCTGTCTGTATGTCTGTATGTCTGTCTGTCTGTCCGTCTGTCCGTCTGTCTGTCTGTGACCCGATTCAGCCACCCGGCCAAAGAAAAACAATGGCTGCGCAATAGTCTTATATAGTCACAGTTAAATCTACCCGTCTATGTCCGGTGGAATGTTCATAATTGTCAACATTGTTGAAGAAGAACAAGACATTACGCAAATATGAGACAACAAATCAATACAGAAGTGATATTTGCAGTGTTCCTTTATAAAAAAATCAAACATGCTTGAATTTGCGAAATTAACTACTTCATCAAATGCAGAAAAAGAATTCACTCCGCCGTCGCCTGCTGTCGCCCGCGCCACTATAGCTTCTGGGGCCATTTTAAGAAATCAACCGGCAACAGTTACGCAAGGTTCCACTAGGTAGGTTTCACCTTCTGCTTGCAACGCACGTGGAGTAGGGAAACGTGGTTCTATAAACGCTGAAGTAGGACGCCTCGATTAACGCGCGTCTTCGCCGTACGGCAGCGTTCGCATCGAGTCACCCGGTTTGGTGCAGTGGAACGCGGGAAATTTAAAATGATTTAAGCAAACCTTTGGCGTCTTTACCTTGGGAGGAGCGCGACGCAAGAGGAACAACATGAGAGGTGAGCGGGAAAGCGAAGAGAGGCATTTACTTCGCAAAAGCCGATAAAGACTATCGTCTTTTGACGGCATTTGCAACGGAAGGAGCAGATACGCGGCCAATTTTTTTTTTATATAGTGTAGGGGGAGGGGTGCGGACAACGACGGTGCGGACTACGACGGACGTCAACGCGGGTGACATCGTGAGTTACTGAAATGCTCTGCATTTCAGGCCGTATATCTGCATGAGGGCTTGATCAGCGTTTTCAAAATATTCTTCATGTTACCATTTATAAGGAAGACAAAGCCTTGGAGCGCAGTCAACATGAACCATAAAAACATAACCAGTACAGGCAATCATTTGTGCACACACATTGAATTTTTCGGCCGAACCCTGAATGCAGCACGGACGTTATGATGTTTACACCGTTTAGAATATATAGCGGCTCTAGGTATTTTTATTACGAAATAACAATACTTTTACGCGGATTGTGCATTTTTTCTCAGTAATAAAGGTCCTCTTCAATTCCATTTTAGCGCATGAGCAAACGTTTTCTATAACACCTTTGGGAGTTTTACAGTCTTGCTTAACATTTGCACCTACCCACAATTTAGCGTTTATTCGCTACTTTCGACCCAAGATGAAGCAAGGCAGCGGGAGTTAATAAGCTCAGTTTTAGTTTAGAAGACAAGCAGCTAAATCGGGCATTGTAGCGTTTCAATTAGCCAGAATACTTCGCGAACATCTTCTTTCATTGGGCTTAAACATCGTGTTCAGTGTCAGGCCGGCCTGTTAGGCAATAAGGGAGGCAATTATTGGCCGCATTCCCATAAAACAAGAACATGTGGGAATGTACTATTGCTTCGGGTATATAAAGAGATCATACCAGCATATCTGAAAAAAGCTGTCCTAACATCATACGCCTCATTGAACTACTTGTGTACTATTGTATTGAACTTCCTCTTCTCAAAAACCCACAGAGAATGTACTTATGGAAACTTTAGTAAAGTTTGTATCTATAAAGATCTTGGCACTGCAGAGAAAAAGGTAGAAAAGAGCGCCATCAATTTGCGAACGATTTCTGTAGAACCGTTTGCTACTGAGAAAATTGTGTACTGCCCTCTGATTTTCTCGTTAGCCAAATGGGCAGGTAGCAGTTGATTTGGAGTTTTCAGGGGAAATCTGCGCGCTGCTAACCATAAACATACTTAGCTCCTCCCGGAAATATAATCAGAAATTCGTACGGAATGCAAGAACTTGAATATTGATTAAATATTTTGTTAGAAGGCGTTCTATAAGTACTACGCACCAATATTCCGCAGATTCCTCACTAATATTTTCGGAGTAAAAAACTAAATCAATCATTAAATAAATAGAATCGGAAGAATACATTTGTCCTTGTAATGCAAACAATCACCAGTTTTTACGCCTATACCACTACATTTTCCGGTTTCAGCTGTCGTAAACAACAAGCAGATGCAGCATGAATACGCCGGATCAGTGAAAAGAACAGCCCACGCGCGAATTACAGGATTAAATTGCTACCGGTATTTTTACTTTTACGTTTTCATGGCCTTGTTATGGCCATCTCTCCTCCACACATCGGTTCTTAAAAGCACCTGCTTCATAGGTAGTAGGGTTGCTCAGGCAGCCAATATTATCACGCCTACCTGCCCGCTCCCTGAGCCGTCAAAGACTCCTTTCCATGTAATCGGCTTCACAGAATCTTGCCCGAATCACCGTCTCGTACTTTTTTCTTCATGTACGCCTACACCGGCCTTGCTGCATGTCTCCTCGACACATGGCCTACATAGATGAATAGCGATGGGTGCTGGCGGAAGACCGTTTGCTATCGCTACTTCATTGATCCGAAAAGGGAGGCCCGCTGGTCTGTGAAGGGAAAAGCTCTTTTTATTTAACGCTCAGCGAAGACGTTTTGTCTTTCGTCCCAATGAACGTGATTGCTGCGCTCTTGCCTTATTTTCTTTTTTTTTTGGCTGAAAGATAGTGGTGGAGCATTATTCAAAGATAAAATTACGGTGGGACCTTAGAGACGCTCTGCACAGATAAATTTTCTGATCATGTGATTCTAGCAGTGTTCGGAAGTATGCCTACGGCAACCTCCCCTTTTAACAACCGGTGAAATATACTTGTTATATTTTCATAGTAGGCCGTGCTATCAGAATAATACAATCCAGTGAATACACGGCAACACGACGAGCACGGCTGTAGATCTCTTTAGCAGCAGTTTCAGAATCCGTCTCAATTGCTTGAAAGTTTCTCAACTAAAACTGCTTTAGCAGGGTAATTTATAATGGTTTTTGTTTAAATCTTCAGAAGAAGTGAAATCCTGTACTGCTATCGCCGCATCATGCAAAAATAATTCTAAAGTGAAGCTTTCGTTACCTTCCTGATGCCGACCATCGACTCTAAAACGCACTGCAGGAAAGACAACTTTCTCTAACGACAATGATAATCGCAGGTGTGGTGAAAGATGATTGAACCATCTTTGTCGTTAGATGAAGGGAGCCGATGGTGATGATAATTGTGCGTGAATTGAAATTTGGTTGAACCACTCTTATAAAAGTCCAAATGGCCCTCTAGGAAAGTCCAAACTAGGACGGCAACAAATGAATCTCTCACGAGATTGAACTTTTGTTCTACTCAGTTTGCGGCGGAAGAAAACTCAGCGTTTCAACCAGCTTTGTCATTATCCGAAATGCGGTCGAACTTTTTTTGTGTATGGCATTTGGGAGCTAGTCACACCCACCTACAACGCTTAGATATCAACCATTCACCCAATGTACGCCCTTTTTCTGAGTTCTGGTTCGGGTCCGCTGGTGTACAGAGGCTTTGCATTTTTAAGTGCGAATGCACTTCTTAAGCGAGCCTGAATCGTCCGCCGCCGTCGTCCGCATAGCAACAGCTGCGGGTGCGCGCGCTCCTCGTCTTCCTCCTCGTCTCCCCTAGCAACGGGGGGAGATGGGCGCGCGCTACTCTCCTCCTCCTCTCTCCGCTCAGTGACTGCGGGTGTTGGGCGCCTCCTCTCCACTTCGGGCGGGAGAACTCTCGCTCGCGTAGCGGGCGCTCCGCATTCCGACGCGTGAGGGCGCTCGTGTAGCCCTCGCCGTAACGGCGGCCGCTACTCTCCTCCTCCTCTCTCCGCTCAGTGACTGCGGGTGTTGGGCGCCTCCTCTCCACTCCAAGATCACGATATCCACCGTAATCGCGCAATCAACAACCGTGCATTCGCACTGACACACTCTCCCCCTCGGGGAAGTGCGAGGGAATTTTTATTGCAACATGGAGATTACATGGCCAGACATTTTTGTGAGTGTAGCTCATAAACCTTTTTCATTAGCACGCGTTCAAACCTTGGACAGACGAGTTCTAGGAAAGAAGGTTTTGACCGAGTTAGAGCCGAACAGTGGCATGTTGGGCATATTTAGATGTTCACAGGCAATATCAAGGAGCCTAAAACGGCTGGAAAGGTTTAGGTGAAGGGCTTAGTACTGCAGGCGTATACTAATATAGAAAACAAGTGCATCCGTGAAAAATTTAACTTCGTTGACTAAGTTCCTTCAGCAAACGTTCAACAAAATCTGTTGATGTTTCGTTGGACATCAGCGTGGACATACTCTAGATGTATCGTTACCCATGTTAGGCCATGTGCGGCTGTCCTATGACGTATGACAATGATGCACTTCATGTTACACCGCAATACGTTCTAGGGGCGAGGATGGTAGATTTGTGAAGCGGGTGGCCGACTCCATCTGGGCAGCAACTCTGGTTCTACTAAGCACTGGCACACAGGTAGTTTATTTCACCGAGTGGAAATTATGATACGCCCAGTTCTGTGACTCCGTATTTTTGGCAAAAATTGTAACTTTAATAAAAATTCACTTCGATTTTTGTTTGCACCTGCGTATTGAAACGCCGTTGTGTTCTTCTTCAACTCGATTGATTGTGGGGTCCAACGTGCGTGAGCTACACCAGAGCTATGAGGCGCGCCGTATTGAGGGGATCTGGATTATATTGACCACCTGGATGTCTTTAGCGTGCGCCGAAACCAAACACATGGCTGTTTTTGCTTTTCGGCTGTATCCAAAAAGCATCCACCACTGTCGGGACGGATCCTGCGTCCTTAAGCTCGGCAGCTCTTTACCTTCATAAATTCTTTTAATTAACATGAGATAATTGACGTGCTGCTCTAGGGTGTAGAATGCCGCGTAAACCACTCCTCCCTCGCTTGACGAGAAGCGCACGGCAGAAATATGGCCTCGTACACAGGGTCAACCTTGCCCCCTAAAAACGCCCTTATTTTTGAGGAGCAGAGTCAAAATCGCCCTTTTTATAAAGGGAGAATGCCCAGCCACCCGCACTTAACATAAGCAGTGGTAGAGGCTTTAGGAGACAAGTAGGCTATAACAATGCATTGCAGGGCCAACGAACATTATTAAACGTAATAAAGCTTCTTAAGTTTGCCGTTTCGGAAACTATCAACAGCGTCGCCAAACAAATGACTCAAGCAACACGCTATTGCCCTTCAACGCCGTTTCAGCCGCTTCGAGCCAACGAACATTATTAAACGTAATAAAGCTTTTTAAGTTTGCCGTTTTGGAAACTATCAACAGCGTCGCCAAACAAATGACTCAAGCAACACGCTATTGCCCCTCAACGCCGTTTCAGCCGCTTCGATAGAGATGGAGAAAAGGTATTTGGTAAAGTATAACAAAATTATTAACAAAGTAGCACCCTAAACATTCTTGTGTAATGGTTTGGTCACGCACTGACTGTTAAGTTTGAGCCGCTCACTTAATTACAAAAACTGCCCGGCAACTTGATATCGTTGGGGTCAGCGTGCTTCACATTATTGTTGGTTTTTGTAACGGCCGGGCTTATTTAGTGAACGAGAAGCGCGGTGGAATTCTGTACCCGCCTTCAGCATTCGTCTTTCGGTTTTCACGAAAGAATGCCGACCGAAAAGCAGAGGTAATTCTCGTTTCATACTGACCTTTTCTCTTTCCTTTTTGTGAAGCCGGCGGTATGTTTGTGCTCATTTTAACGAAGCTGATTACAGCCATCGAAAATGCCCACAACGAGCAAAGATGCTCGAATAGCCGATAGAGATATTCGCGCCCCTCCGTGGAGAGACGGGAATTATGCGGTCAGTGAACAGGTAATGGAGACAAGCGGCATGCTGTCTGCAACGCTCCTACTGAGAGACTGAGCGGCGGCCAAATTGTTCTATGCTTGACTCTAGCGACGCGGAGGCTGGAGCTCGTCTGGCAGCGAAGGACTTTTGCATTGTTGCTCCGCGGCATAGTTCTAGGCATTACGGAGGGCGTGGGAAGTGTTGACAAAAGAAATGAAATTTTGGTGGTGCGCAGCAGAATTATATGCGCGCATTGTATGGCCAATACTTTACACGGGCCGACCAGTGCCCAGGAATGCTTCTAGGTGGTGCTTTTTATCTCTGCTGCACTTGTGCTTCGAAATACCCTGAGTTTTTGAGCGAGTGTGTGAGATTGCGACGCTTGATATTTTGCTTAGTTACCTGGGATTAATTCTGGTGGCCAGTCAGCGACGTGAGGTGGGCCCTGCTCAATCTCTGTGTGGGACTTACCTTTGATAGGTTGCACGATTGGAGTAAAACTAAGGTGTGGGGGTTTTTTACACTAGAGAGAAGAGCCCCGATGGACGCGGGCCTCTCCCGGCCTTTTTTCTCTGATCACTGCTAGGAGTTGAAAGTTGTCAATACTTCGTGTAAGTAAATTGTAGATTCGTACATCTTGCTTGGAGTAGACCGTCATCTGCTACGTGCCGTAGGCTAACGATTCTTCTGTCATTGATGATGGATCCATCAGTCCTTGATAGCGTCACTTCCAAAGCTGAATCTATTATCAAAATACGCAGACATATATTGTATTTTGAATGGTTTTGGTAAATTTGATAGGTTTTCTTTCTGGGAGCTACTTTATCACGCTCCATTTACCTAACATGACAGCCGACAATGAACGAAAGAGAGTACAATGGTTTCTCCAAAGCTTTCAAACAGAACTATCCTTGTTCACAAGACTTCTTACCCCTTCTCTTATCGTTTTCGGCGATGAAGGTTAAGAAAACTAGACCAGTTTCACTGACAACGTTGTCAACGCTGATGCTAACAGCGAAGCTACCTGGCTTTCCCTAATCACAGTTTAGCTTTGCATAACTTTTCAACGCCAGCTGATTGATTTCGAGCCCTGATCGCTCTCGCAACAACTTCCGCTGGCACTCCCAGCGGGCGGGTATTTATTCAGGAGAGCGCGCGGCTTTCACAATTTTGGGATAATTGGAGAAAAAACCTCAAAGCGCACTTTTCCATATATTTTCTGGCAGTGTGCTAAACAATTGGCCGACAGCTCTCCTCCTGTCCTTGACTCCACCCACCTGAGATCGGCGCTTGCTCTCACACGCAACCTGTGTCCACCGACCTGTTCTTTCACGTGGGATGAGCTGCTTTTTTTAGCTTAGCTAGGGCGGCTTCTGATTTCAAGTAACTTTTCCAGAGAATTTAATTACCTGACATACAGAATTGAACTGAGGCTATAGACAGCTCTGGGACAGCTATAGATAAGAACTGTCTGTCTAGAGCTGACAATAATATTTTTCAGTCTATGGTATTATTGCTAACGCCGCCGCTTGTGAACTACAGCTGAAGTTTCAAACAGCGCGCTCTTATGAAAAACGCCATTTTTGAATAGTCACGAAATACCGTGTCTGACTTCTCACCTTTTGATGAAGCGCATGTGGATCACATTCCCTTCCGGCCTTCGCTTCGCAATAAGGATTCACACGTACACGGCACACAGCACGGAGGAGGTCGGAATCGCGTCAGGTGGCAGGAGAGGCTTTTTAATGCTTTCCTCTCAACTGTTTATTATTATGTTCAAATCTTCCATCCAGTCAAGTCTTCTTCAAAGTGGAGCCTGTTTACAGCGAACAATTTATTCAGGGGCTTCTCCTACCATTAAAACTGTAAAAAACAATGCTTATTTACCACAAAAAAAAACCCCTCCGCCCCTCGAAATTTTGTTTGGCCTTACGGGCAGCGGATGTATTCTTTGCGCTAAATAATGTCGAGATCTTGCGATCACACCACCAGTGTAAGTCATTTAGAAAGCTTCTTGGTTCTGCATTTCTCTCATTTACGCCGCGATTATTACAGCTACGCTTATTTCTGACACCCCACAGTTTTATGTGTCGCTCGAAAGTGACGCTATGCTATGCGTATTTTTCTGTACAACTTCCTGTGTAGATACCACGCGAAAAAGATGTAAAACGAAGAATTATCACGTTGAGTCACGCTAGCTGCATAGAGCTTCGGATAATGTAAGGCCATTCGTACGATTGAAGTTTATTTTGGTTCATTTACAATTAAATTGCGGTGCCTGAAAAAAAAGTGCTGTTTAATGTTGTCAATGGTAAAACCCCCTGAATGAAACCAAATCTATATTGGGAAATGGAACTAACTAACGGCGCTGCATAGGACCCAAGGTAAATATAAATGGTAGCGAAGGTTCGGGCAAAAAGCGGTTCAGAACCTATTGCCAGCGACATCAGCATGGGGGCTTATGGGAGTGGCGATTGAAGCGCGACTAGGTGAGGAGGGAACAAACACTAGTAACAAAAAACCAAGTTTTGTTCAACAACAAAACAACAATTATGTTTTACGAACTATATTTATTTCTGAATCACATTTATTTAGGCACAGTGTATAAATAATTTATGAAAATGCCGTTCATTCTCAAAAACCTTTTTTGTAGCGCCCTCTGAAGAATGGCACATGCCATTGCTTTGTGATGCAGTCCTTGTAGTGATCGGAAAGGCACTCCTAAAGTTCGTCTGCTAGGAAACGCCCCTCGCGTGTTTTGGTGGTGCGCATTTGCATTCGTTTTTCCTTGTTAATATGGTGTGCACTTAATTTTTGCTGTGCGTGGAGTTGCGAGGTGCGTTGTATCGTCGGTGAACACGTGTAGTACCGTGCCCGGCAGGCACGGTGAACTACGGGACGATTGTGCCAACGGTTGGAGCGGAGTGCTTTCGTCGGTACCTACGGAAACGATGTGCTGTACAAGTTGCAACAGCAACTCCCGTACACCTGGCGTTTTACTGCACCATTTTCCTCTCATTTCCACAGGTAACGCGAAACTATTGTACTGTTAATATGTGCACGGGGGTTGTGTAAGGGGACGTGGTGGTGCTTCGAAAAAAAATGGGTCTAAAGCTTTGTTATGTCACAGTTATCTCTTGATTTCACCTCAGGCTGGCTCAGAGCAAGTTGTGTCAATTACTCTAGGACTTCTCGGCGTAGTGCCACTCGAATTTAAACTAGTCGCTTTAATTGTCTATCTCAGTGTCTTCTTTATTGCATTACAACGCTTGTAGTGCTCGTTGCTTCCCGCACTTGTATGCGCAAGCATTATTTCCATCGCAGTACTGTGTTGTGCTGCTCCGTGCTGCGCTGCTGCCAGACCTTTCCTGCTATGTGCTTTTACATACTGCCGTCGCTTTCGTTTGCATTGATCCATTTTTCCTCTTTTTACTTATCTGTTGCGACACTTGCCTAATAATGCAACCAGGAAATTGCAGGCGTGAATGCTGAGTGAACTTCTGTAGAAACCCTTGTCTACTTGATAAGACGCCGGGACAGCTGCATTGTGCTCGCTGCACTTTCGTGAATCGGCATTCCTGCGGCCCGGTTTTCTACGTCAAGATGCAGTGCCTAGTTATTTTCTCTTGTTTCGAAGTAGTTCTGCTGTTGACGCTTTCATTGTTCATAACGCTATGTGTTACGGGTAAAGTAAATTTTTCGGCGCGTAAGGAAAATCATAATGCATGTAGTGCCCACGAACATTTTGTACTTATTGTAAACGTGCTCATTTTGTGCAGTGTGGTAAATTTGTTTTATGTTCATCCTGGAATAAAATTCAAATGTCTTGATTATAGCATGACTTTGCGTTATTTCTTCTCTTAGAACAGAAGTACACAAACTGAGCAAGCATTATATAACCTTGATCTATACTTAAGGCACGCACGCCTACCTGCGTATGTGCGACGCAATTAAACTTAGCAGTGGCGTTGGTAGAAATTGGTATCGGGGTAAGGAGTGGGCACGTTTTTTATATAAAAGGGGGGCCGGGGAGAGTGGTCAAGTGTCATTTTGGGCTCTGTATCCCAAGGCAGAAAAAAATTCCGGTCGAAGGGGGGAGGGGGTGTACGTTTGCCACCTGCTGCAATCAAAAGAAACAACTGATTGCTTTGATGCAGCAGTGGAAGGCATGAATACAGAATAAAGGTTCAGAGAAGATGCAAGATGCTTTTATAAACACCGAGGCGAATCATACGACAGCATGCTAAAGTGCGTTTCTCTGGTCACGAGTATAAGCTGGCGTTGACTTGAAGCACGCACGCCAAGGGCTCGCCAACTTGCGTCAGATGGCAATGACATGAGCCCTCAGCGATCAGAGTCCTGCTAAGGCTATTTTGAAGTCAAATTTTCCCGCTAATGCCACCAAAATGACGTCACTTTCTGACCGGATCTTGCGTCACATCCTGTTTATTTTTTGTTCCGCCGGAAGTGTTCCCTCCTCACACAGGTGGCGCTAAGCCCCATGAGCAGCTTAAGAGCCGCCATTTTCTGAACGTATGGGCTTCTATGGAAGCTTCGCTACCAGTTATATTTACCTTGTAGGACCTGTCTTAAAAGTTGCCTTCACACAGTAGTGGGCGTCAGGAGAGCATCGCAGCGCTAGTGCAATGGAGAGCCAAAATAGTTGGCTGAATGAAGATAGCGCTTCCGTAAGGAGTAGAACACAGGGGAGAGAGGATGTTCCCGTTAAAATTAGAACCAAGAAACTTCCCAGGCATGGATAAACCTTGACGTAAGCGATACCGTATACACAAACACCAGGCTGTTTTTTGTTGTTGTTGTTGTTGTTGTTGTTGTTGCGTGTGGTCTCGGTGATTTTCTTCCCGTTTCCAATTCGGGAGAGTAAAGACCCTCATGAACCCATTTTCAGAAGGTTTTCGGCGAGAAAGTGGCAAGTCGTGTTTTTTTCAAAGACCGAGTTTGCAAAAAAAGGCCACGGCTGCAGTTTTTCGCCTATTGCATGGGTAAAGAAAACCTGATTTCGCATTCATGACCGAAAAATTGCACGAGTCGTTTTGCTATGTTGAGTTTTTAATAAGGTAATGCTCTGTGGGAGCAGTTTGTACATTGACAGTCGTTTTCTTTGCTGTTGGCAAAGTTTCCCGTTGCCAAAGTTTAAGGGTATTACGAAGTCAGATTTTTTAGATGGTTAGATGCAGTGATCTTGTCGTTAAAAACGAACATCTTAGAAAAAGCGGAAATTCGCGACTCTGGCGCTTCCTGAAATAGACACACAACGAAGGTTTCTCTGCTATACCTCCAGCGCGCGCTACTTGATATCCGTTTCCAAGGCAGCTGATCCCGCTTCCATTATCTGCGAAGCAACCATTCGGCACACGAGCACGGATACGTAAAGGCGATGAGTTCTCCGAATTTTTTACAGAACGCTTCAGTTCAAAACAGTTTTTATGATGTGGGAAATTGTGAACTTTACGCTTTCATACGTGGATTTGGCAAGTAGTTATGGTCATGTGCAACATTTGTTTTTATATCTGCCTCCTAGCCGACTACGAGAGTTGTACTGTTTTGCATTTTTCTCTTTCGTAAATGAACAGAAAACAATAGGTCGAAATGGCTTCATAGTTCAGCTCGCGGAATCTGGTTGTTTTAGGTTAACTTAGAGTTAGAAATTCTCCTTAGCTGCCTAATTCAAAGGTATTGATTGTCCCGCATAAAAACAGATAATTTCTTGTTTCTTGAGAGAATATACGTTTGTCCAGGGAAAATGCGAGTGAGCTTTTGTGCGACTGATTAATGCGGTAGTTCCTCCCAGGCGCTCGCAAAACGAACGTGTTCAGAAGACATGGTGCTAATTCTAACAGATGAATGACAGCGCAGTATATAAATCTACGCATGGTGTTGTAAACGTGGTGGTATAGTTATTTTCACAATTATTCTGCCAGAAAACGTAGTCCGAGGACATTTGATGGAATGGGCGTGTAGAAAAGTCATGCTCAGCGCACTCGTCCAGCTGAGTATGCAACCGTTGACATGTTCAGGAACTGTTCGAAATGACGGTGGTACGCCATTTATATGCCAAAGACTGCAAGAAAACAAGCAAACCAAGCAGCAATGTTAATGTTGTTATGACCAGACTGCTACCTTATTGCTGATAAAATAATAACCAAGTAGATTATAATAATACGTTCCCGCATGAATGATATAACATCTATGACCGCAAGGTAACAATACAAAGTGCTGTAACTTTCAAGATGTATGCTTTGGAATTCAAGAAAGTAAATAACCAATGCGCCTTATTGGTCGATCCACACGTGTCCAGCAATCGATAGGCTCCTGTGTATCTTCATGAGTCTTTCATGGTAGCCCTGCATGAATTCTTCCTTTTTATTTTACGTATAAAAAATTCCGGATAGCTGGAGTACATGCACAAGTTTAAACTTCGAGGGTATCTTCCCAAGCGTCGTCCTAGCTTCTCTAGGAGTCCTACTTCCGCGGAAGTCATCCACAAAATTGTCCCCAATGACCACCAACAAATATCAATGTATTGTTGCCCATATTCGTTTTGTTCCCATTCCTGTATAATAACAAGCTTTGATGACATCATGGTGTCAGTTCTGCACGAGAGTAGCTTTATAGACTAGGTATGGTAGCTGTCCGTCCCCTGCATGAGCAGCCTAATCTAATTGCCTCCTTATGGTTCGGTAAACAGAAAACGGCTACTTTTTATGCTCACTTTCTGCGCATAGAACAACTATAGAGTAGAACCTGATGTCACTCCCTTCATCCCAACACTTTTATTGTTCCGTCAATTTTTTTAAACGGTGTCTTTTGTCTTTTGTCGACACCAGCTTGAGTGGCGCCAGCAGCAAAGTAGGCGTCGTATGACATTTCTTCCCTAAAACAAAAAGCACAGGCCTTGTTTCACCCACTTCAATATTAGACACCTCGTACTTTCACCAACAACTTTCACCTAGACCTAAAACTTTCACCTAGACGCCTACAACTTTCACATTTTACACGCTTGTGACCAGAACTTTTACCCTGGCCAGCTATGCGTGAAGCAGCGAAACCGGTGGCCACCTAAAAGGGGTCACACCAACCAAAGCATCCTGGTGTGGTTCTTCGGCAATCCTAATGATTGCGTCATCCTGGACCTGTTAGCTTTTTTTGGGAGCTTGCTATATGACCAAAATGCGAGGAGGGCTGATTGTGAAAGCTTCATGAGAAGCGATATGACCACAATGCGAGAAGGGCTGATTGTGAAAGCTTCATCAGAAGAATAAATAAATGAGGCACCGCCGTGAGGCGGCAATCTCGCGTATTTGAAAGTACAGTAAATTGGCAATAATTCATACTCTCATAATTCGTAGCTTTGGGTAATTCAAATGACATTGAATTTTTTTGTTGGGCCGCTATCCTTTCAACGTATTTAAAAGCCGCTTAATAAACTCCGTCAATCGGTTTTTTCATACTTTTTGCGCGTCCCTATTGGAAAATATCTACTGTTTTCCAGCAAATATTTGAAAATTTGCGTGCCTATACAATCATAAAAGTCGAAAAATGAAAAATAAGCGCCTCAAGCCTTCAAGGAAAAGGCGATGCTTTTAAACAAGCGTTTGAAACGAAGCACAAGGTATACCGTGACGTTTGTCAACTTTACAGCCTTATTTACAGTTTTCACGTTATTGTCAAAGCAAAACAACGAACAGTCCTCAATAAACGTCTAAATATGATTGCCTGCCTACGCTTGTCGAAGGGGTGAAAACCACGCGGGCCACTATCAGAAAAACGAAACTAAGCGTCCAATCTCGCATTCGCGTGTCGTGTGTCAGCGAAAAAAGAAAAACAAAAACGACCCGGTGGTTACGAAGGCAACGCGCATGGCATTCGGCATGTGGACCTTGCGCCTCTGCTTTCTGTTTATTTTGTGCAGTTATAGTTTACAGTTATAGTTTAAAAACACCTAAAAATTGTTTTCAAAATGTGATTAAAATCAATGCCCAATCGTAATTTGCGCTGTCACCTTGCTGAGAATCATATATATGAGAACTTTTGATAATTCAAACTTCGGATAATTCAAACAAAACTCTAGGGTCTCTTCTAATTTGAATTATAGCGAGTCGACTGTAATACTTTATAGCGCGCGAACGTGTGGGTGCAAAATAATACTCCCGTATAAAGGAACCAAAAAGGGAAGGACAGTGCGCTGTGCTGGATCACGAAGTCTCTTCCGTAGCCTTAACGCTGGAGCACTGTTGGCGCAATTTAGTGTCTTTTTATTATACAGCAGAAATCGGTGAAGCAAATAACGGTAAAATTGCATAATTGAAATCATTATCATCATCAACAGCCCAATAGGTCCCCAGCAAGTCGAAGGCCTCTCCTGTCGACGTGGAGTATTGCAGTTGCCTGTCGCGTTCGCTCACACTCTTTACTGTTTACTTTTTCTTGCGCCCTTCAGAGCATATTTTTGGGCTCTGACCACCGCCTGGGTATATACTTCAGGTGTGTTGAAATTGTATTTATGCAAAATAATTTGGAAATATCTGTCTTGAGAAGGTCGCCATTTATGTTAGGGTACTTATATTTAAGAGCAGTAAAAGACAGACGACAGTTTCCAGAACGTCTTCTTTATGCCGCTGGACCCCTCCAAGGATGCGATTTCATAGAGCCACTTTCTCAGAATGACCGTCGTTTTCACGTATCTTCTTCGCCATGCCAAATACCTGTGAAAACGTAGGCCCCTTCCGCGGCAAAGCACTTGTATTTAGGTGTAATAAATGGCCAACCGCAACTTTATTCAAGCACAGTTTCTTGCTCTGTTAGACAACTTCTAGGACATGATTGGATACACTTGCATGCGGACGATGAATGTCATGACCGGTCGACAACTTGGTCAAGAAAATGGGGAAAAACGGACTCATCTCTGTAAGAGCAATTGCACCTAGGTACAATAAACGGGACAGGACAAGTTCAAGAACAGTTATTTGCGCTCTTGGCCGCTTGCCAGGACGTCATTTGATACAGTCACTTTCGGACAATAGATGTCGTGGTCGGCCGCGAAATCTGATCGATGCACAAGAACATCTCGGATACACTCGAGGGAACACACAGGAAGCGGTCTTAATATTGAGTTACATTGCCCTGTTATGTTGGAGTTTGCTGAGGTTCGTATCGCCTATGCGTACCCTGAAGGCATTCTCTCTACAGGAAAGTATGCTGATGGCTGAAGAGCCATGGGTCTGTATGACCCTTAGCCGTAGACGTCCATCGAAGGCGCACTTTAAAGGACTGAGTGAGTAGTTACGCAAAGAGAGAAAGAGAGAACGAGAGAGCGCATCGGTTGTGAAGCCCAAGCTCACCTATCCCACAAGACGTTTTAGCAAATTCTCCAGCCAAGCTGAGCTTTTCTATTACTACCCCGTATACATCTTCACCTAGTGTCACCATGTCACGCCTCGCCGTTCCAGTTTCGAAAAGAAAGGTGTAGGGATCAAACAGAAACGAGACATGAATCTTCATCTTGGTGAAATTTCACCCTTAACGTTTTCTTTATGCCTCTGGGTTCTATGTGCTATTACACAATACAAATTTCTATGTACTACACCTTTAGATAAAATATACTTTTGACCCTCCTACACAAAAGGAGAAGGCAGATCTTAACGTTTCAAGATATGACATTTACTAGGTGTAGTATATGTTCGCTGATGCAAAATTAGGGTTGAAGAAACTGCCGGCAATTAGCTTAATTTAAAGTATAGGTTTAGGACGTTTGTTTAGCGGGTAGGGCAAGCAACACCATGGTCATCCCATTGACTTGTTAAACCGCAGCCTGCCTGATTCATGTTTAGTACATAGCAGAATCCAGTGATGTTTCCGTCTTCACGGCATAGCACAGGTGTCCTTCTAAATAGAGTGTGCATTTGAGCATTCGGACCAAACTTGAGCTGAACTGCGTAACTTTCCTCATTGAATATTACGCTATTAGCCCCGTTGGTGCCTCAAGAATTACGAAACTTTTGATTGTTCTTGTAATTTTCAGCTACCAAAAAGTTTTCGGAGCTGAACATTTCATGAGTAGGTTTTGGCTGAATGAAGTTTTAGTCGAAGCTAAGTGTATTTCGGGAAAAGAGCCAAGGAACGGAAAATTTTGAATTAACTTCAGGGTAAAATCTTTCGCCGTAACCATGGCCGTTAGTGGCAAGGTGCAAGCTTTTCATTCTTTCAAATAAAGCCAAGTTCTACGCTGTCTTTAAAGCGTCCTCAAGTCTAAACCCTTCTCGTCTAAACAGCGTGAAGTGAGAGGGTCAAGAATGCTTAGTAAACCACGAGAAACGAGCGCTTACTCTCAATCGCAATTTTATTTTCAGAATACAAAAGATACATACTACATGGATAGGCCTGTGACACCACAACAGCACACATGTCCGGCAAGGTTCCCAGCTCTGCCCTTGTGCACATATATATACCCTTACATACAAAAATCGTTTGTAACACACTTTTATTAGGTTCGTTATCCATAGAAATAAACGCAAAAAATTACAATAGCGAAAAAGCAAACGAAAGTACTAGAAGTTGATGGTACCCATTTGGATACTTTGGGTCTTGCTTAACCTGTGGACGCATTGGAGCGCTCGCGCGTTGAAAGCCAAATTTGCCGCCTGCCTCTTCATAAATGAATTGATACATCACGCCACCTGGTGGGGCTTAGTGATAGCAAGGCCTGCTTATTGCGGGGAAACAACTTTTGAAGCGCGAATATCAAATGGGGGCAAGCTTTTGCCTTTTTGGTTATGGTACCCATTTGGGTACCACGGGACCGAGGAGGTTATACACCATGAGTTTCTTTATTATTGAATGTAGATAATTAGGTTAAACGTCTACAGGGCTCCACCAAACAACAGTCCACTTCGTTTTTTTATTCAAGCATAGCTACTAAATCAAAGAGTTCAATGACAGTAAATATCGATAATGCTCAGGATAAACATTTCAGGAGGCACAGCGATATAACGGGTCACCTTGATTTTTCTATCGAGTAGACTTTTAAGAGAAGCTGACTCATTTGTAGCAACTGATTCAAAACTTGCAAGCATGGGTCTGGCCAGAAGATAAAAGAAAAGCCGAATGATCATTCAGAACTAATAGCTGCACTTGCGACGACGTTTGTACTGTGATGTCCCATTTGAACGCGGATATAGCATTCTATAGGCCACATTGACCGGCTGATACACTACTTGGGTCATTAGGTACCTAACTAATAGCTGCACTTGCGACGACGTTTATACTGTGATGTCCCATTTGAACGCGGATATAGTATTCTATTGGCCACATCGACCGGCTGGTCACTACTTGGGTCATTAGGTACCTAGAGTCATCAGTCACGGTGGCCCAGTTGACGCCCTGAGATACAGCCTCGTTGAACATGAAGTTGGATACGAGTTGTCTCCTTGAGTGCACACATCAGAACCTTGATTCACTCCCTATTATAGGCCCGCCGTGTTCGTTTGTTCTTGGCCCGGTGCCCTTCACCGCTTTTACCTCCCAGCCAAGGCCAAGTAGTAACAAGGCGTGTTCATGGACTTTCTTTGAGGGACAACTACATTTGGGACATTTAAGAGCACCGATTAGGCATAGACGCAAAGTTTTGCCGAGTATACGGGTGCAATTATCCAGCTGCCGGCCAACAAGAAAAGTACGGTTCATAAATTGGTGACAACAAAATCTACTTTGTACGGAGTTGTTAAAAAGCATTTTACGGATTGTTAAAATTTGTGAGCCTTTAATATTTCTAGCATATTGGTAGTCTTTTTATCTCCAGTTAAAAACAGTACAGTGCGGATAATATTCTTGGTGTTTGTTTTTCAACATTGGAAGGACTTCTGGGCATTTGGTAGTGTCAACGTAAAAAAATTTTTAAGTGCGAATGCACTTCATAAGCGACCCCAAACCATCCACCGCCGGCGGCGGCGGTGGCGTCGGCGGCGTCCGCAGTGCTCCTCTATATTTAAAAAAGAAACAGCATCCGGCGCCAGGTTTCGATCCGAGGACTCTGCGGCCGCAGCGCGACGCGCTACCGACTAAGCCACGGAAGCCACGCTGATATCAGTGTGAGTAACGCGCCTTATATCTTTAACGCATTCAAACTACGTCGTCAGCGGCGTGCGTTGGCGACTCAGCGGCGTTATAGCGGCTTGATAACTGCGTGGTGTACATGTGATACTACAAACCCGATGGAAGAGATGGAAGAGAAGGCGGCGAGGCGGTGGGCTGCGGGGGCCGAGCGCAAGCGCCGCAAGCGGGCCGACAACCGTGCATTCGCACTTTCACATTCTCCCCCTCGGGGAAATGCGGGGGAATTTTTTCTTCCAAAACTGTAGCAGAGTCCTTCAAAGCACCGAAGAACTCTGACTGTAGCTTTAGTTTTCGCGTTTCACTGAGATGGTAATCGGATGTAATAAAGCGCAAAGTGACGTTTTTTTAAAACTACGCGGCAATTGCCATCAATTGAAAACAGTTCAATCCCCGGATTCATTTGCATGTAATTGCTGCAGATGGTTTCTGTGGTCTTCGGTCAGTTGATGTCGCACGCTAGCACATGCTTACGCAAAAACCCGAATTTTGATGTGCCTACTGGATGATGAAAAAGGTAATGCATTCCCCAAACAACGTAAAGGAATGATAGGGATTAGTGTAAATTTGTGACTCCCATAATAGTTCATAGCTTTCTTTACACTGCTCAGCGGATATTTCAATTGCTTTGTAACCGGCTAAATAATCTTGTCAGCTTTCGAGAGAGTGTAAAAAGGCAATTGAAGGGCTACATAAGCAAAAGATTTGGCTTTAGAAGTCTTAAAAACAGCGAGAAATAAGGGCGAAATTTCAGCTACACTTAGTGGTTTCACAATTTCTAATATATATTGCCAAAGAGTTAGTAAATTGGAACGTCGAAAACTCAGCGTCGGGCTCAAGAGATGGCCCAGAAAGAAGCAAGCGGTGGAATGCTCTCAAATGCGTCGCTGAAAATAGCTAAAATTAAAACAACTGAAAGACTAAACGAAAACAATTAAGATATTGCCGGCAGAGACGCCGAGTTTCTCAGGAAAGTGCTTATAAGAAAAGTAACCCTTTGACTTGACAAACATCACTGTCATAATCACAAAAATTTTGTATATTTGGATCTGGGAATCCAATCAATCCCTGGCCTACGGAATGCCCGGTAAGGACGTATACCCCAACACCACCGTACCTCTATAAATCTACCTGACTGAAGGTAGATCTAATGAATTGGTCGCGGCTGTTAACTTGAAAACATGTTTTAGAGATATTCACTGATGCTTCCATGAGTAATTTCAGCATCCTTACTGCAATAGTTGAGATTAGGGAAGTATGAAAAACCGCACCCGATAAATTTTCTGTTCGCGTAGTGATGCGAATGACGGTACGTGCCTACTCGTAGTAATAAAAAATATTCCAATCAGTGTTTAAATTGCCGTCTTATCGCGCTACAGCTCAGCGCTAAAGGCGTAGTTACAGTTCTGTCTTACAGCACTGAAGTTCGCCAGGCTAGACTGCTGGTCTTAGAATGTTTGTGATGGCAGTGTCGAGGCTCCGTCTTAGCTCTTTGATGCGATGGGTGGTAGTGCGAGTCCGGCTCTTGCAGTTTTTTTTATTTTTTTACTTACTTTCCGTTGTTAGTTACTACTTTCTGTTCGTTACCTTAAGTTACTCTAGGTTAGGTTAGGAAGAGCAAAATGCTGCCAGACGGGGCGTTTTCTTGAGAAGTACCGCGGCATGCATCTTTACGGGAACTCTCAATGTACCGTCGGGCGGCGCTCTAAACACAGAAAAAAAGGAAAGGCGCAAAGAGAAAAACATGGCGATAACATTAGGAAGTTCTGTTTGGCCTTGGGTACTACTACTTTTGCAATCAGTGCATAGTAAGCAGAGCTTAAGAGTCCTTAAAATATTTTCTGTATTTGTTTATAACAACCTGGGCACCCGCCGTGGTGGCTCAGTGGCTAAGGCGTTGCGCTGCTGAGCACGAGGTCTCGGGTTCGATTCCAAGCCCCAGCGGCCGCTTTTCTGATGGAGGCGAAAAGCAAAAACGCCCGTGGGTACGAGATTTCGGGGCACGTTAATGATCAACAGGTGGTTAAATTAATCCGGAGCCCTCCACTACGGCGCGCCTCATCGCCTGAGTTGCGTCGGCGCGTTAAACCCTACAATCAATCATAGCAACCTGGGCGTTTTCTGGCCGGCAAAGAAAAGGAGGAGGGTAGAACAGTCCAGGTGGAGGAGGAAGCATAAAGAAATGTTACAGGGAAGAGGATTTGGCAGAATTTTCCACAGAATTGTCCCACCAATTCAATCCGAACGTCAGTAAGCACTTTGTCCAGTCCACCATATTCGGTTATGATACGTTAAGGCTCACCTTTTGAATCAGGGTGATCACAAATGTAGGCTGGCCTGCGAAAGTATTTGAAATGTTCGTGTTTTAAGCTAAGAGCCAACTTTTTTTCATTGGGCGCTGAACCTCACAATGGTCGTCACAGATGTGGGCCGTGTGACCTTTTAGGGGTGAAGCCCCTTCGGGGAAAGACTGTTGTCATCTCCTTTCCTCGTCGTCGTCGTCGTAATCGTCGTCGTAATTGTCGTTCATCTCATGTAGTCTCGGTACTAACTCCTCGGGAAGCTGTGTTACGCCTCGCGCTAGAACAAACGCTTACTAAAAAAACACCGGGACACTCGTTTACGCCTCGTGCCACAGAGCTTCGTGCTTCAAAGACTAGAACCTTGTACAGCAAAGCTCTATACCCCCCTATGGTTTCATCTCCGCTGGAAAAACCGCCACGGTGCCAAGAATACACTTGTACACTGCATGCTTCGCCCCTCACCAGGTTTTACGTTAATGGAGATGGCCCGGTATTTTTTTTCCTGAGTTCTATTCAGCAAAACTTTAGTCTTTTTTTTTTTCAAATCTGAACTACAGGCCCGTTGGCTAGTCTCTGAACCATAAAGCCGAGTAGTTCAAGAAAGTGTGCCTCTCCACCATTTTGGGCCGGATCGATGCATTGACATTTTATTCCTAAGCGCTCGGTTATTTCCGTATCCTTCCCGCAGCACAGACGTGCGATCTCGTTACGATTTTTCCTGATATAGGTCTTTAGCTTGAAATTTTAGCTCGGGCCGCACGAGCAGTGCGTTTCTTTATTGGTTCTGGAAACATTGCTTATCTTACGTTATTTATAGACCCGGTTTGCTTTTTTATCTTCTTTTCTTTTCACCCAGGTAAGAGTTTCCATTGGTTTCTTTCTGAGGACCCCTGATAATGACACGACTAAAATGATTAGGAAGAGGAGGAGACGGAGGAAGAAGAAGAAGAAGAAGAAGGAAAAAAGTAATAATGATGATGAACTTTTCTTTTTTCTCTTCCTTATTACAATGCAACACCAGATTAGAGTGAGCGGGAGAGGCTCCTCACTTGCAGCACCGAAATTTTGACATAATAATTTTAATTTTTAATGTGTTAACATGTCGGACTTAGGAGGCCTCCTCTATTTGCGAACAGTGTGGAACACTCTAAGAATGTTCGAATCTCGTCGTCGTTTTGAACTGCAGACACCCTCATCGTGAGGTGAGCAAAACGTCTGCTTTGCTACGTAGACAGAATAAGTTGGAGCAGATAAGTGGGAGGTAGACAAGTTGGAGATGATGGGTGCGGGGAAATAAGTTGTGGGTAATGACTGTGCGTCTTGAATTCCGATGGATGCCGCTGTTTCAAATGCACACTGCAATTTGGGGACTAAGCGCGTGACTGGCTAGGATAAAATTAGATTGGATTGCAGAAAATCATATAGCTCAGTCAAGCAGCAGTCGTGGTCCTATTTTTCTACGAAGTGCCTGAAAAAGAGACCAGGTTGTACCTTCGTGAATTGCTGTGGTTTTACGTAAACCGCACAAATAATAAGCAATTAAGGTAAATTGTTTATGACAATTTTTTGCCGTTAGTGGTAGAGAAACTTCTTTTACTTTCTGGATTAAGTAAAATATTTTCGCTGTAAAAGCACGCGATTCGATGAGTTCGATCAGTTTATTTCATGTATAGATTCCGATCCTACCAGAACAACCCGATGAACTCAGTAATAAATGCGCCTATAGCAGTGTAACAATCGGCCTTATCTACCACCAGGAACGGCACTACTTTGTCATGAGAGAATCACCACAAATAGTACTGTATGTTTTTCAAAAGCGTTGAAATCTAAAATAGGGCTGCGGGAAAAGCATACTTGCACAAGTACCGTTGCCAGTGGTCTTGCAAGAGGTAAACTACGCCGCTTTAATTCCTGCTCAACCGTGGCTTCGGTAAAAGAAAATGCCAAGTTATTGCTGCCTGAATAAAGCCCGCCGATTTCGAATGAAGCACAATCAGCGTTTCGGGGGGTGAGAGGATATTACGTAAGAAAAAACCGGTACATGCCATGAAACTTTTTGCAACCAGTCGTTCGCGGATAGTAGTCTCTAAACGTAAAGCCTGGTCTGTCCATCTAGGAATGCGAATGCTTTTTTGCTCATACAATGAGCTGGCACTTAGCCCAAATGGTAACAAAATTATTTAGAACAGCAGCGTCAAGAAATTCTAACTGGCAATTATTCAAACAAAAGTGATGATCTATTTCTTAGCAAAAGATATGCAAATGAAATATCAGAATGTACTCCGGGGCTTTCAAATCTGTTAATAGTTGGGTTACATTCACGTAATTCGAGGTCGTGTGTTCGATACCCGGCCGTGGCGGCCGCTTTTCTGCTGGAGGCGAAAAGCAAAAACGCCCGTGTGTACGAGATTTCGGCGCACGTTAAAGATCCCCAGGTGGTCAAAATTAATCCGGAGCCCTCCATAACGGCGCGCCTCATCACCTGCATTGCGTCGGCGCGTTAAAACCTACAATCAATCATACATTCACGTAATTAATATACACAGCCAAAGAATCCATCATATTTCCTCACGTCTTTTGTGGTCTTGGCATATATATACGCCACAATTTTCCCATTTGCGCACAGTATATTCATTACTAACTTCTTGGTCGCTTGTTCGTTCTACGTTGTTTTTGCTCAGCTGGCTCCTCAACTAGCACTGCCCACTGAATTAACTTTGCACTTCCGGATACATAAAGTGAAATCCTCCTAATTGTGAGAGCATTCTTGTAAATTCTTTTTGTTACCACCACAAATTTCAAAGAACTACATTTCTCCGCTCTGTATCCCGAGCTCCCATACAACGAGTCAAAAGGAGCGACCTCTATCCTTCGTCTGCATTGATGCAAGAAAATTCCAGGAAATGCTCATTGTCTGCACTTTTATGGCTGTGTAAGGCCCTATTCCTACGTTTTTTTTGCGATATGGCCCCCGGTTCTCCCCGGTGTGGTTAGGGCGAGCCTTAAAGTACTAGAAATCCTGCAAACTTGAGCACTACGAATCTCTCTGGGGCTATCACTTGCACCTCTGCGAAAGAAACCCGTTATCTGTGAATGTGCTTCTCTGATCCCACATTGCATTCACAATAATCGTTTCGCATCACCTTCCGCCACGTGTCCTGATATTTTGCCCATTCTGTGGCTGCCATTTGTGCATGTAATGTAGTTCATATCATGCCGGCCAATTGCTTCCGCCCCAAGAAATATGTTACTTACATGCATAATGGGCTGTTTCCACCCTGTATTTATATATATTTATATTTCCACCCTGTATTTATTTTTCGGTTGAAACTCTTTGCAGCTCAAAGCAAGGCCTTACTTTGTGATCCAGGTCTTTCTTGCTGCTGCACATTGTGCAGAAATCGCGTACTGCGTTCCGATCTTGCAGCTGGAGTTTCAAGAAAGAATATTGTTTGCGCACAAAAAATGATATAAAGTTTAAGGCCCTAGCTTTATTTTATTTTTTGAGTGACTCCAAGCTTGTTTTGTAAGAGCACTTGTGAATATAGTAATATCAGTGCGCTTTCAAGCATGAAAAGCACCATTCCGGCGCTGATGACGGGCGACTGCCGCTAATTAGAGCCCCGAGTCTGGAGGGTGGTAGCAATTAGTTCGCAAGGATGACTCCGGTATTTCGGATCCTGCCTAACGAGACAACCGACGTCATGAATCTACGCTGTTGGCGTCCATGTTTTTGGGCCTCCGGCCTCGTCAGCGTTTGGCTGGAAGCTGAAGGTTAGATCTAGCAGAAACAAAAAGGTTGCTCCAAGTATGAATACAAACTTTCTCGGGCGCACAATATTTTTTTTAACTCGGGGAGCGTGTTACCAAAATTTTTGATCCGTAAACTGAGGATGTAGGTGACGTTTTTTCGCATTTTGGCTTCTTTTCCGGATGTAAAAAGATACAAGAACAATCTGAAACTCCTTGTGAAGCCTAAAACTGAAGAATGTCTCAAGAGATCAACAACTACGGTGGTACACGTCAAAGCACACGGAACATAAATAGACTAGAGATATTCGCACAGGTTTCAGGACAAAAAATGTGTAAAAACCATTACTGATACTCATATGCCTTTTAGTATTTTCGAAGCATTCGAAACATTGAGGGAACACTTTACCGCAACGTTTGCTCAGGAGCAATGTTTGGAACGGATAATAGCAAGAAATGCGGAAATGTCGGCAACGATGAACCCTATAGCAGTTATTTTGCTTGCATTTGAAAAATAGATGAGAAGTCATCTAGGCAATTTTTGGTCCATTAGGCTTTCCCGCACACATCTAGTGTTTAAATAATATTGCCGCGAACCATGCATCCGCTTGGTTGACCATGGTTCTGGTCGAGACGACTTCCTTCAGTTTCTCGCATAATAAACCGAGCTCGGGTGGGAGGCTTTGCTGTCGGCGGCTAGTACGAGTGGGGCTTGATTGGCGACTTGCAGATGGTGTAGGGTACATGTACCCAGTGGCTCCACCAGATGTCACGAAGCGAAAGAACACGCAGTTGGTTTGAAGAAAAAACAAGTTTATTGCAGTGAAATTGTGCTCCCCTAACAACTGAAAAAATGCACCGGTGGCTAAGCAGCACTCAACAAAGTGACTTGCGCAGGTGAGTGTCGACGAAAAGAATGCGGCGGCGTCTGCTCTGCGGGAATTTATCTTTCGGAGCTGGTGTTTCTCGAACCATGGAATTACATCGAGAACACTGTAGACAAAAGAAGACTATTGTATTCTAGTGTCGTTAGAGCGAAACACTCTCGCAATCAAATGAGAAAATCCGGGCGGTATAGGAAACAATGGAACATGCGCTTCGCTCGCGACACAGATAAAACAGCCCGGCGCAGCCGGGCGGTAAAAGCAAAAACATAAACATAGCTAATGCATGGTTCGCAGCATTTGGTAAGGTGCGCGGTTCTTTGCGCACGACAGTTGTCAACATTTTCAAAAATTCCGCGGAACATCACGACGACGCACGCGTCCCTAAGTCACCCACGTGGTTCGCCTGAAGACTTGCTACGCAAGATGGCGAGCTTAATTTTTTTTGTTTGTTCGGACCGTGGCTTTATTTACCATCGGGTCGATGCACTCTTAGAGGTGGTAATGCCGTGAACTTTGCATTGGCTTTATTTATTTATGTCTTTGCTTTTACTGCCCGGCTGTGCCGGGCTGTGTTATCTGTGTCCCGAGTGAAGCGCATGTTCCTATCTTTCTCTCTTATACCGCACGGATTATCTCATTCGACCGAGAGAATGTTTCGCCCTAACGCCACTAGCCTAGAATAGCCTTCTTTTATCTACAGTGTTCTCGGTGTAATTCGGCGGTTCGCGAAACACCAGCTCCTTAAGATCAATGCCCGCAGAGCATATACCACGGCATCCCTTTCACTGACACTCACCTGCGCACGTCACTTTGTTGAGTTCTGCTTTGCCGCCTGTGTAGTTTTTGAGTTTTTAGGGGAGATCAAGTTCGCTGAAATAAACTTGTTTTTCTTTCAAGCCAACTTCGTCATCTTTGGCTTCGTGACAATATATTGAAAGTCCCAACACTTCAAAAAATCATAATGCTCAGTGTAAAATGTTACGGCAACTCGAAATATGCTCCAAAAGAACAATTTGATTCTGCTTTTAGATTGTTCACCTTTCCATACAATATGTCTTCGAGATTGTCGTTGTGGTAAATTTAATAATGGGAATTGGACACGACAAATAAATAACATGAGATATAGTAGTTTGTCTTGTCTTTTTCCAGAAAGCCCCGTGCGAACACCGCCGCTCCAGTTCAGGAGACAAGATGTTCCTGCGGTTCGAGCTGCGAGCTGGTTAGCTCAACTTTTTTCCTGCTCCGAAGAGGGTGAAGAGAATGCAGGTGGCCGGGGACCTGGCCTTGTGACATGGCAGGCGGTATTCGTCGTGTGGAATATTGTGCACTTGTATGGCTGTGATTTCGGTCGTATGTCACGAAAAATATTTGTCCACGTTTTTTTTTCGAAAGTGTGTCAAATCGGTGCGTAGCGGATTTATTGGGAGGGTTGTAGGGTGGTACTGGAGGCGGGTATGACATTGGTGAAAAGGATGTTGTCGTGGCAAGTAAGATGGAGCAGATTTGAGTTGGTACGGACAAGTCACCCGTCCTTGACGACAATGACTTGGAAATAAAAAGCAGTGGCGTAAGCTGCGCAAACCTGAGAGGGAGCCATGACCTAAGTTTTAATTCTGTGAGCGGGAGGATATATATTGCTCCCAGAAGTTGGGGGAGCTCGAAATAAATAATTAAACAATTAAAAAATGATAGATAACAATAAAAGTACAAAATTAAAGTAATTTTATAAAAACAAATATTAGCGAGAGAGAGAGTGTCACTACAGATGGTGAAACAGCCGGTGAATGCTGCGCTGTTGTTAAGGCTAAGAAAATTTGGTCGGCCGTGTTGGTTTTGATATGAGGGATGTGGGGCGATGCTGTGATGAAGCATTGGGGTTCAAGGCCAATCATTAAGTTAGCTGGTTGACGAAAGCGCGTTGCAATGTCAGTGTATCGGGTGTGGACATTGTTCGAATATCTCTACTTTGGCAGGCGAGTGCGTGTTTTTCTGTGACCGATGTTGTGAGTAGGGTGCATGCGCCGCGACTGAGGTCTTACTTTGATTTGGTTGCGGACTTGGGAAAATTCATTATGCTGCATCGAATATTGCGCACTGAGGGCGCCACGTGTGGGGAAATTTACAGAGAGAAAAGCAGGCGGGCAGGGTTGCCGAAGCCGTGCCGTCTTTAGGCGTTGTTTTTGAAGGAAGCAAGCACAGATACGGGTAATTGTTTTCTTGTACCCGTGGATCTATCGCAAATATTTAAGCAAAAGGTTAACTATCATAAGTTTCTTAGGAACTATGATGGACTTTCAAACCGAAATAAAGCAGCCATAAATCATAGATTATGCTGTTAGAACATATTGCGTTTAGGTCTCTTCATCCTCCACTCGTTTCACTTACCGGTGAAACTTGTCATCTATGTAAAGAGTGGTGCTTAATTGTCATTTTTTTAACATGGCCCCGTTTATTACCTCCACAGAAACTTGGGTCTAAAATTGTTTTAGTACAGCCCTGCGTAAAACGTCGATAGAAATAAAAATAAACAATTCCTTGTCTCCCTATTAGCCCGCACTCCGAGTTACCCAACACTCGCGGACGTGTTTTATTTGAAACAAATCACCCGGGCCTCAAATAAAGGCAAAGCATCTAATTTAGTGGCAACCCCCCTGACAATCTCCTAGGCCCTCGTACTCCTAGTCCCAATAAATAAGTTGGCCCCCGAGTTTACTTGGCTTTCTGCACAATGCAGTCTTCTCACTTGACTAGCCAGTATTTCGGTTTATGAATGCATTTTCAGAGTGATAGTACGTTCTCCCTGCTAATCCAAAGGTGCCTGTGATAAGTGCGCCCACTGTGGAAGGCAGCCTAAGATAAATAGACGCTAGTCTCAGTCAGTAGCTCATAAGGGGACCTGAAGTTGGTGAAAAGAATTTCCGAACAAATAACGAATATCCTAATTGTTATGGTATGTTATAGAAATATCCTCTCCACTTGGCCTTAAACAAGAACAAAAATTAGAAGACGCGTAATGTGGCCCTCCTGTTCCCCATTTTGCTGAGCAGCGTCGCAACCCATTGCTGTGTTGATTCCTGTAACTAGATCTGGGCCGATCTGAACGGTACTGAAGCTTTTACTTGTTCACACTTTTTATTCACTTCTGCTCCCGCAACTTTGTAGGATTCCGTCATTGTTGGCGGCATGCAATTTTTACGGCGCAGAAAGTATCAGGAACAAATACTTGGGAATATCATGGAATATCATAAGTGCAATTACCTTTCACATTTATTATGGTATATGTCCACCAATTCTGTTTTTTTTTCTCGCTACGCAGGAGTTGGTTGCTATGCATTGAGCGATTAGCCGTTGAAAGCTTAGAGGGCTTATGATTTCAACATCCCGGATACTTCTTTTTCAACCCTAGTGTACGACATACAAACTCGGCAAAATTATTAAATCTAATCAAATTAGCGTCCCAGCTGGTACAGTACAGCTTAAGCTAATGAACTATAAAAACTAATAGATTAGAGATTGGACATGATTTGCGAAATGAACCCTACTGATATCACCTCGTGCAGCATAGAGTTTTTTTTTATTCAGTATTTTATTGGTTCGAAGGAAGAAAAAAATGTGCGAAGTTAGTTTTTTAGTTGTAAAAAGAAGAAACGGCGATTTGGTTGATAGTTGTGAGGAAAAGAGAGGGTAAAACGGTTGTACGTCGGCTAGAAAAACCACCATTTGTTATGACTCAAGCATGTGCCAGAACTAATGACTCTTTTTCTCTCAGTTTCACTTTCAATTTTAGTATATTAGGTATTTCAAAAAAATACTGTAATAGTAACACTGTTCATAAGAGGAAGGTATCGTTTCCCCAGAGTAAACTTTCGTACGTCCGTTATTTAATTTCCTAAAGTTTTCGTCCTAAAAACTGCGCTGAACCATAACTTATGATTTATGGACAACTCGGTAATGGGCAAACCTTCCGTTGTGTCCTATAATCCCGCAATGCGTATTTTAACGTATGTTTGCCGTTTATTTATATATAACGCAATGAAACGTTGAGCATGATCAAAGGAATTAGGCAGAGGTTATTTCATATTTTATAGCCTTCATTTCTTTTTGTTATACCCTTTTGTGTGTAACCTCGGTCTATGCATTTTATAGAGGAACATTCTCTCCATATATTGTCAAAACATACATCAGTGCGTCTCGCATAGATAATTTTCTCGACTGCAAATCTTAGCCAAATAATTCGATCTAAGTGTTTAAATTGCAAACACCACCAGCCGGACAGGTTCTTGGCCTTCATCAGGAACTCCAGAAGCGTGTGCTACAGCGGGCTGCAATCAACTGAGTAGACGCACATACCAGTTTTTGAGTTACTATGTTCTCCCAAATATATCATGGTGTGCTATAGAGACAACAATGCGATTGTCTTCATCCAAAAGCAATGGCGCTTTGCAAACCCCATCAGCGTTCATTGATTTTCAACGTCTCCTCTAGACATAACCTTTTGAAAGGCCTGGATGGTGATTTTTAAAAGAAAATATTCAATTTCGAAGCTTTTCTTGTAAATGTCAGTAATCATCGGTTACACAGTGGCGGCTACAATCAAATTGACTGCGCCCTTTCACGATTTACGAAACTGTTTTCTTCTTACGTGTGCCAAACCAGCATTGAAACAATTCACGTGATACTGACTGTTTTCGCACAGTTTGCTCTAGACGCAGTAATTTTAGGCTCTCGGCTTTTGCCTTGAATAAAACCTTTTCCGGAGGATTCCACGCTAACATAAAAATGGCGGAATAGAACAAGGCGCCACTGACTACCATCTCAGTTTGTCTTGCTGGTCTAGGCACAAAAATATATCTTCAGACACCTTCCCTCGAATCACCATTCCAGTTGTAGAGTAAGACATCTCGAAACATTGAACACGTGAGGAACAAAGCCCTCACTTTTCAAAAATATACATGTTCACGCATCTGACAATTTTTAAAGCAAATTTATGGAAAGTCAATAAAATGCTCCTGTGAAAGACATTTTTCTGGTATTGCCTAGAGAGCAGAAATAATACGACGTACCTAGAAGGTTCAGTAGCTCCCACTGTAGCCAGCAGCCGACAGTAGTCTATCAGCGTGGCTTACATAATTGACGTGAGTACAATGGAGATCTTTACTTTCACATTTTGTGATAGACTACGTGGCTTTGTCAAGTTTTAATTTTAGAGGATTTTGTGATACTCTGAACGTGACCATCAGGCATTGTTTGGACTTCGGAAACACCTGTGGGTTTCATTCACAGAGACTGTAATGCCTAGGCTTCCTCCAATTTTACTATTCCTCTTTATATGCATCCTATTCAGGAGTGTTTCTCTTTGTCATCCAGTAGCAGAGGTGAAGAACTTGAGTTGAGAGTTTCGATAACGTAATTCGCATGAACTACGAGGTTTGAATCAGCTTCCCGCACTTCGAGATGTTTAAGAACTTTGCTCTGTTTTTTGCCGTAAACCGTCGATTGTCGCCAAGCATCATGGAGCATCATGCATGGTTTTTGAGCATCAGATTAGCTAATAAAGAAAGGGTCTTTTAGGAGCCCAAAATAAGCAGCAAAAATGTTTTAGGCCTTCAACATATTAAACATAAAAAACGATACATTTTTACGCCAATGCAAGAAAATTTCAAACAAGGACGTGCGTGACCTATATCTGTGACACCCCAACCAAAATGTATTGTTTATGTTGGCACAAAAGCGCCAATAGTTATACATAGCCGCTGAATTGTCCTATAAGATACTGTACTAATACCGATCCACCTGCTTAATTGAATAAGCGCTCCGCTCACATTCATCTTCAATGCCCACTTTCGCTTGCTGGAGCGTCGCATATAGTGAAGCAGGCATGCAAAGGAATGCTGGAGAGCTAATAATGTTGCTAAAAAGAACCGCTAGTCAAGAATTACTACAAAACAAATATAGACAAATAATAAACGCAAGCGACGCGACGATTTATCAAGAAGTTGACATATTCTTACATCAAGATTGTTAGGCAACTCTCTAGAAATTTCTCTTATACGCGGTGGTATTAACAAAGTGTTAAGGCAAAAAGTCCCATCAGTGCCAAATACGCTTCCACACGTTAGAATAGCATTTTTCAAACGTTGTTTAGCGGCCGAACAGATCTTTGATTGAAAAGCATGTTGATTCATTGATTGCAGGGTTTAACGCGCCGACGCAGCGCAGGCGATGAGGCGCACCGTAGTGGAGGGCTCCGGATTAATTTTGACCACCAAGGGATCTTTAACGTGCGCCGAAACCTCGTACACACGAGCGTTTTTGCTTTCCGTCTCCGTCAGAAAAGGGGCCGGGGAGGCTGGGAATCGAACCCGCGACCTCGTGCAGCCATCATTTTTCAGCAAGCCGCCACTCCGGATCTCGCTGCTTCACCACAGGTTGAAGCCCCACTAGCCTGCTTTGTAGGTCTTGAGCAGCCACTTTGTGCGTCACAAAGACCCTGCACGATCTAATGGGAGTTAGGCAAGTCCGAACAAAGCAAACATAGTACAAGGGCACAATCATTCAAAACCAACTATCAGCATCAAAATGAAACATCGCTGCTCGTGTCGGACGGAGCCTATCCCCACGTCCCGCAACACCCGGTAACCCTCCGCACTTCTTTACTCAATCCCCTCTTCTTGCATCTCTTCCATAAGTGGTGGCCTATACGGCTCAAGCTGGCGCGAAATGGACGTTTATCTCGGCGCCCTTCAAGAGCGAAGTACATTTACGGCCTTGGTAATACGGCGAAAAAACTGCGAAGGCCAGGGCTCCCCATTTGTTTTTGCCGTTGCCTGCAGCCCTATTGGTCTCGCTCTATTGCCTGCTCTTGTGGAGCCGCGAGATCCTCTCGGAATAACGGGTTTAGGCACCGGCCAGAAGCGGCCGGGATCAGTCTACGATCAATTCAGGAAGTGCTGCCGGAGATGTGTCAGGAAGGAAGTTCTGCCTGCAGCCACTGACATAAAAACTTCTGCTCACTTTGTCATTTATGGCACGATAAAGGCGCTTTTATATTTTTAGTACGTTGCTCAACTTAGTTTTAACGCGCCATTTATTAACAACGAACGATATCTCTCAGAAAAAATTCTTCCATGGCGTAGAATGGGTCGAGGAGAGTTGTAGGAATGTTTTAACGTGAGATATTAAAAGCGACCCTGTTCATCGTGGAATTTTAACTAAATCTTGCCCCACAAGGCACTTTTTTATCCATAAGGTCTACCCTCAAGCATATTTTATCTGCTTTGTTATTTTTATTAGGACTTGAGAGCAACGGGAGACCGTCTCGCTCACCTCCGACTCGGAAACTCAACATAACGCGGTAAAAATGACCAAAGATTTGGCCAGGGCTTAAGGGCTCCTGACCGCCAAAGGTTGCCATTCATCCCCTTTCTTATTCCGTTTTCGGCAAAAAAAAATTACCACTTTTTTCTATCTCTAGTGATACTGCAGAAAATGATAGTCATACGAGCGCACCAGCGCTTCTTGCGTGCCTTTATAACTTACAATGAATCTCATAATATACGGATAGGAATGGCGAAGAAGCTTCGTATCTCCAATACATCGACGAGCGTATGTTTCTGTTTGTGTTTAAACATTTTAATTCTGATTTCAAAACAGTGTGCTAAACTACGCGGCACTATTACTCTCTACAAATGTTACGCACTCCCACCTGCTCACTGGAACTTCGGGACCCACGTGTAGCAGGTGTGGAAAGGGCCTATCCGTAGTCCACATACTAATCACATGCAAGGCACTTGACACAACACGACACAAACATTTCCCTGAATTATACAGACGACACATTCCTTTGCACCCATCATACTTTTTAGCCGACGAACCAATGTTTTCTAGTCAGCGTGTTTTTAAGTTTTTAGCTGAGGTAAACTTTCTGCAGCTCTTGTCATATCACGTATAATCACCCTGGCCCTATACACCAGCCATCTCCATTGTCTTTTGTTTTGCATTACTTTTACTTTTAGTCACATGTTTTAGTATGTACGGTCACATCATAATTCAGTAACTTCTTCTTTGGCGCTCTTTGCCCATAGTCGGCCTTGCGCCAATAAAACCCAACTATCATCATATTACTCTCTACAAGGCACCCATTCCCGTGATATCTTTCTTTTAGGACCTCTCATTTGTTCTATACCCCATGGGCCTGAATGCGTGTACAACGAAAAAAAAAATTAATATCAATAACTAAAATTTTCTTCCACGGAAGGAGGAAGCATTAGTTACTTAAGTTGATGGCGTCATTTCACATTCGCAATAAAGATTGCGTATCGCTTAGCAGACAGCTGTCGAACGAAGAGTTATGTTTATACACACTTTTGTGCGCACGGTATGCATACACACAAGTGCACCATCAAACGGGTATGTATTTTGTATAGCGCTGATTTCTTTTTATACATGCTGTAATCAGAAAAAAAACTGATGAGTTTAAACAGCATACACTTTTTATAGAAGATTGGAATTACCAGACGACACTATCTTCAGGCTACGGGCGCAAGAATCTTCATACAGGCGTGCCCCCCTGCTCTCCCCGCCCCTCCCGTGTTAACTGAGAATTTCAGTTATAATTGGTCCTCCAGCGTCGGCAGTCGATAATGAAGTCGCTCAGAGCAACTTTTAAGGTATTTCCGGGAGAAAATCGGAGCAAGGAAGCTCACACTAAAGCGCAAGGCTTTAAGGTAGCGAAGCTGTACGCAACCTTAACGACGATAACAAATGTTTAGCTCCACGATTGCAGCCGATTTGCTTCTTCCTCGCTACCGCAACGACCTTTACTCCACCATTGTTGCTATAGGTGTGAGCTTCTTCCATTTTTTTTTAGGTGATAATCAATGGACATCACATTGGAAGGGCGTACGCTATGACGTGTCTTTGTCGATCCGAGCAGGTGTGTCCACGATTGAGGCGAATGGTGGAGCCTTTCTCGTTTCGAGCAAGTGTTGTCACGATTACGGCGAACGCTGGGATTTTTTTACGGTGATCGCTGCGGCCAATATCCATAAGTGGGCATGCTTGTCTTGAATAAACGTGCGCCGGAGACGCTGGGTGGTCGCTGCGAGGCATGCACTCACGAGAGCTCGGCATTTTCTGGTTTTGTTTTTTTTTTTACTGTCGGGCGGTCGCCGCGATCTTGGCAAATCGGTCTAGGTGGGTATGCTTGGCTTCACAAACATGTGCAGGGGACGCTGGGCGGTCGCCGCGTGGCACGCACATACGAGCGCTAGGCGGTTTTTGTTTGTCTTTCGTGCAACTGGGTAAAGACGTAGAGTTCAGGCTTAAAAGATTTGCACATACCTCTACGGCAGATGATGATAAGACAAGAAAAGTCATTGAGGGAGCTTACCAGTCAAACTATATATAAAAAGGGATGTCATGCATATTTGCAGCAGCGTACACCGAGTACCCGCTAACTCAAAATGACTCCTCAGGAATTCCTTATATTTTGAAAAGAGCGATTGCGGAGACCATTACTGCACCGCGTTTGGCACGTTGGGTCCGTAACAGTACGACTTGAAGCTTCAGCTTGAACAAAAATTACAGGACTTAGGAAGAAAACACGGACGCAATTCAGACTATCGACTGAGTTTACTAACAAAAAATAGGAACATATATACATGAAACATTGCACAACATTGGCGCAGTGTGACACTTTTTCCCGAGATTAGTTAAAAGGATAATCGCTAAGCAGGTCCAGTTCTTTTTCTGTCAGAGCTACGTAATATGTGCTGACGAACGTCTCACCTTTTTTGCTAATGCCCACTGTTTCGACGACCTCACGTGCGCGCGACTGCGTTTCAAGCTGAAATTTCAAATCGATATGAACCAACTTGCCAAAACCCAAGCAATTCCATAGTATGTCTTAACGAGATGGCCGGAATACTTAGGGGAAGCCAAGCTCAATTTCTAATCAGAGAAAGAATAAGAATTGCTGAAAACCCGGTAATCTGGTTACCCGGCCTTCTGAAGAAAAACTCCACGAAGACGAATTTGGGAATAGACAGTTCTTTATTCGTTTTGGGCTCTGAGAGCATGCAGGTTTTTTTTTTTTAAGGGAGAAAAATGGCTGCACTAAGAGGCGGACAAATCAATCGGGCATCGTCTACAAAACCTGCCAGGAGGTTTACAATAGCGGAGTCTTGAAGTGCGTAAGAAACCAAGATTATTTTTCTAAATTTTCAGCTGAAAATATAGTTCAAAAGTGGAATGTTACCCAGCAGCCTGCCACAATGCGTACAACAAACCGAACGCAATGCGCTACAAGGACAACGACCCCGTCGATTTCATTTGGACGGTAAGTATCGGCATATTGTTCAACGCCATAAATAAGCCCCACCTAGAACAGACGGATTATAAAAAGCTCATGTCTGTTTTGACGAACCTTAAAATTGTAATGTTGACTTCTAGATGAACGCGTGAGACAACTTATCCACACTTCTCCGCTCAAACTTTTATAAAAGGAAGGTATGTTGATATTTTAAAGCAGTAGTAGCAGCTGCACTGTTGTTTAAACCTTTCCACTTACTAACTGTTACATGATGATCGTCCAGCGCTGTCAGTACACAATTTTAGTGCAATAGCCAAAACACGACGAACGGGTCTTTTTTCTTGTTAGGCTCTAGAGCAAAGGTCGGCAACCTGCTGCCCACGGGCCGCATTCGGCCCCTGGGGAAGTATTATGCGCCCCCAGCACATCTTCAGAACCCCCCCCCCCTCCCTTGTCACATCCTATCACAAGGTCAACTCACCAGTTTTGACGTTAAATGGGGTTGGCTTTGGCCCCCATATTCACAGTTCTCCAAATTATTGTCTAATATTGTTACATATTATTGATGATGATGGTTAGAGTTTTTTGGCGCAAGGCCAGCTGGGGCAAAGAGCGCCAAACAAAATTATCTAAAATAAAATAGTGGCTACTAAAGCCAAAACAACAATAAAATCAATTAACGGCAATGGTGATGGCTGGTGTATAGGGCCAGATTTGATTATGCGTGATAGAAAATGAGGTTTAAAAAATTCACATCTGACAAGTACTCACACACACGTTTAACGGAAAACATGGCATCGTCACCCAGAAACTGAGATGGATGTAGGGGAATATGTTGTCTGTAGAGTTCTCTGAAGTGTTTGTGTCGTGTTGTGTGAAGTGCCTTGCATTTTAGTAGTATGTGCACTACGGATAGGGCCTCTCCGCACCTGCCGCACTGGGGTCTAGGAGATCCCGTCAGCAGATACGAGTGCGTCGCATGGGTGTGCCCTATCCGCAGCCTTGCCAAGGCGACTTCTGTGTGTCTGTTGTGTGAGTCAGTTGGGTACCGTCCCAAATGTGGCTTTATTACGTGTAGTTTGTTGTCTGTCTGTTCGTCCCAGTGTGTTTGCCATGCTCTGCGCAGGTGTTGTTTTATGTGAGGCTTGAGGTCTGTATATGGTACTCTTGTTATGTCGACAGTGTTCCTAAGTGCCGCAGCACCGGCCCTCTCGTCCGCCAACTCGTTCCCAGCGATCCCAGCGTGTCCTGGGACCCAGCAGAGGAGCAGCCGATGCTTCTCCGCATACACCGACATGATAGTGTTGAATACAAGATTAATTATGTGGTTTTTGGGGGGTTTATGCGATGATAATGCGCGAACAACACTCAAAGAATCTGTGTAGATGATAGAATTGGGAATTTGATTTTCAAGGATATGTCGTACAATCAGTAGAATTCCGTACGCTTCTGCTGAAAAAATTGTTGTGTGCACGCTCATGGTTCTGGAAGCATTGAAATTTGGACCATGAGCAGCGCACGACACCATAGTGGAGGTTTTAGAAGCGTCACTGTAGAATTCAGCACGTGGGTATTTGAACTGCAAAGAAAGAAAGTGCTGAAGTATTGCAGCTCGCGGTACCCGATTTTTGTCAAGCTTTATAAAAGAAAGGTCACAGGACACAGGGCGAACTTGCCAAGGCGGTAAAATGTTTAAAGAGGATGACCTGTACACGTCTAAAAACGAAGCACTCAGATCCGAGGCTCGCTCTCTCGCTCGAAGTGAAAAAGGCGGAGTAACGGACGGGCGATTTACAAACAGCACAGATGTGGATGTATCGTTAAGGACAGGATAAAAAGGGTGGTTATTCTGAGATGAAATTTTAAAAGCATAAAGTAAGTCCATGTACGTTCGCTGGTTCTCAAGGCTCCACTTATTACATTCAACATATAGACTCTCGTCAGGGCTAGTGCGAAAAGCACCCGACGCAAGCCGTAGCCCCAAGTGTAGTACTGGGTCAAGCATTCGCAATGCTGTTTTACTCGCCGACCCATATACCACACTGCCATAGTCCAAACGAGACCCAACCAAAGCAGTATAGAGCCGTAGTAGGAGTTCTTTGTCAGAACCATACGAATGGTGGGAGAGAACCTTCAGGATATTCATTGTTTTAAGACATTTTTGTTTTAGTTGTTTCATATGAGGGATAAAGGAAAGTTTTTTATCAAGAATTATACCAAGGAACTTGTGTTCTTTTTTGACCGGAATCGAGACACCATTCAGTTTGATGTCTGGATCTGGCCTGATCCCACGCCTTTTGGAAAACACCACAAGTGCTCTAGACTGGGTTCAGCTTAAAACCGTTCTGATCTGCCCAGCCTGCTAGTTTGTTGACACCAAGCTGGACGTGGCGTTCGCAGATTGACATATTGCATGATTTAAAAGATATTTGCACATCATCTACATATATTGTACAGGAAACGGTTCGTGGCAACGCCTTTCGAAGTGAGTTCATCTTGACAATGAACAATGTGCAGCTCAAAACGCCAGCTTGAGGCACGCCGTTTTCCTGCAGGAAAACATTTGAAAGGGCAGTGCCAACTCTCACACGAAAGGTTCGCTCCGCCAGGTAGCTACGAAGTGTATTAAACATATTTCCCGAGACACCGAAGGCTTTTAGGTCGCGAAGTATCCCGTATCGCCAAGCGGTATCGTAGGCTTTCTCAAGATCGAAAAATACCGTAGCACAAAACTGTTTATGGACAAACGCATCCTTGATATACGACTCAAGGGTGACGAGTTGGTCGTTTGTGGATCGCCCCACCCTGAAGCCGGCCTGGAAGCTCTCGAGAAGACCATTGAACTCTAAGAAGTACACAAGTCTGCTGTTGATCATCTTCTCGAGAAGCTTGCCCAGGCAGCTTGTGAGGGCGATGGGTCGATAACTGGCGGGAGAAGAAAGGTCCTTACCCTCCTTCAGGAACGCCACTACAATAGCCTCCCTCCAAGATTTTGGGATGTGCCCCGAAAGCCATATGTTGTTGTATAGGTGTAGGAGTGTTTCAAGAGTGTCCGGGTATAGGTGTTGTATCATGGTGTATGTAATCTTATCTGCGCCGGGAGCTGAAGGTTCACACGTGCTCAGTGCAGCCCTCAACTCATAGAGTGTAAATTCAGAATTGTAACCAGATTTTGTCCTGTTATTGTCATGTAGGGACTTCTTTTCACAAGTATTTTTATGTTTCAGGAAAGTGTTTGTGTTGTGTGCAGAGCTGGAATCGTGTTGGAAGTGTTGTGCAAGAGTGTTAGCCTGGTCTTCGAGTGTGTCCCCTGTTGTACTGACCAGGGGCAGGCTATGTGTATGTTGTCCTTTAAGTTTGCGTATTCTTGTCCATACCTTATGTGCATCTGTGTATGAGGTAATGGATGTAAGGAAGGTACGCCAACTCTCTCGTTTTGCCTCACGGCGCACACGTTTTCCGAACGCCTTGGCCCGTTTGAACAAAATTAGGTTACCCGACGTGGGGTACCGACGAAGGATACCCCACGCCTTGTTCTGGGCCTCTCGCGCCCGCCTACAGTCCTCATTCCACCACGGCCTCCGCTGGTTGCGCGGGGCTCCAGAGGCGTGGGGAATGGACTTTTCGGCGGCGTCGAGGATGTGCGCCGTGAGGAGTTGGGTAGCTTCTTCAACGTGTAGGTGTCCTATGGATGTGTGGTGTAGTTTGGATGTCTGTGTGAATGTATTCCAGTTAGCTCATGCTTCATTGAACCTATTATGGGAAGATGGACTGCTTGGGCCTTTACCTATGTATGTGAGTGAGGTGGGGAAGTGGTCACTGCCATATGGGTTCGTTCCCACTACCCACTCGACAAGAGGAAAGAGAACTGCAGAGCCAATAGCCAAGTCAAGACATGAGTATGTGTTGTGACCTATGTTATGGTATGTAGGCTGTTTATTGCTGAAAATGCATGTTCCAGAAGATGTAAGGAATTTTTCTATCAGGCGACGTCGGGCATCCGTTCTGGAAGAGCCCCAAAGAGAGTTGTGAGCATTAAGGTCGCCTGTAAGGATGTACGGTTCGGGCAGCTGGTCAACCAGCGCCTCGAAGTCGGAGCTCGTAAGTGAAATATCAGAAGGAATGTATATGGAGCATACCGTTATCAACCTATTAAATATTATTAAGCGTATTGCTACAGCCTCAAGGATAGTGTTCAAGGTGACAGGGTGGCATGCTAAGGATTTCCGGACGATTATGGCCACACCGCCAGAAGAGTGTGTGCAGCCATCCCTGTCTTTCCTGTATACCAGGTAACTATTCAAGAAATTTGTGTGTTTAGAATTCAAATGTGTTTCGTGAACACACATTACACTTGGCTGATTGGTATGCAGAATGTCATACACGTCGTCAAGATTATTCAGAAGGCCTCTGCAGTTCCATTGAACAATATTTTCTCTTCCCATTATTTAGTGTGAGAGCTACTGGAGTGTGTATGTTTATGTGTCGTCTTTCGGGGCTGTGACTCGTGGATTGGGCTTTTTGGGCGGCCTGTCTGAAGTCTTGGACGTCGGAGGCCGCTCCTTGCGCTGCGTTGCAGGCAAGAACGGCACCACGTCCATCTCGTCGTCCGATGTCCTGGGTGTGCCCGTCGAACCGGGCCCACCGGACTTGGCCCCCCTTCGGGGGCCCTTCGTTTGACCCGCCACCGCCGGTGGTGTCGGAGGCACCAGAAGTGGCACGGGCGGTGCGGTGGCGGTGGGAGCCGGTGCGGGGCTCGTGGTGTCCATGGCACACTCCAACGCACTGGACGATGGGGAGGCACGGACGGGAGCGGCACCGGTCCCGACAGAAGAGGTTGCCACCACAACCGCTGCTGCCTCAGCAAGCGGCGTGGTGGCGGGTTGGGCGGCCAGAGGCAACCCAGGGGGGGGGGGGGCGGGACCAGGTCCGACTCGCGGTACTGGGTCCCCGCCGAAACTAGACGCCGCTCCGCCCCCCGGCGAGCTGCGTCGGCATACCTCCACAGGGGGAAAGAGGCGAACCTCTTTCGCGCCTCTGGGAAGGTAAGATTCTCAGTCACTTTAACCTTGATGATCTCCTTCTCCTGTTTGAATTTCTCGCATGTTCTAGAGTAGGCCCCGTGGGGTCCCTTGCAGTTCGCACAGATGAGGGTTTGCGATGGGCAGTTGTCAGATGCATGATCATGTTGTGCACACTTGGCGCATGTTAGTCGACCACGACAAGCATTAGTGCCATGTCCAAACCGCTGACACTTGTAGCAGCGGCGTGGGTTCGGCACGTAGGGTCGGACCGGACATCTCAGGAAACCTGCGCTGACCGACTCAGGAAGTGTTGAGCGGTCAAATGTCAAGATTATGTGTTTAGTAGCTATTATTTGGTCGTTTCGGCGTATCGTGATTCGCCGCACTGCTGTCACGCCCTGATCACGAAGGCCGTCGAGCAGATCTGCTTCAGCCTCATTTATTAGATCTCTATCACAGATGACGCCCTGGCAGCTATTCAGACTGCGATGGGGCGTGATCTTGATGTCGACATCGACCATGCGCGTTTGCTTCAATAGGTTACAGGATTGTTGTTTGTTTTGGACTTCAATTAGGACTTCTCCGGTTGTGAGCTTTTTAGCCTTGTACGATTTGCCTACAAGGCTTTCAAGAAACCTGGAAATGAGAAAGACAGACTGGGACGTGACGGGTTTTGATTTATCTAGGGATTCCATTACCAGGAAGCGCGAGAAATTATCGGGCTTTGGAATGGAGATCGAAGACAAAGGAGGAAAAGATACTTCGGTGCGGCCCCTTTTCAGGGACCGATCACGTTTGGAGAGGGGGTTTGAAAATGCCATATGATACATTGGAAAGCAGGGAGACTGGGGTACTTTCTTCTTTGACCTTACCCTGGTAGCCAAAGAGGTCCCGGAGCTCCCTGCCTGGTAGACAGACAGGGAGCCCATCCGCCGGAGCTTGACCTGGGCTCCGACGGCCACCGTTCGTGGTTTCTAACCGTCCACCTATAAACACATTGCCACGGTTGGATCCAGCGTATGTTTGGGGGCTCGGGGTCCGCGGTATCGCCAGTACCGTCACCAAGATTGCTCAAGGTGCCCCGTGCGGGGTGTTACATATTATTGCCTATAAGCTTAATTTTTTCTATTTCCCAGCAAGCCCGCTTACCCCCCACACCCGACCCCGTCCGGCCCTCTTCGGAGTCGGCTTCATGCAACTCGGGTTGCCTACCCCTACTCTAGAGAATAAGCAAGAAGCTGCTCTGTGGTCTAAACTCGGCAAGCACGCCAACGGCGGCAAGCGCCAGCGTGGGTAGTATTATAGCTGATTTTAAAAGTGTCGCCTAATACCAAATGTGAGCTACGTTTTAACTAAATAGAAATATTTCTCAGCCCTAAACGTCACTACTGATGATTTATTTATTGTAAGCTACCGTGAAACAGAAGCCCAACTTTGGTCACTTTACTTCCGCCCCGTAATACCTATTTGTATATTGACACGATGAATGTTTAACCCAGCGGCGCCTTAATAATAAAAATGTGTCCGTACATAGTGGCGGCTATAAATTTTGTTCAACATTTTTGTTTTTGCACCTCTAACATCTGCAGATCTGAGCCAGGCCTCAATGGTTTGCACGGCCTAACTTCTAACGGAACTAATCCATGGCAAAAAATACAAAAGGGCCCATCTGCGGACACTATGATATAGTGATTGGGACATCATATATATTTTCCAATCGTAAATAGTGTGCTTTACATGAATCATCATATATTTATATTATGCATTGTAGTTATTGGTTAGTTTAGGTCAACCGGTTTGTAAGTCAACGGCCACAAAGTATGCCCATGGTTTAGGCTATCATATCTTTTTTTCGGGTTTTTCTTCTATCCTCTAAGCAAGAAGGACGTTTTGCCTAAAGGCACATTGCTATTCGCCTAACTGCTACTTCTCTAGTTACTGCGCTCACATAGCCTAAGCCTTCAGTACATGTCGCTAACGTACGTTTCTAGTCTGAAGGACACAACCCACTCTATAGGTGCACCTTCAGTTCGACCAATTTGGCGAGCTGTGGTAACCTTGGTGGTGGGCATATAATATTTGTGTTTTGTGTTTTTTGGAGAGAAGGGCAATCTAGCTTTTTTCACGAAACCGAAGCTTGACACTTCAGGAACGCTATGAATCGAACGCAAACACTGCGCGTGCACTTGCTACGTGGAGGGAAACAATTGGTGGTGCATTCGTTGCCTAGCTGCAAATCACATCGACCGATGATAGTGTTCTTCCGCTTCTGCTGTGCAACTCCCTCTATTCTCTCACCTTCCACCCTAACACTCTTCCTTTCCCTCCTCTTTCTCCTGACATAATGAATGCTGCAGACGTTTCCTTAAGTGAGATTGATTTTCACACGTTCGCGTATACCACTTTTATCGCGCCTGTGTTCGACGCCGTATTTAGCGCCTTTTAAAGCGAAAGCTTTCTTAGCTGGACCGACGCTGTGCTGTCAAACAATTTATGCATTTCCCCATAATCCGGTTTGTCGACCGAAAAGCTCTGATAATATTTCTGGACACAAGGCGCGTGTGTGAAACTAAGCTTCCATTGTGTCAAAGCGGTTATTTGAGGATCGTGAGAAAGGAACGGTTCTACATAAGACAATACACACATCGATCAAGGGGATGGAGTAAAATAGCTCACCTTTATCTCATAAACCACGCGTCGGTATGCATTCAGATCGTTCGTACATGCCTCTACGTAGGGCGCGAGGAATCCTCGAATGGGTTCCTTCATCGTTGGCGATTTGGGTTTTGAACGTTTGAGGATTGATTGGATGTACTTTTCCCGAAGGTTAGATACAATTTCAGCTTGACGCGCTTCCCTTGACTTTCTATATGAAGGGACTGTAATTTTTTACCTTTAGAACCATACATACCAATCATTCGTCTATTTTCAATTACTAAAACGTTGGTAGTCTCCGTTGTGTGCATTTAATTTGCTTCAAATACGCCCGAGATTTCGTTTCCATTGAACAATGTGAGCAAGTATAATTTACGGAAGAAGTTATTTGTAGCGAAGCAGAGAGATGCGCCGCCAAGTATAGGCCGGGCGTCAACTAGTTCAATCGGATGACGAACAGAAAGTTTTGCGCGGTAGATTTCGCTAGGAAGACTTTTGTCTTTAATAGCATACACATTGGGAATAGTTAGTCGCTGCCTTCACTACTACACGTCACCCGCAAGCGTCGCACTTGTACGTGACTTCCGGCCCTTCTTATGCGGCGATTTTCGATTTTGAGATAAACGAACACATGTTTCTTCTTCCGGAGCAGGGCCATGAAAACACTTTTTCACGTTTTATGCTGATGCAGAATTGTTTTTTTTTCTCTTAAGAGCACACTCGACGTAGGGAACAACTTCCAAACTTAGCTCGTTCAAACGTACACACTGGACGTAGGAAACAACTTCCAAACTTAGCTGGTTAAAAAGTGATTAGTAAGTTTTAATGTCTACTTACGTTTTAAGCACCTTCTTTCGTCCAATCATTTCCGGCGCTGCTAAAAGTTTCTTTCCGAAAAGGTTTTCTTTTCTTCTCGAGTAGTCCAACTTTACGAGTTCTGGAAAGTGTTCGCTGGAGCGCACTTTATGACATTAGTCAAATAAGTGACGAGCATTTGAAAAACCGTGCAAGTAAATTAGTGCAGCCTCGCCAAAAACGACCGTAATTAATATCGCTTTAACCGTAACTATCGGCAGCGGAAGGCACAATGGAGGAAACGTCAGAAAGAACATCATAAAGTGATTATTCAAATAAATCATTAAAACTGGGTACGCGTCATTTTAAGTCACGCCTACCCAGCTTTAACAAGTCTGCAGTGAATACCCATCAAATCTGAGTAAGCAAGGAATTCAATATAAGGAAAGATCCCCCGGCACTCCATCAGTAAAGTCGGGGGAGCATCTACAACTGCATGTATTCTCATCGTTATCGTAAAAAAATTACGAGTAAATCATAACAAGCTTCCTAACAGCCTTAAGGCAGGCCGAATTCTAAACAACTGTAATGAAATGTGTGGCTTGACACATTCAGCGTCTACAACAAAACAATAGACCCTATGCAAAATGCGCCCCGCCATCTCACGTCGACTCCGGTAACTAGGTTCGCCATTTTGGTGCGGTCGTTTGAAACCGAAACCAATTAGCAAAACATAGAAGGCGGGCATTGACCGCTCTTGGTGATGGACTGCAATGCCGGAGCATTGCTCCGTGTCGCAGTGCACGCAATGCGGAAATACCGGTACAAATGGAGAAAAAAATATGTGAAGTTCCACGCTCTTGAACGAACTTTATGACGCGAACTATGGCGGCGCGAGCAACCTTTGTGACACGCTGGGCGCGGTGCGCTGGGAGCGAATACTTGTCGTTGGTTTGCTAAGCCCGGGATTCCGTAGACGCTGTCCGGATGAAAAATATAGCTGTGTTGGAGTTCTGTGGTCCTGCCTTCGTATTCTAAATGAAGCCTGAGCGTGCGCCACCTATTCATGCGACTGGCAGCGGCGCTCCACCGGGAAAACAGTACCACACGTTGCCAAAATTAGACTGTTTCTCCACTCGTCCCTTGACTCTGCGCCCGCTTCATTTCATTGTTAAATGGTACCGCTTAGCCCATACACGAGCCTTTATTTTATCTAGGGCTGTAAACAAACCTTTCTTGCCGCACTACGCCGTCACGGCGCGGTTGAAAATTTCCTCTGTGGCGGGCGGTATGGAGTATGTTGTTGGTTTCTTTTACGTTGAATTTAGCCGCCTGTGGTTTCACAAGTGGCGTACACTGTTTTATAATGATCTAACGGTGGAAAATTCCTGCTTTTGCACTTGGTTCCTGATTTGCCAGGCTGAAAGTTTTGTTGTTACGTCAAGTTGTTTGTTGTTACGTCAGACTTGTTGCCCATTGTCATTTCAGCCATGATGTATTTACTGTCGAATATTTTGCGACTAAAATACACACTCACTCCTCTAGTTTGTCACATGCTGCATTCATGACTCCGACGTAATGATAGTGGCCATTGATGTAGGTAGCTGAGACAATTTTCAAGTTTTATTCAAAAAAAAAAGAAAACGGCCAGCGTTGCATCAGGCCGCCGCGGATCAGCTTGATAGCAATTTTGCTTTTTTTTTGTATCCACAGTGAAAATACCAGTAAATTAAACTACTGCGCTGATTTATAGCGTGTGCAGTATAGCAAACTGTGGATATAAATGGAACAAAGGGAAGCATTCGCGCACCCCTGCATGCCGCGGTCTAGTAAACACGACGTTGTCCAGCCTCTGCGTGCTCCCGAGGTGACCACCGCGTAATGTGGCATGAATGCTTGCTGGTAGCTCATAGGTGACCCTTCAGGTGCCATGCCAGTCCTTGTTTCTGTCACTGTGGGGGGTGAGGCCAGCAAAACTGAGGCAAAAAACCCACTCCCAAGGCTACCAAGTTTTCTCCCAAGCGCCTGCACGGCACTTTGTTGCTGCTCGCATTGCTCCTGTACTCGACGTGCATCGAACAGACACATTGGCCAGGGAAGGGAGGGGCCATTTTCTCGCGGGCTTCTCCAGTCAATGTTTTGGACACTCGCTGGCTTGATGCACTGCTGTCTCGGACGTCCCCACTGTTGTGGCAGCTAAGTGCACGCAAGCTCCATTGGCGCCTCTTAAAACCTTCGGCTTGCAAGAGGGCGAGTAGGTGCACAGCAGCCAGGATGTGACTCCATGCTCCACTGCAACCCGCCGGGCACTCGCACGCTGCCTCCACAATCGCCGCACTGTCTGTCTCAAAGGTGAGGCACACAACATAGGGCCGGCCACTTTTCTTCTGGGAGCGAAAGTAGATGCTGAGCACATGGATGAGGCCCAACCTGCAAGAACAGAGAGAGTAACAGTAAATAGTACTCAGGGAAGAACAGGACTAGTCCGCTACAGTTTATGGTAAAGGGACAGAGCAGAAAGCAGTGGCCGCAAGGAACAGACTCAAAATGACCAGATTTTGTGCCTTACTTAACACTGTTTCAAGGGCAGTAATCTACACCTCAAACAGCAATGATGTCAAAATTGTTTTTTCAAGTTCGAGCGTGCAAGTATCGCTGCATGCTTTGTTAACGTATTTTCAAGAGAAGGAAGTTTAGCATTTATAAACCTCACCGTGGGAAATGATACCAGTACCCGCATAATCGTGTTCGTCATAACTTAAGCAAGCAATATTATGATTATCTGGAACTCACTGCCAAAAACTTTTGAGATAAACACGTAAAAATTCGGGCTATACCGATGACCTATCGAATTAAAAAAAATCTTTTAGTTCAGTAAGTTCAAGCTAACGAGGTTTTACTGTATTATCTGTTCGAGCACACCAAAAATATGCGCTTTAGAAACAAACACAACCACCCCACTGCCAAAAAAGGAGAAGAAAGACACACAAACAGATTTTTGCGGCAGAACATGCTCAATAAATAATGAAAACACTCAAAAACAGAAAATTCCAGGTGTATGTGAACTTTTGTAGTTGACTTCGCCGCAAAGCGCGATTGCTTTGCAGCAAACGCGCGGGCGGAGGACCATCACAGAAAACGGCCGCAACCTTTCCGTAAATATCTCCGCCAAAACTCATCCCGTAAATTCGATGTAAAGCATTTGAAAATAAATAATCCACCCACTAGCGGCACTGTCTGGCGATTGTCGCTTTCCTCTTTCAGGGTTACTGCAACAAGGTCCCCGCTACGCATTTGCATGGTAAACAACGGTGAATAAAGCGCTGTACAAATGCTCATACCGGTTAACTCGCGTCAAGGAAAAAAAAACGAAGAAGGATTTACTTACAGCGAGTAGCACGTGTTTGTCCGCACCGATGAAGGCGAGCAATGCGTCTCGGTGGCTAGGCGGCATGCCCTGCTCCACTACCGCTCGGAGGGGTCTTTGGCGCGGCACCCCGAGTGGTATTAGTCTTCAGACACAGTCGGCAGCGCAGACAAGTTCTTCGTCCACAATCCGCGGTCGGGAGCCGGAAAACGCCGTCAAGTTCGAGCCATACCTCGTTACCGTCACCTACTCTTCCACAGTAAACAATACGAGACTTCCCGATCGGCGCCCGTACCAATATGGCGGACGGTCTTGTTTACATCAGTGTTGCTAGATCACCAAGCAATTTCGCATAGGCCCCGCACGGGGCACCTTGAGTATTCATGGTGACGGTGTTGGCGACACCGTGGACCCCGAGCCCCCAACATAAACTGTAACCTACCGTGGTGATGTCCCAGGCGGCACAGAAAGTGTGCCCCAAGACCGGCCCGTCTATGGCCGCTTTCTGGCATGTCCGGCCAGCATCCAGGTTCTGGCAGCCACTGATCATGCGTTGAACGGCCAACATTCGGCAACCAGCGCTTCGGTATTTTTCCGTCCGCCCGTGTCCGGACGCACAACGGCACCTAACCGGCTGCCAGATATTCAGTTCTCTTACGGCTGCCGATGTTGAGAAAGAGAACGGCCGAAGTACGGCCCTAGGGCATCCGTTTTTTTTTCGGGAAGCGGTAACAGGCCGAAGCACGGCTAGCGACCGGCCACAGAATATGCGTATTCTTGCGGCAGTTGGTGTTCGAAAGGAGACCGGCCGGAGCGCGGCTGCCGTGCATTCGTTGTTTCAACGGTGAACCGCGCGTCCGGCGGTAGAATATTCGTTTTCTTCGGGCAACCAGTGTTATGAAGGATACCGGCCGACGTACGGCCCCAGAATATACGTTTTTCATTCGGTTAGCTGTCCTCGGCCGAATTACGGCAAGCGAATGGCCACCGAATATATGGCAACCGGTGTTCAAGAGGAGACCGGCCTACGTAAGGTATCTGGTTATACGTCGTTTTTTCGGCAAACGGCATACAGCCGAACAACGGCACGCGCCTGGGCGCGGAGAATTCATGCAAAGACGTGTTTGGAAGGAGACCGACTGGTTTTTTCCTGGGGGCAGAAAAAGCCGTTAGGGAGCCGAACGACGGGGACGCGTTTTTCATCCGCTCCGTGTTTCTACGTTTTAAATGAACGAACATCGTTTTTCAAACAGTAATGAGTGTTCTCGGTGAACGGGCAAGGTGCAAGGACTCAATGGACATTATCAGGGAACGTTTTAGGCCATCGAAATGTCATTTATTGCCACAAGAAGACTGTGCCACACCGACGGGTGAGCTAAGCCTCGCCAGTCAACGCCGCTACGACGCCTCTGCCGCTGGCTTCGTCAACGCATCAGCTCGAGGATATTCGCCCCCTCAAGAAATGGAGAGCATTGGAGACATCGACCCGGCAGAGATGTCCGATCCGAGATGAAGATGGTTCACCAGAATAACTGGCCTTCAAGGGCGTCGAGCAAGCGGCCACCACGCAGGAGCTAAAACGCCACCATGTTAAGGACTCCCCACCAAAGAAAGGCAAGTGCGAGCAAAAGCGCAAGTTATTCTGCGTACAATTAAACTGCGACAAGCAATGTTGCACTATGTTGTTGGTGATAATCGTAGAAGAGACTCGCTCGCGCATTGGTAGGATCAACTTCATGCCCTGCACTATGTTACTTCATGGGATTTTACGACTGCCTATTTAGAAAAAAAAAACTATTTTAAATTTGCGATGACAACAGAGCCTTGTAGCTGACGAAGCCTAGCTGTTAATTTAGTTCCGATGTTTGAAGGTGAGCTTAGCTACTCTTGGGATATGACTCATTTGGTTAAACATAATCGCCAGCATCCTAGCAAACACGGATTTTGTCAGGATTTTCTTGCTCAACGCAGATTGTTGAGTTCACGCACGATTTGGTTCTTATAAGCTTACAGTGGTTGACTGTATATTCTTGGACTGCAAAAAAGGAAATGATGGTGTTCCATATCCCCTTTTGCGTAGTACATTTCGTCCTATGAACTGAATGAATCGGTTTTTGCATTATTATTACTATTGGCCCTATAACTTTGTTAAAAAGTACTGTGTAGTTTACCGGACTATAGCGAATGAACGTGATTCCGTATACCTGCAGCTTTATTCGAATTTAATAACATCCTGGTGTGCTGATTCAGAAAAGTTTTTGGATGTTAAACAGTGTGTTAACGTGGCACCTTTACAAGAAAACCTTCATTCCAATTGAATACGTATACCGTAAATTATGCTGCTGTGACAACGGCTGAGGAATATAAATACCTAGGAGTTTATTTAGGGAGTGGTTAGAGGTTAAATAGGCAGGTTCACACCATAAACGTTACGGCTGCATATGCTTTTGTCTTTCTGAGACGAAATTTCAGTGAACATCCATCTAACTGAAAATAAAAACCGTATTTCACTCATGTGCGCTCAATCTTGGAGTACGCATGTGTTTTCGTGGATCCCTACACCAAAGAGCTGGTTGATACGCTCGAAAACATACAGAATATGTCAGTGCGATTCGTATTAGGTAATTGTCACGCTCAACTTAGCATGAGAGAAATTAAAAGTAAACTGAAATGGCAGGACGTGAAAGATCACAGACGAAACCACAGGTTGAACTTTTTTCGTAATATCTATCATTCGAAAACTGAAGTAGAAGGGGAGAAGTATGTCCAAGCGCCATTCTACATATCGCAAAGTGGGACCGCTAGCTTAAAGCAAATTATTAACTTTTCTTTAAAAGTGGCGCCTTGCGCGATTCATTTTATTTTACATCAATACTGCAGTGTAATTATCTTCCACCTATGATTGCATTAACTGTTTATATTGACGATTTTCAGCGCGCTTTGTAGAATTATTTTGTTATTTTGTCTCATATTTAATGCTTAGTGTTATGTACCTCCCTTCTGTAATGCATGCAAAGGCAAGCAGGCATCAAATAAATAAATAAATAAAACAATTAATAAATAAATGAATATAAATAAATAAATAAATAAAACAATGAATAAATAAATGAATAAAAATAAATACATAGATTAATAAATAAATAAATAAATAAACTTCCAGAGGCGCAAGTTTGCCTCCGACGGGTTGAGAACCCTACGGATTCAACCTTGACCAATAAAATATTTATTGCCCTATTCGTTGCAGTATGCAAGGTTTCCTGTATGCATGCTACCATTGCTATGTTATTGGTTTGAAACAAATTATGTAACTCTAATTTTACGCGTTTCCTTGCGTGATCACAGAGGTATACAACTGCAGCCACCTGAAGCAGGGCATCATTCGCAACGCGTCTAGAATTTTTTGAACGTAGTATGACATTAGAAGTAAATTAAGTTCTTTTGGACTATTACGTGGTGTGGACCTATACTCATGAAAACAACATTAAAATAGATTGAAAATGAAAGTACCTGTTCGCTCCTTCTTAGGATCAGCCCTGCCCAAGATCATCAGAAAAGTTGATCGAGTAGAAATGTCTTTGCAAGAAAAATGGGCAAAAACTGGACATACTTTTTTGTGAAGGAGTTATATTAAATGCTCCTGAGTGTTTTGTTGAGAACCAAAACGCTTCGTAAAGGTATTCACGCCGGTTTTATATACAGCAAAATTGGTCAAGCAATTGTTATAAAAATAGTTTATGTAGTCATAGCATGAAAGTGTTCCGGAATATTGCCCTAAAAGAAATTGGCTAAAAGCGGCGCAATTTATCTCTCTGAAATTCAACCCACTAAAGTATGCGCCCTCCGCCGCCCCCCCCCCCCCCCCCTCCTCTTTTCCCGTTTATTACAGGTAAGCCGCCCCACAGAGGATATCAGGACCTGGACAATACATCTATTCAAGCTCTACAAAGAACTGAATATTTTCTGGGTTGGGCAGTAAAAGAGGCACAGCAATTAAAGGAACGACAATTTGTGAGCACTGTTTAATAAATGAATTTTGCTGTCAACTGAGGCTGGTAATTAAGCAAGGCTGCGCTGAAAGCTTGACGGCTGGTGGTTGCGCGCGAGCTCACTTTCATGTGGCTGCATTGGACCCAAAATGCTGGGTTTGAGCTGCGTCTGCACTGCGCGAATGAGTCATCTGCTTTCGCGACATGCATTGACCGGCCTCAGTACAGTTAACGTACAGTGGCTGAACTCCAATGCCCGTAGCACGGCCGTATTTCCGGTAGCTTTAGTCCGGCTGGAGTCCGACGACCGCATCTCGGCTGTAATCCGGCGGCCGTACTTCGGCCGTACACGGGTGGCTTTGGAATGGCCGGAGCCCTACGGCTGGAATCTGGCCGTATGACCGTAAGCCGGTCGACTGGCCGACGGACACTGGCCGTTGGACAGCCATGGGAGTACGGCCGTATACGGCCAAAAGGCCCACATTTGAACATGGGCCGAACATGGCTGCCGGAAAACGGCCGCACAGAAAATCACCGGCCAAAGTACACCGGCCTGTTTTAGGCCGAACAGTCCTGCGCTGCCTGGGTGTGTTTAAAGGTGAAGGGTAGAAGCCTCGAACGGTGGCCGTCGGAGCCCAGGTCAAGCTCCGGCGGATGGGCTCCCTGTCTGTTTACCAGGCAGGGAGCTCCGGGACCTCTCAGGCTATCAGGATAAGGTTTGAGAAGAAAGTACCCCGTCCCCTGCTTTTTTCTATGCTGTATGGAAAATTCAAGACCCCCCTCCAAACGTGATCGGTCCCTGAAAAGGGGCCGCACCGAAGTATCTTTCCCTCCACTTTCAAGCAGTAGCTTCCCAAAGCCAGACAAATACTCTCGTTTCCTTGTTATCGAATCTCTTGACTCAGCCCGCCCTCTTGCTTCACAATCAGTATTTTTGATTACAAAATACCTTGATGGAATAATTGGGAAAACCTACAATGCCAAAAAACAACGCACAGGTGAAGTCCTTGTTGAAGTAAAAAACCAGCAGCAGGCAACCACACTTCTTGGTCAGACGAAAATGGTCGATCTGGACATCAGGGTCACACCCCACCGCAGCCTGAATAGCTCGCAGGGTGTGATCTCTGAGGCAGATCTTCTTAACGAGACAGATGCTGACATTCTTGAAGGCCTAAAGGATCAGGGTGTCACAGCCGTGCGCCGCATCACGATGCCTAGAGATAATAAGATAATCCCCACGAAAGAAATTATCCTGACCTTCAACTGCTCCTCACTTCCTGACCATATCAACGCAGGGTTCATCCGATGCTCCATTCGTCCTTACATTTCAAACCCGCGCCGCTGCTTTAAGTGCCAGCGGTTCGGGCACGGAACCAACTCCTGCCGTGGTCGTCTGACCTGCGCAAAGTGCGCTCAGCATGATCATCCTTCTGATAATTGTCCATCGTCAACCCTCACCTGCGCCAACTGCCAGGGACCCCATGCCGCCTACTCTCGAACGTGCGAGAAGTTTAAGCAGGAGAAGGCGATCATTAATGTGAAGGTAACTGAGAACATCACCTTCCCAGAGGCGCGGAAGAGGTTCGCCTCTTTCCCTCTGGGGAGGTACGCCGACGCAGCTCGCCGGGGGGCGGAGCGGCGTCTGGTTTCCACAGGGACCCAGTTCAGCGAGTCTGACCTGGTCCCTCCGCCGCCCCCCTCTGGGTTGCCTCTGGCAGCCCAACCCGCCACCACCCCGCTTGCTGAGGCAGCAGCGGTTGTGGTGCAAACGTCTTCCGTCGGGACCGGTGCCGCTCCCGCCTCTGTCTCCTCGTCCTCCAGTGCGTTGGAGGGTACCGAGGTGATGGACACTACGGGCCCCGCACCGGTTCCCACCGCACCGCCCGTGCCACCTCTGGCACCCCGGACGCCCTCGGCGGTGGCGGCTCAAACGAAGGGCTCCCGAGGGGGGGCCAAGTCCGGGGGGCCCGGTCCGTCGGGCACCCCTCGGACATCCGACGACGACATGGATGTCGGGCCGTTCCTGCTTGCAACGCAGCGCAAGGAACGTGTCCCGACGCCAAAGCCTCCCGACAAGCCAAAAAAGGCGAGAGTCATAGCCCCGAAAGATGACACATAAACAAACACACACACTCCAGTAGCTCTCACACTAAATAATGGGAAGAGAAAACATAATTCAATGGAACTGTAGAGGCCTTCTTAAAAATCTTGACGATGTATACGAACTACTGCATGCTAATCAGCCAAGTGTAATGTGTGTTCAGGAAACACATTTGAATTCCAAGCACACAAATTTCTTGAATAGTTACATGGTCTTCAGAAAGGACAGGGATGGCTGCACACACTCTTCTGGCGGTGTGGCCATAATTGCCCGGAAATCCTTAGCCTGCCACCCTGTCACTCTGAACACTATCATTGAGGCTGTAGCAATACGCTTGATAATATTTAATAGGTTGATAACGGTATGCTCCATATATATTCCTCCTGATGTTTCACTTTTAAGCTCTGACTTCGAGGCGCTGGTTGACCAGCTGCCCGAACCATACATCCTGACAGGCGACCTTAATGCTCACAACACTCTTTGGGGCTCTTCTCGCACGGATGCCCGAGGTCGCCTCATAGAGAAATTCCTTACATCTTCAGGAGCATGCCTTTTCAACAATAAACAGCCTACATATCATAGCATAGGACACAACACATACTCATGTCTTGACTTGGCGATTTGCTCCGCAGTTCTCTTTCCTCTCCTCGAGTGGGCTGTGGGCACTGACCCATACGGTAGTGACCACTTCCCCACCTCACTCACATACATAGGTAAAGGCCCATGCAGTCCATCTTCCCATTATAGGTTCAATGAAGCACGAGCTAACTGGAATACATTTACAGAGACATCCAAACTACACCACACATCCATAGGACACCTACACGTCGAAGAAGCTACCCAACTCCTCACGGCGCACATCCTCGACGCCGCCGAAAAGTCCATTCCCCACGCCGCTGGTGCCCCGCGCACCCAGAGGAGGCCGTGGTGGAATGAGGACTGTAGGCGGGCGCGAGAGGCCCAGAACAAGGCGTGGGGTATCCTTCGTCGGTACCCCACGTCGGGAAACCTCCTCTTGTTCAAACGGGCCAAGGCGTTAGGAAAACGTGTGCGCCGTGGGGCAAAACGAGAGAGTTGGCGTACATTCATAACATCAATAAACTCCTACACAGACACAAGGAAAGTATGGACACGAATACGTAAACTCAAGGGACAACAAACACACAGCCTGCCTCTGGTCAGCACTACAGGGGACACACTCGAAGACCAGGCTGACACACTCGCAAAACACTTCCAGCACGTGTCTAGTTCAGCACACTACACAAACACTTTCCTGAAACATAAAGCCTGTTGTGAAAAGAAGTCCCTACGCGACAGCAACAAATCACAGACTTCTTACAACTCCCTGTTTTCACTACATGAGCTGAGGGCTGCTCTGAGCACGTGTAAACCCTCAGCTCCAGGCCCAGACAACATTACATATACAATGATACAAAACTTACACACAGACACTCTAGTAACACTTCTTCACCTTTTCAACAAGATATGGCTTTCGGGGCACATTCCAAAGTCTTGGAGGGATGCCATAGTTGTAGCATTCTTGAAAGAAGGGAAGGACCCTTCTTCTCCCGCTAGCTATCGACCCATTGCCCTGACCAGCTGCCTGTGCAAGCTTCTCGAGAAGATGATAAACCGGAGGCTCGTGTACTTTTTGGAGTATAACGGCCTTCTCGAGAGCTGCCAGGCAGGCTTCAGGGCGGGGCGATCCACGAATGATCAACTTGTGGCACTAGAGTCGTAAATTAAGGATGCCTTCGTGCATAAACAGTTCTGTTTACCTGTGTTTTTCGACCTAGAAAAGGCCTATGACACCGCTTGGCGTTATGGGATCCTTACTGACCTGAAGTCATTCGGTGTTTCTGGTAATATGTTCAACACCCTTGCTAGCTATTTGTCGGAGAGAACCTTTCGCGTCAGAGTTGGTTCTGCACTGTCAAAGGTACACGTGCAAGAAAATGGCGTGCCGCAAGGCGGAGTTCTAAGCTGCACTCTCTTCATAGTAAAAATGAACTCCCTTGGGAAGGCACTGCCGCCTACAATTTCTTACTCCATGTATGTAGATGACGTGCAGATATCTTTTAAATCATGTAATATGTCCATCTGCGAACGTCAAGTCCAGCTCGGCGTCAAGAAGCTTGCCGGCTGGGCAGACAAGAATGGTTTTAAAATTAATCCCGGAAAGAGCTCTTGTGTTGTATTCTCCAGGAAGCGTGGGGTCCATCCGGACCCAGACATCACTCTTGCGAATGTGCCAATTCCTGTGAACAAGGAGCACAAGTTTTTAGGCATTTTATTCGATGAAAAACTTACATTCATTCCTCATGTCAAACAGCTCAAATGTAAATGCCTAAAGGCAATGAACATTCTTAAGGTTCTCTCACATCAATCTTATGGGGCCGACAAACAACTCCTGCTGCGCCTGTACACAGCGTTGGTGGGGTCTCGGCTCGACTACGGCAGTGTCGTGTATGGGTCGGCGACAAAGACCGCACTGAGAATGCTCGACCCAGTGCTGCATCTTGGCCTTCGCCTCTCATGCGGCGCTTTCCGCACTAGCCCTGTCGAAAGCCTTTATGTCGAGTGCGACAAAAAGGTGTCTAGGGCATCAGCGGGAGTATGTTGACCTGCTGTATGCATCTAAGATTGTGTCCCTTACCAACCATCCTTTTAATCCCATCATGAACAATACATCAAACTTGCAACTCTTTTTAAACAGGCCATCCATTTCCTTACCTTTCTCTCTCAGAGTTAGGGAGGAGGCTTCTGCACTCACGGTCCTTCTTTCAGACACGCACAACACAAGACACCCATCCATAATTTAATTCCACCATGGCATCTACATCCTATATCATGCGACCTATCAATTACATTAGTAGAAAAAAATAGGGCACCAAGGAGTGCAATTCTGCAGCACTTCCTGTTCCTGCAGGACAAGTACAGGTGCGCAGAATTCTATAGCGACGCGTCGAAAACTGGTTTTACTGTATCTAGTGCAGCGCACGGACCAAATTTTACCGTAACTAAGACAATGAATTTTCATAGCAGTATTTACACGGCAGAAGCCTATGGTATTTTACTCGTTTCAAACCACATCCTCGAACATAAGATTCCAAAGTCCATCGTCTACACAGATTCTCTAAGCGTTGTGCAGGCACTGTCATCAGGAAGGTCGTCCAAAAACTATGTGATCAATGCTCTTTTCAAGGTACTAATGACTGCATATGCCTCAAATCTTCAAATAACTATATGCTGGGTACCAGGTCACTGTGGGATCCCTGGCAATGAGACTGCTGATCAAATGGCTGGTGCTGCTGCTCTCATGACCACAGTTGACATAACAACAGTACCTTACACCGACCTAAAGACACACATCAGACGACAGCTTCGTAACACATGGCAATTACACTGGAGTCAACAAACAGACAACAAAGTACACGTAATAAAACCACATCTGGGACGCTACATAACTGACTCACACAACAGATACACTGAAGTCGCCCTGGCTAGGCTGCGGATAGGCCACACACATGTTACGCACTCCCACCTGCTCACTGGAACTTCGGGACCCACGTGTAGCAGGTGTGGAAAGGGCCAATCCGTAGTCCACATACTAATCACATGCAAGGCACTTGACACAACACGACACAAACATTTCCCTGAATTATACAGACGACACATTCCTTTGCACCCATCATACTTTTTAGCCGACGAACCAATGTTTTCTAGTCAACGTGTTTTTAAGTTTTTAGCTGAGGTAAACTTTCTGCAGCTCTTGTCATATCATGTGTAATCACCCTGGCCCTATACACCAGCCATCTCCATTGTCTTTTGTTTTGCATCACCTTTACTTTTAGTCACATGTTTTAGTACTTACGGTGTCACCATAATTCAGTAACTTCTTCTTTGGCGCTCTTTGCCCATAGTCGGCCTTGCGCCAATAAAACCCAACTATCATCATCATCAATTTCGCATAGGGTCTATTGAGTATTTCTTTTGAAAAAACGTATAACACAAATTCGGTGAGCAACTTGTTGCATATTTTATCATCTGTGATGTCGACTCCGAAAATATTCCTGGGTAATTGTTGTTACTCTAAGAGCACATCTTACGGTCCAAGAACTCAAAAATGTTTGCTGGAACACCCATGGTTACGGATCTATTCGAATGAAAGCCTATAAGCAACGAAACAATAGTGTAAGAGAATACACACTGGTTTCGTTATTCAAGCCTCGGTTTGTTGGTATGAACAAACACAACTTAGTGGTCGAAAATAGCCTCATCCGTTGGCGATAAAGCGTCCAGAATTTATAAGCGGCTTTTCGGCCTTTGACAAAAACACTGAGTTATGCTGCTGCTATAAAATGCTGCGCCCTGCATTTCTGGGTAGTTCAGGTAGTTCACGATTAAGCCGTTCAAATCATGAGGTAGGCAGCTGCGATATTCACAAAACGCAAGAGAGAACGCATTACTGGTGTCCCGACCTTCGGCAGTAAACTGATATCTTATTACTCCGTACTTCGTGAACACGTCTGACCGAGCCAGACCAAGAGCAACCAAATAAGGCTATACCGCCGTCCAGTGCATGGCTCTTGCTTAGTTAGGAGATCAAACAACCCTTACTGCTGCCGCACAAAACCTCGCTTGCCTAACCTTTGTAGCTTTCCGTGCCATTACGACTTGCGCATAATATTACGATGTGAAATAGAAAAAAACTTCTGACAACACAAATGAAAAAAATAACAACTCTACCACTGTATTCAGCGAATTACCAACCGCGCGGTTTGGAAATATAATTAGCGAGTATCGTATCTCGTTTCGCTCTCTTTGCACATCACCACTCTTCGAGACGTGCTAAAAAGATAGGGCTTTGAATGGCATGCCCTTGTTTATGTGACCGACAAACAGCAACGAATGCCTTTAATTAGCTACGCTTGCTCAGCTCAAGATTGGAATGGAGGTATTTTTACTACCACTTTGCGTGAACGACATGCCATTATATTTTCTTTTAACCACTCAAATGGCTTTATTGCTTTTATATGTCATTGAATGGGCGGCTATAAAAACAATAAAGAACATAACATCGACTTGGTGAATGCAAGCGCTGTTGGGGTCCAAGAAGTGCGTCTAGTTGACATGCCGTCTTCATGTTGTTACCTGGCGGAACACCAGATCAGATCCATAGTGGATGTGGAAGTGATCTATTTACAAAGAGATGCGATCGACACATTTACAGTATGAGCAGTCATGGACAATTGAAACATGAACACTAAAAATGAAAGAGAACACGCAAATATCACCATTTCTTTCAATAAAGTCAAAATGACGCGTGGCTCAATTACAAAACACAGCTGGGAAATGTGGCTTTCGGGTTGTACCAATAGCGAGAAATTATTGATCCTTTACAAACAGCTTTTTAGTTTTTGTGTTGTGGTTCATATTTTCGAGTTCCCATTTAATTTGTCCTGTGAATGTTCATGGGGCCATTACCGAGCGCCACCGGCTGCACGTCAGCCACTCCGTCGTTGGCGTCAGTGGTAGGTCATGGCACCACGGGGCATCATCCAAATATTTCCCGTAACAATATCTACCCCATTGGTCACCATTTCATTTGAGCGCAGGTAGACAGCTCACGCGAATTGGCCACTGCTTGCGCTTTCAACACAGTCTGCAGTTTTAAACCGCGTGTATTTTTCTTGCTGGTACTGTTCAAGAAAATAATCTTAAGAAAATATGTCTTCAGCGAGCAAATTTCAATCACCGATTGTTCGTGTAAAAAATATATTCTTGAAAAGGTTAGTAAGTAGATTATGTTCATGTCGATTTCTTGATAGTCATAACAAAAATGGCTGTATGTATGCGTCCGCATTCACATTCAAGTTATTGCGATAGTGCGAAAATAAAATTAATTGCAACTTTACACTTTTTTCAACTACCTTAGAACAAATGGCGGTAAAGTAATAGGCCCTTCTGTGCCATCAGGCACTCAATCAAGTTGCTGGTTTGTTTTAATTATGATAAAGCATTTTCCTGGCTACTCTCTCAGGCGGGGAGGATAGTGGTGTCTGAGATTCGGTTATTGTTCGCGGCTTATTTCCTGCTATTTTATGCTTAGTACAAGGCTTAAACTCTCAATAAACCAAGGAAAGGTAAATCTGAAATACTGGATTAGGGGCTCTTTCTCTGAAGTGCGGAAAAAGTATATAGCACTCTTAGTTTACGAAAAATGGCATAATAACAAAGTGGAAGATGATTACCAAGCTAGTTTGTAAATTTGTTTTTAGAATTCTAGCAGTAGCCTTGCATCCAGTAGCGAAGCATTGTTTGTACGCTCCAGTAAGTACGCAGAAAGTACGCGGTAGCCTGGCATTCCCATTGGGTATGCGACGGACTAACGTTACACCCAATGTTGGGATTTCAGAAATAACGCCGCTAACAGGTGATGATCATGATAACTTTACGTTACCGAAAAGTGTATGAAAGGAGGAAGGAGAAGTGGTTCCCACCATTTGGCGTATGATGAGTTCTTGGCACGTCGTTAGCCACTGCGTTAGGCTTCAAAATGGTCACATACCCATTTAAGGATGTCCGCCAGTGACAATGACAGCTGTAAGTTGAAGCTCAGGAGAACTTAACAATTACCATTTTGCTTTCATGTCAACGTACCAACCAGAATTCTCCCATATCCGCTCAGGGTACTGACTTGTGAGAACTGCGGTGTTCAGGAACTTACGATGCATTACAGGCTGCAGGCTTGGTTTTTTTCCTGTTACCAGTTTTTTCGCAACTTTAATATAACCACCCGTTCCAATGCTTGGCTTGAACGCTCATTATGCTATAACCATTGCTCTTAACCTTGGTTAATACCTAAGCACAACACTTCGCTGCAGAATACTTGCACCATATCTAGGCCTCCACACCTAAAGAAGCAAATTTGGCAGACTTACGACCAACTGCAGGCGGAAAGATTGCTTTCTTCCGTCCTACCAGTTCTGCTCTTCCTTTCTTGGATCTACCCTCATTCGACGTATCATCTGTGCTTATGTCTTTCACAAATAGCAAGTCCCCTTCCTGCTTCACATATTCTTTTAATGGATCCACCCTTAAAAAAGTAACAGAATACAAATATCTTGGTGTTATCCTTTCTAGCAACCTATCTTGGTCTCCACACATTACCTCTATCTGCATGCGATCTTTAAAAAAATTAGGTTATTTAAGACGGACGCTGTCCGAATCTCTAAAAAGTACTAAATATATAAAACATTCAATTGGTCCATGCTTGCTACGCATGCCCCGTATGCCCCGTATGTAAGATTCATTTGTAATAGTTATGACCGTTCCTTCTTGCCTATCCTTGCCCTTTCATCCCTAGAACTTACCCACTGTGCACGCGCCGACTCAATACTTTTATGAAACTGCTTCACTGTTTTCTCCATTCAGATTATCGCATGTCCGACGTTACATACATTACATTTGCCTCGCCATTCATTACTAGAAGCAATCACCATCTTAACATCAAACCTTACCACTGTGGAACTAACACATTCAAATTTAGTTTTTTTTTTTTAACTGCCGAATACTCGAACGGATTGTCTAGTGACACCCGTTCCCTTCCGCTTGAAAAATTTATACTTGCCATTCCTGATTCTTCGTGATTGTGCTTTTTTATATTGTTCCGCCGCTCTGTTTAATTGCTGTTCAAACTTATTCTGTCGTATGCTCACTCCTGCCATATCCCTAGGGGGGGGGGGGGGGGGGGGGGGCTGCAGTATGCACAAATAAAAAAATAAAAAATAAACAAATAAATAAAAAATAAATAAATAAATAAAAATAAATAAATAAATAAATAAATAAATAAATAAATAAATAAATAAATAAATAAATAAATAAATAATGACTATCACGTAAACACTATACCTACGTGCACAATACTTGCACAATGCCCAGACTTGCACTGCGACTTCCCAAAATATATTTTACAGTTCACTTTTCTAGTATCTCATGGTCTATGTTGAGTTGTTTAGTTTCGGAGTAATTTGTTTATTATCTAAAAGTTGTTTATCTCCACAAATTCACCCAGTGTGTCACCTCGGCTGTTCCGAATACCCATTCCAAAAACGCCGACTGCACGTCCACCTGTCTGCTCATCTTCTCTAATCCATCTAAGTCTGTAATCCCTGACGTGTACCGTGTACCTCATTCGTTGCCTATCTAGCATCTTTCTGGAAGCTGTAAACGACCTCATACGCATAGGGAGAAGTTAATGCATTAGGTGTAACTGCCTGGAACAACCTGAAGACATTGTTCGTTTGATAACAATGGCCGCGGTCGTGTGGCTAGTGCTGTAATATTCGTCCACATTCCCTGCATTCCTCTGTGGATCCAGAATCGTACCCCAGCGTTCTCCTTTCTTGCTGCCATCGCTAACAGAGGACATGCCCGCTAAACTGCAGCATACAGCCCTTACCGGTATTCCAATCTTGTTATATAACATGACGTATAAAAATGTCTGGATCATCCTCCATAATACAGCTAAATTCTTGTTCTCTATCCTTCTGATGCTAAACCTCGTGAGGCTCTAATAGCAGTTGCAGCCTGTACAAACCCAGAGATTCCTATGTAGCGCAGACAAGAGCTTTCCCTGCGTTAAACGCTCCCGTAAGTTCAGTTTTCGATTCACACAGAGGCTTTATCCGAATTGTACAACAGAATAGCCACCTCTCGTTCGGGTGAGGAAGTGGTGTGCGTGCGAAATAGGTTCTTTCTTTTATTAACCTGCGTACTGTAGCCTTCCTGGAAATTGGAGGTGTTTGTTCACAGGACCCCGCAGCAATCTGAATGTTGTGCCTGATATTCCTGTGCCAAGGTTTGAACATAGGCTCGCTGAGCCAGGGTAAGGAATCCGAGCTACAAGACCCAACTGTCGGCGTGATTTAGTGGTGACTAATTCTATGCAAGACGAGGGTGAAGAACCTGTCATAACAAACTTTGTCGGAGACACCATGTTATACATACCAAATAATCGCAAGCCACCTTTATACTACATTGACAAAAATGCCCGCGGACCTGTAACGTTTTTATATGCAGCTGAAAGCTAATAGGTTGCAGGAAACGTTTACAACCTCATTTGGGTGCCCATTCTGCAGTATGCGGTCATTCGGATGCTTTTTAGCTTTATGAGCTGATATTGAATAAATTGGACACATTTTTTTCCCTCCCCATGAACAGTACCGCCATCCTTCCGTCGTCAGTTCGCCGTCGAATGCGTCCATTGCCGCCGGAAGCAGCTGTAAGTTAACATAATTAGCATGTTCTCTGCAGAAATATTCTTAACACGTTCGTGTTAGGACATCCTGTTTGGGGATTTTCACCTATAGCACGACACTCATCACAAGACATGCGCGCCATTTCGCAACAGGGGCGTGTATTCTGCTTGCATGTACGGCTTTCTTGCCGTTTTCTTTCCCACAAAGGAGTGCGACCACGGCCACGATAGCAGTTCGAACATATTCCGGAGTGGTCCAAGCCAAAGCACATACTATCAGGAATGGTTCACTGTTTTGCCACTGCCGTTTTATTTGCTTTCCCGAAAACGTCCACCTGCATTCTTAAACCCGTGCAGTCAGCGAGTTGTACTATATTTGCTGAAGAGGCTACGTCTGACATGAAAGGCATAGTTTAAGGGGCACTGACAAGGATGAATGCGTTCGTAATCCCCAGAGCTTAAAGAATAAATCGATATGGTAGATGAGTTCCACAGCGAAAATGAGTGCATTCGATTTAAAAGAACTTCTTTGGTAGTCATCTCTTTAAAAAATCGCGGTGGTTACAGAATACTGCGACCTTTTTTCACCGTATACTGCGTACGCCATAGCAGCGTCTACCGGTGTTTTGTTATGGCACCCCAAATGGTTGATGGTTTCGCGACGCGACACGTTGAGCGATATCCACCGAGTAGCCTATAAAAACAATCGTTTTGTCATCAACAATAAACGAAGAAAACTAACCATACAGGATTTCCTCCACAACTCTTACTGTGTCGCTTCTTTGGATTTAGAAAGAAAACAACCCTGAACAATGCAGCACATCCCCCCCCCTCGTCATCCAAACGACAAATGTCGACGCTTGTTTTCTGAGCTGTTGAATCTTAACCAATTTGGAGTCGTTTTATACGCGCTAACGTTTCATTTCGCGATGACGAGGCTGCTGCAATATTCCGGTGAGTTAACGAGCACTATCTAACGATGGCCTAACTGCTTGCTGCTTGCTAAAATTTCAATGAATGGGCACGTTTTAATTGGTTTTTCTTCATGCTTTACAAAGAGCAGCAAGCTTCATGATAGCGACCGGACTGCTTTCTATTACCGACAAATCCCACTGGACGGCAGCTGCAGCTAAACGTTCCATTACTCGGAAAAGCAGATTGAAAAGTTTCTTTTCACACCCGGTTTTCATTAGCACAATGTTTATTCAGAGTAATCTGCACTTTTATTTCTCAAACTACCGGCTCGCTCTTTATTCGCACCTTGTTTTTCCAGTGCAATAAGTTCATCGAGCCATTACGGTGCAACAAAATAAAAAGGCGAACTCCGAGCTAGTAAGTTTTCTTTGCTTCGAAACATCCCCTCTTTGCAATTTTCAGGCCCAGTTAAATAACTCCCTAGTCGACAGGCAGGAATAGTCACATTCATCATTGAAATTCTAGGATGTTTTTGTTCTTGAGCCTTTTAACTTTTGCTTTTTGCTACGCTACCTCGATAAAATCGCCACGACGCGTTTTCACGTTTAGATGGCAAAGAACAACAATTACTCCCGTAGCTGCAAGGTACGAGAGTAATTGGTTTTCTTCGCTGTCTAGACGTGAAAACGCGCCCTACGGGAGTAATTGTTTTCCTTTGCCGTCTAGACGGGGAAACGCGCCGCGGCGATTTAGGTTGTAATTAAGGTGTTCGACGCTGTCACGGTTTGGGTTTACCGGTTAGGATTGTTACGGTTTAGCCCTGCTGCACAGCACAGCAAAGTTGATTTATTCTGTAACCACGTTTCACGTCATTAAAACACTGTGGTTATCAAATTCCTATAAAAGGTAACAAAGCTTTGTTTACAAATGCAAAAGCAGCCTTAATTTAGCCAGCTACCGGATTTTGCATACAACTTTTGCTATTCGTCCACAGAAATCCTTTGTTTACGAGATTTATTCAAGCAAGGATCAAAGAAACAAATCGATACCCTATATAGCTAATACGAAGCAAAGTTTTATTCGGAAAATATTTTATGTATAAACCACCTAATTCACTTTTTATGTTGTTCACGACATGCCACCGAAGCTTTGTAGTTTGAAAAGCAGCAATTGACTCGCATTCTCTGCAGTTCAATATGCCAGTAAAGGGAAGACTGTTGGTATATAAAAGGACACTGAACAGATTTGAAAACATTGCGGGGTTCCTAGCTCAAATTGTAGTCCGGAGTCCATTGGCCATGTTTCCACCACTCTGAGTGCATTTACAAGAATTTATTTAGTAGAAAAACCAATCCGGAAATGCTGTCCTCCTCTCTGCGCCCTCGTCCATTTTGGCGTTTCCGCGTGACGTCAGGAGGAAATGAGCTGTCAATTCGCTGCGATACTACACGGCTCGCCGACCTTGCGACCGAGTCAGTCGGCCCAGCGTTTAGTCCGCCGGCCGCCTACGGGTGTCGCAATCCGCTAGCTCAGTTGAAACTAAGCCACAACACGTTTGTGAATAGAAGAATGTGCCTTTCTTTACTTTGTTAGTTTTTACACTGTATCAAGCTCCCTGTCCGGGTCGCTCCACGCAAGTGCTGCACAAGTACATAGTAGGAAAATCTAATGCCACTTGAAGGCGGGAGAAAAGTCAGCGAAGTCAATATAGGTACCAATGAAATAAAATCAACGGAAACTTTTACCGTACAGCGCAAAACTGGAGAGGCGGAAGTACGTTTTTGCGCTGGGTGAACAAACACAGCGGTTAGCAGCACGACCACACATCTGCGAACGCTTTTCCATTTAGGAAATTCAATTGCTAGATGTGAGATAATTTGGAAACTTGGGGGACGTCTACTGCAGGAGCGCTATACAACAAATAGTCACCTAAAGTACTTGAAATGCTAAAACTAAATAAAAGTGTAAACTAGTTATACATTATATACGTTATATATCCTACTTCGGCTGGTCTGGCTCGTTGCCGAGTGGTCTGAAAGGCTGTAATTCTTGTTTTCCAAATAGCAAGTTCGAATCCCCGAGGGTGCATGCTTTTATTTTTGGAAGTCGATTTTTTTCTTTTACGGCCGATGTTTTCTAAACTGAGTTAATTTTTGGGCCGTAACGTTCACTGCTTCATGAGCGAGTTCGCAGAACGCGCGCTGACTTACACTGACGCGCTAGCCAGTTCTCGTTGGCGTGCTGTTGCCACAAGCACCGACTGCTTGCGGCCAGTGGGCACAGGCCAGAATCAGCAGACCATTGGCCTGGTGCGAACACGCTTTTTACGATACAGGCATGAGTGAGGCAAGCTACGAAATTGCGGGAAAAGCGCGTGGCATTTGAGCGTCTGCGGTGACGCGGAGGGCGTTCGTCCACTGCGTAGGCCTCGTCTAGTGATTTCGATGATGCAAAGCCGTCCTGGGAGGCTTATCTCAGGCATATTACAGCCGACAACATGGCAGAAGCGTGGTACGACGATTACTGAGATATCGAGAATTCCCATATAACGCTGCCGTTGGATGCCAAGCATGTGGTTTTACAGAACCGAAACCGAAACTTGTTTGAATGCTAACCTTGGACATCGTCCGATCCCGGTGCAACCTCTTCCCGACGTTACAGCCTTTAGATGGTGCAGCCGCCGCAGACAATGCATGGTAGTTTTTCTTCTTTCCCGCTTGATAAAATAATTACCGACTTATCAACCGGATAAACAATCAAAAGTGTGGTAATTTGAGCCAGTCTACGCAGTGCAAGCAAAACCGGGAGCTGGACAAATTCACTCCAGTGTCCCTTTAAAATTGGTCACCTATACCCTTGCTTCACTCCACATGTCGCAGATATACAAAAGTATTCTGCCAGGCCTGCCACGTAACTCCCTCCCCTCTCGTCTCTTCCACCGCTCAAGTTTTTTTCTCCATCCACTTCCTGCCATAATGAATGCAACGAAGGCTTTTTTTTACATAATCCTTCCGACCTTCGGACTCCTTGCGCAGCATGTGTTGGAACATTGTATTGCTATTGTGCTTCGAACACCCCGAGCTCAAGATCAGGCTATCAAAATGATGTACGCTTTTTTCCCGCCGCTAGTATCCACCATTCATTTTCTCTCCCAATCCGGAGAGATTTTTGGAGAAAAATTGGGACTTTAAGCCACTCACTTCCAATCGAAGGCCATGAGAAATAAGAACATATATCCCTTTTCGCTGCAATAGCACGCGAGAAGATGTAAGAAAGATCTTGTTCACCCAATACAAAAAAATTGGTATGCGTTGTAAGTCTCGTATACGTAAGGTCCTCGCTTACGATGGCTACCTTACAGTGACTTAAACCTCGGAGCGGAAAATACGGCCTACGGTTTATAGCAGGTTCGCATTTTAAGTCTATTCGGTTTACGAATAACGCAGGCGATAGAAATCTCTAGATTCTTTTGCAACCGTGTGAAGCTAGGTTTAGTCTATGAGAACCAAAGTTGCCGGCATCAGGTTTATCCCAGGCGTACAAGAATAAAATTAATGAGGTTAGCCCACACGCACTGGCGAAAACAACTTGTTATTTAAAAAACGAGCGTTGCCTTCTTCTGGTATTAAAAAAAGAATATATTTGCGACCTTCATGAAAGGTTTGAGCAGGATCAAGAGAGCTATTTCCTCAAGTAGACATTTTAGAACTTGATCATTTGTTGCTATAAAGCCGGTTTTATGCGGCTGGAATGCACATGGTTTGCAAGCTTAGGGGCAGATGTGGCCGGTGTTTATAAGAGGATGTTTCGGTTCCATTGGGCATATTGGGCTTATATTTGATGACCCAGGGTGCCTCACCTATGTTTTATAAACAAAATACACTTCAGCGCCATCCTCGTCGTTGGAAAACAACTGTTACATACAAGGTGTTCGGCAGCGAATCACGTGGAACGTCGCATCGGGCTCTGCAGCATCGCGCACAAAAGGAATGATTGCAGTGCCCTGTTGCGCGTTCTTCTTCGACAAGTATTATCCTCTTCAGGGTATCTCTATACAGGAAACGAGAGCAGTTTTCTGGCATATCTTCTAAATTGCAGAAACAAGTATTAAAAATTCAAGTATCCAATGGCACATTCACTTCCTCGCTTGGGTGGACTCCCTCGGCACGAAACGACAAAGGATCAGGGGAGAAAATTGGTAGCTAAAGCTCCCGGGTAAAGGGAGCACCACTACGAAGAAGAAACAAGGCCCTGTACAGGTTTCCCGGACCCCGTTTTCAACGGCTCGTTGGCTTCGGAGCAGTCCTGTTGAAGAGCGAGGAAGCTGCAGTGAGAGGCATTATCCCCAAGGCAGTCCCTATCATCAAGAACTCATGACCGCGCCGCAAGTCCTCATTGCGTTTTTCGACCCACGCTATACCATGTGCCCAACCGTCTTACAATCAAGCGTAGCCACAATCAGTGTAACCACTAAATATTTTGTTTGTTTAGTTTCTTGGAGGGGTACCAGATTTTCACCTTTAAGGGTCTAATTCCAGACCCTTGCTTTATGGTTGTCGGACAAAAAGCTTACTGAAATATACTGCTCTATATTCTGGCTTTCCTCACGCGTTCTTTGTTTTTAACTTGAAACCAGAACCGTGTGGCCGTTATTAAAGTGTATTGTGCGAACACGCTCACTTTGTAAAATTGACTGACATTGTTGGAGTGGCATGGTTGTCACCAGGAATAGCATCCAGCCAAACGAGAAATTGGGAAAAAGGACATGTCGAATGTAGTGTGGAAAAAGTGAAACAAATATACTGCTAAACGCACTAAAAAAACAGCTCTTTCACTGAAAGTTCCTGCGTCGTAAGAGAATAACGGTGACTCCCGCTTGATGGAACATTTGCAAAGGAGAGGGTCAAGAAAATAATTTTTAATGAGTATAATAAGAACAGGCCATTCTTACTACTGCAGATTGTTTGTAAAGATCAAGGGGTGGAGAAATATATACCTATAATGAGAAGCGCCCGACTGACTGACTGACTGACTGACTGACTGACTGACTGACTGACTGACTGACTGACTCACTCACTCACTCACTCACTCACTCACTCACTCACTCACTCACTCACTCACTCACTCACTCACTCACTCACTCACTCACTCACTCACTCACCCGCTCACTCCATCACTCACTCACTCACTCACTCACTCACTCGCTCACTCCCTCACTCACTCACTCGCTCACTCCCTCACTCACTCACTCACTCGCTCACTCCCTCACTCACTCCCTCACTCACTCACTCACTCACTCACTCACTCACTCACTCACTCACTCACTCACTGATTCATGAACGCCCAGCCAAAACTGCTTCACCGAGAGACTTGAAATTTTGGTACAACATTCGTGTCATGATGTGGAGGCTTACTAATGCCGGAATTCCAGAAATTTCACTCTTAGCAAGGAAAAGGGGGAAATTGTGTTTTCGTAAATTCGGCACTATCTCGCTCACCCATTCGCATACTGAAGTGTTTTTTTTGTTTATATGTGTATCCTTTGCGAAATGCAAAGAGTAGTTTTGCGGCTTTCGTCTGTCCAATACTACTGGGCAAATTGTGCATTTCGGAACAAAATCGGGGTTATGAAAGATTCTCCCTATAAATATGTTTCCCTGATTGCTTTATCCAATTGGTTTTTGCCCATAAATCGTACTAATAGAAATACACAAAAACAAATTTCAAGAAATTCGTCAAGCGACGCCAGTAAAAGGGCGACATGCCTGACGACCCTAAAGGCCTACTGGTTTCTTCGATCTTTTTTAATAACTCGATTTTCGCATTAGAAATCTGATTAGCAGTTTCATCAAATCACGACCTTTACCCTGAAAAGTTCATCGAAATCGCCTCTGGAGCAAGCATTCTATGACCTGAATTAGAGAGACAATCATTCGCATAGCGCCATGAACATCTGTGGTAGACTATTACAGTTTTAGAAGCGAAATAACTTATCTTGTGTTACTTAGTTTTTATGTTCATTATTGCTAAGTACTACAGAAAAATTGAGTCCCGGTAAAAAGTGCACCGATCAATCACTGAGTGTTCAGATAACAAGGCTAACCTACTTTACTCTTGTAATAGTCTTTATAACCAGCGTAAACTCTTTATCTCAATATGGGGAGAAAGTCAGACAGCAGAAGGACACTTGTCCGTTAGCAAAACCCGCTCATACGTTGCGGAGAAAAGGAAAAAAAAAAAACTCAAAGTATTCATGTTATAATTATTGTCGACAACTAATACTCAAGTCTAAGATGGAACGCTGGTTAAAATCGTTCTCGTTCTCGAGAGATAATAACATGAAAGCAGTCGCATAGCCAAAAGAAATGATACTAGTCTTTGCGACAGCTCTCAACACCAGAGAGTCAGGTGGTCTGTTGCCAACGTCGAGCTCCGCTTTGTGGAGCTAGAGTACAGAAATCATGAACAGGCACCCCAAAATGAGCCTCTCTCTGAACCCCGTAATCTCCCCTTTGTTTTTTTTTTATTATTTACTCATACTGTTGGCCGGTGAGGCCGATACAAGGTGGGGTTACAAAATTCTTGCAATAACATATAAGCGTCCGTAAGAACGCACAAAAGCAAACACTTAATCGTGCATGTATATATTATTGCACAAACAATGCAAACAAATAATGCCAAACAAACGCAATAAAATACAGACAAGCTAATGAGTACAATAAAGAAATCTATACATACACGCATACATATTCATATACATGTACACATACATATACATACACACACATGTGTGTGCAAACATTCATTCAGCACTGCTAACAAAGTAGGTTAGTTACATTTGTACTAGGGCTCGCAAGAAGGCGGTTCTCAAATTCCGAAGCAGTCCGAGATAGAACGACCGATTCTGGTAATGCGTTCCAGTGACGTATTGTGCGTGGAAAAAAAGAATATGCGTAAGTGTTGATGCGGAGTTGCGGTACCGTGAAAGCGCAGCTATTTGTGTTTCGCATGCCTCTACCTTGTCTCGGAATTAGGTATTGGGTTGTTTCTATTTTAAAGGCATTTTAAAGTAGAGAGAAAAACTTGAGGCGCGCATGAGTGCGGCGATCTGCTAGTGTTGGCAAGTTAAGAATTTCAAGCATATCTGAGACAGAGTCAGTGCATGAATAACGTGATAATATGAACCGAGCCGCCTTTTTTGCACTTTTTCAAGCTTATCAATCAAACCTTTATGATGCGGATCCCAGATAATGCTACCGTATTCTAATGTTGGCCTCACAGTTGTTAGATAGGCAGATAGCTTCACCGATGGGGGTGCCAGTTTTAGTTTTCTACGCAGAAACCAGAGCTTTTTTTCGGCAGCTGAACAAACATTAGTAATATGAGAAGCCCAACTTAGGTCATTGTTAATAGTCACTCCCAAATATTTTACTGCGTTGACTATGCTTATCTCGCCAGTTTCTAGTGCATATGGGAAACTATGGACATTTGTGGTTTTGTTAGTAACACGTAAAGCAACCGTTTTTTCTTTATTTAGTTTCATTTTCCAACGTTCACACCACTTTTCAATCGATGCAAGACCTTTGCTAAGTAGCGCGTGGTCGTTGCTGTCATTAATTTCCCGGTATATTAGACAGTCGTCTGCAAAAAGACGTACAGTAATTGTCGCATCTATGTCAGAAGCAATATCATTTATATACATTAGAAAAAGGATGGGGCCCAAAACGGACCCCTGCGGGACCCCAGAGGTAACTTCTAGCTCTCGAGATTTGACGCCATGTACCTCTACAAATTGAGTCCTTCCTGAAAGATAAGCGGTTATCCACTTTACTACAGTGCAGTTATTTCCTAATCGTATTAATTTGTGGATTAGGTGATCGTGTGGTACCCTGTCAAATGCTTTTGACATAACTAAAAATATTGCATCAATTTGCTTTTTATTATTTAGGCCAAGAGAAAAGTCATTTATTACCTCGGTAAGTTGTGTGATCGTCGAAACCTTTTGGCGGAAGCCATGTTGATGTTGGAAAAAGGCACCAGCGTTTTCGAGGTACGTAGCAATGGATTTTGATATTATATGTTCAAAAAGCTTACAACACACACAGGTTAGTGAAATGGGCCTATAGTTTTCAATTTTGTGGTGGTCACCTGACCTATGCACCGGGACAACTTTCGCCACCAGCCAATCTTTCGGCACCGAAAATTGGGAAAGCGATGCGGAAAAAATGATTTCGAGATACTGAGCAACCCACTCTGCATATCTCTGCAAAAATGCACTTGGTATGCCATCCGGCCCGACAGACTTTTTATTATTGATGTTTAGCAGAAGCGATACGATACCTTCGTAGCTTATCTCGACCTCAGGCATGTCTGACATACATGAAAAGCTTAATGTTGATGCGCAGCCGTTGAGCGTCGATTCTTGTGAGAATACAGATTGGAAGTATTTGTTGTAACAAGACGCCATTGTCGCATAGACAGATAATAACTTGTTGTCAACAACAATATTTTTCTGTGCTTTGTCAGACTGTGATAGATGACGCCAAAACTGTTGAGGACAAGATTTCATAAAATTTGCTAGCGTGTCTTCATAATATTTTTGTTTAGCTTCTTTAAGCTGAGTTTTTAGTAACGAAGAAAGCTCAGTTATCTTTTGACGATTCCTTAGTGGTTTCCTTCTTAAACGCCTTATTTTACGCTTAAGGTGTATGAGCTGACGAGTAATCCATGGGTTTTGTTTGTTTCTTACTTTCTTCCGTACAGGCACAAACGCCCTGACGCAGTGCAACGCTATATTTTTGAACCTTGACCATAAAGTCTCGACGTCATCCTCCGAGCAAAAACTATCCAAGTGAAAGGCTAGGTAATCAATAATACTCGTGTCATCTGCATTTTGAAAGTCCGGAACATACGCGATACTTTTTTTAACTTTTGGTTGTTGTACATCAGTCTTCAGTAGAACAGAGACAAGTTTATGGTCAGACACTCCGTTTTCTAATACAACATCATAATCCGCGAATCGGCCATCAAGAAATACTAAATCTAGTACAGATTGCGCAACTTCTGTTACGCGTGTGTTGTCTTTTGCGACTTGCGTTAGGTCATGGCAGAAAGCCAAATCGAGAAGAAGTTCGCTATCTGCCCGTTCATAAGAACCAATGCTAAGTATGTCCCAATTTATTTGTGGTAAGTTAAAATCTCCAGCCAGTATCAGTCGCTGGCTGCGCGTTTTAGCGCTATCCAAATACTGCTGAAGTTCCACGAGGTACTCGACTGGAGAGTTAGGCGGTCTGTATATTGCACCTAGTAAAATAAGCATGTTTCCAAAGTTAATTTGACACCAAGAGCTTTCGTGGTTTGGGATGCCGGGTAGCTGGATGAATTCGATATTTTCTTTAAGTATTATCGCCACTCCACCTCCTCTAGATCCACGATCAGTACGTATTACATTATAACCCGGAGGTACCAAATCGCTGTCGAGAATTTCCGGCCGTAACCACGTTTCAGTAACCACAACTATGTGCGGATCATGACTGAGTAGTACATGCTCAATTTCTGTACGTTTGTTTACCACACTTCTAGCATTAAAATTGACAAGCCTCAGATCTGTCGATTGGGGGAGGGGATCGGGTCAATCTTCGTCTGATACGGGAACATCTTTCTTGACACGGCGAATTTTCACTCGCGTGTCCTTAGTAAAGTCCCAGCAGTACAGATCATTTTCGATGAGTAGCTTATCACGCTCTAGGCGCACTTTCTTTCCCTCCTCTTTTTCTTCCAATGTCGATTTCCAGAGAAGCTTGCGCTTGCGCAAAGTCTCCTTAGAATAGTCATCAGCAACAGACAAACCCGTACCTTTTAATTTTTTACAGTTCGAAAATATTTTATGCTTTTCGTTGTAATCGTAAAGCTTTAGAATGACTGGTCGTGGTCGTACGTCCTCGCCAGGAACTGATTTCCTGATTGTTTTCCCAATCCGGTGGATTCGTTCAAGTGATGTTATAGTGACACCAAGTTTTCGCTCAAAAATTTCTGTTATAACCTTCCGGTTGAGGTCACCTGAGGTTTCTTTTTTGCTCTCTGGAATACCGAAGACTATCAGGTTATTCCGCCTACATCTATCCTCTAAATTAATCAGTCTTTCTTCTTGTTTTTCGAAAGCTTTGTTCATATCGCTAACTGTCTTTTGCAGCTTAGTTATACTATTTGCTTGGTTTCTGCAAAGATCCATGACTTCTTCTAACTTCTGAAGTCTGTTATTTAGTTTCCCAAGGTCTGATTGTATAATTTTCTGCCCTTCACAAAGTTCTTTCAGCAACACCTTTGTATCAGGCCCAGGGTTTACTTCGACAACCCCTGCCAGCAGCAAACACAAAGATGCAAACATGGAAAATTGCACTCATGGGCACGGCACCACAACAATAAAGCGATCATCGTTCTTATAGCCGTAAGTACAGCAATTTCCAACCTGTTCAAAGACGAAGAGCAGTTTGTCAGCACGCATTGCTTGCCGAGTGCTGTCGCGCCCACTGAAGATTCCTGGTGAAGGAGGGGTGTTTATATACTCCGTCGATGTCTTGGTCCCGCCATGGTTACCGGTGTCGAGAGGGTCTCCGATGCAGGGGCACGTGGCAACGTAAGCTGCGTCAGCAGCCGGCGCAGCCAGGCACCTTTCTTCCACGCTTGTTTGGTAGCATGCGCACGCAAGTAGGACCTGTTCAAAGACGAAGAGCAGTTTGTCAGCACGCATTGCTTGCCGAGTGCTGTCGCGCCCTATCTTGTCACGACCAGTAAAAGGCTTCCAGCCTTCCTAACATCCTGAGGGGAAAAAAGGTGCTGCTTCCAATTTAAAATTCTTATGTGATATTGCCGCATTCTTTGTTGGTGCGGCTGTTCTGTACCCTTGGAAACAACAATCTGTGGTGATTTTTCTGAATTGATGCGTATGTTTTGCATAATACTGCTAACTTTGTGAAGTGGAAGGGTTTGCTGTCTTCCCAACATCTTGAAAACCTTTTTCTTTTAATTTAAATTTTTGAGAAGATGTCCCCGGTTTTATATGCGCGTGGGGCCTGCGTTTGTGCGGCTACGACAAAAGTTACGTTCTTGTTAAAAATTCACCGGTGGAGTTTTTTAAATAATACCACACCCTAGAAGAAGTTGAGTTCCAGGTTAAGTTGAGGTCTTTCAGCTGTTAATTTGTAACCTAACAGTCACAAAAATGCGCTCGAAAACGAAACAATCAGCCTTCATTTAATCAAAAATGCATTTGTGAAGCTTTCCAACCGCTCAGTGTTCCGCCGCAAGAGTGACGTGAATGCCGCTCAGAAACCACCTCATGCAATATATCAGCTAAATATTTAGATTACCTAATGAGATTTGGCTAGCAACACCCAGAGGCAATAAACGTAGGTGTATATAACTGACTTTCTTTTAAAATAAGGTATTGAGCCCAAATAAGCCTGCTCCTTCCTCGGCAATACCTCGGTGTTTTCAAGTTGAAAACTTATTGCACAAAAAGGGAAAACTGTGTAGGCCGGTGGGGATTCATCAGACTACAGATAGCGATGAGGCACAGCAGTGGCCAAGTCACAGGAAAAGGAGTTTTACAAGCCATGAACTATATACCAACACGCCCACCTCGTAATTCGGCTAAGTACGGGGTTAAGACAAATATGAGGCATGAGTCCACTGCAGAGCGTGCGGCCAGGATTCGGTACGAAAATGCCAAAAGTAGCGTTAATACGTCACAGGAACCTTCCAAGGCGCTACTCCACGAAAGAATTACGCCCCTTCTACGAAAAAAAAAATGCCCAATCGCAGTTTCCTGAAAGCATGCTGCTGCTCCAGGAAGGCTTGCGGCTCTTCAAGGAGATTGTTAAGGTTCTCCGGCATTCCCGATACAGGTTCATTTTTCGACGAGATATGTGAATGAAAGAAGGATCAGAATGGGGTGGGGTGCATATGGCAGACATTCTCAGATAATGAATAGCAGCCTACCATTGTCGCTGAAGAAGAAAGTGTATGACAGCTGCATCTTACCGGTACTCACCTACGGGGCAGAAACTTGGAGGCTCACTAAGAGGGTTCAACTTAAATTGAGAACGACTCAGCGGGCAATGGAGCGGAAAATGATAGGTGTAACATTAAGGGACAAGAAGAGAGCGGACTGGGTCAGGGAGCAAACTGGTGTTAAAGACATATTAGTAGAAATTAAGAAGAAGAAATGGACGTGGGCAGGGCATGTAAGGCGAAGGCAAGATAACCGCTGGTCATTAAGGGTAACAGAGTGGATCCCTAGAGAAGGCAAGCGTTGCAGGGGGCGGCAGAAAGTTAGATAGGCAGATGAGATCAAGAAGTTTGCGGGGATAAATTGGTCACAGTTGGCACAGGACCGAGGTAATTGGAGAATAACGGGAGAGGCCTTTGCCCTGCAGTGGGCGTAGATAGGCTGGTGGTGATGATGATGATGATGATGATGATGATGATGATGATGTGAATGAACCGCTTTTGGCTGGTTAAGGTCGCTGCAGACGACTACACTGGCCTTGTGCATGGTGAAAATAGCATTCATGGAGAGGGAGCTTGAAAAGCGGACGAAGTACGACCGGTGGGTGCATTTCATGGTGGCAACCAGTTTCAACACTCCAGGTTCAAAATAGACAGGACGACATTTAGGAAATAATAGGGGGTGGGTTCAGAATCAACTCCGCGAGCCTCAACAGCAAATGTTTGCCGCTGTATCGTCCGTAGTATTTTGCGAGAAGTCAGAGCAAGCACTGAGTGCGCCACTTAAACGGCCTAAGCACAGGAGGGACGAGGAATGAATTAATGGCCAATGCTGGCCGTGGAACACCGTGCGTAAATTGTTCCTCCCGTGTAAAAAACAGGCAGTTAGATGTATTCGTTGTGCAGTAATTTAATGTAGTTGTTTAAGGACAATGAAGACCGATCCTTATGCCTGATGTGTCACTTAACTTACAATGATTACTCACCCAATATATTGTATAATTGTCATTCACTCGTATTAAATGTTGCTTGTTTACTTGATCTTATCTGTTGTTTGTTGTAATTCATCGAGGGTCCCGTTACAGTTTTTATATTTGGGACCCCCGTCTGTATAATACTATTACTGTACTACTTTTCTGGAATGAATAATAAACTGAAACTGAAACTGAATGAACACTAAACATATTTACACTTGCAATTTGTATTTTTTACGTAAACGCCTTCCAAAGTAATGTAAAATGTTGCCTACGCAAACTCAACAATCTTCACGAAAATGCATTTTAGAATTAGGCGCTTCTACTGTATTGATCTACTCCATATGCTCTCGATCAAGTAATTAATACCCTATGATAAATATATTTTTAACAAAATAGGTATCCCAATTTGGTCAAGCCGGAATAAGAGCACTCAAGCTCTGCCCCAAAGGAACATTACCCACAGCTAACTTTCTTTTCATAGAAAAATTCTGCAAAATTTACTTATCTCGATCATCACGGAAAGCGGTATCAACAAATTTCGCTGACAAAAATTTGAGCCCAACGTTTGTTCGATATTATATTAAATCACGCTACCCCAATGACTCCTGTATATCTCCAAGATTTTTTTTATTTTAAAATACCTGAAGCTGTCGCCAATAATTACAGGGGCCGGTTTAACTTTTCATCAATTGACTCAAATAATGTGATTCTATTCCTTATGTGCGAGAGCAAAAGCTTCTAACGGATACAGGTAACGTGTTTCTGTTAACGTGGATCATAATTGGCTGACAAGCCTTTGTTAGCTAAGATCCGCTCTCTTCAAGACGTGTTTATAGAACAATGAGCTTGTTGTCTCCCAGCTGCCTTATTGTCCCTCTCTCCTAAACTGCCAAGTAGTGCCATACGTTCCGTCCGACGTCCAGACTAAATTAGTTCACTCGGGTGCTGCTCAACGCGAAGGTACGAGCCAGACACAATTAGAGCGCCGACAACGCTTTGTTCCACGTAGTAGGTTGCATGCCGAGCAGGCGGCCTGCCTGTTTACACAAGCGTTTTGCAATCAACCAAGCTTTTCAATTAGTGTTGATACGGGAATTTGACGTGCCTTGTTTACAGCCCCCGTTTACTGCGGAGGCGATATTTTTTTAGTTAGTTTGCCATTTCAGAGTAGACGCGTCGCGTTCCTTCACGGCTGTGTCTAGACGTAATTGCCTCACTGATTCATACCCTGGTGACAATTCTTTTAATCAATAGCCACATGCACTAAACAAACCTGAACGTTGCAAGCGGTTGAGCCATCCGCACTTTTTCTCATTTCTGTCAGTGAACACAATGAGTTTTAAAGGTTACAAAAATAAACTCAGTTCCAGTCAGTGCGAAACCTCCGGAAACAGCGAAGCTGTGGTTCTCTTGTGTCGGATCGAACATCAACGGGTACTCGCCCAATAACTGCAGCGCCGTCGCAGCACAAATTCTATGATTTGACAGCACTTGTTTTTAGGCGAGTTAGTTCATAGTGGAATGACAAAAAACATGTGGCGCTAAACAGACGTGGACGAAGATAAGATACGACAGATTCAGGCGTGCAACACTTCCCGCAAATAAATTGGTAACTAAACGCAAACGGTTGGAGGCCCCTCCCTTCTCTATCCCCTAGCGGGAGGTAGAGAAACACAGCCTTCGATACCACTGCGAACTCTACCGGTGGGTCTGGTAACCTGCTCCTACCCCTGCGTGACGCATGACCTACATCATACAGACGACAAGGCTCAACCTACCACAACTGAGCTGTTAAAAAAAGATCGGTAGTCTACAGACCGCTTCCTTATCTATTACCATTTTCTTCGAACAGATGACTACCTGGACTCGAGCGTACAGGATAAAGGGCTTCCTGGTAAAACATTTGTGGACATTTTAATTAATTTATGTGCAGAGCACTTTAGGCGCTCGCCTTGTCGTCCTAGCTCGCTCGCTCGACCCAAGTATATAAAGCACCAAGATCCGCTCGGGGTAACGCTGGTGTTCGCGGCGTATCCCAGAGGGATCGAAAGCAAAGCGGTTTAAATAGTCATAAGCGTTCGAAACTCGTGAAACGCTGGCGCTTAGGAACGTATAGGTACATTTGAGAAACAATATACGTAATTAACCGGCAGCGCGCCCGCTCCTTTAGTTAAGGACGCGCGTAGGGGTGGTGTTTACGATAGTAAAGGTAAAATGTGGCAGTGCAACGCCGGCACGTGCGGGGAGCAAAGCACAAAGAGAACAGAACTCGCGCTGGCGCAGTTTCAGGCAGGGGCGCGCGAGCACAGCGAAGGCGGAAAATTTGAATTGATGGGGTGGTCGCAGTAAGCCGATAACGGTGGTACAGCCCACTATGGCGAATCACTGCTCTGCACTTCCGACAGCTTTCAATTAGGTGGAACGGCTTTAATTTTTTGCGTCCTTTTTTAGATGCGGGTGTTTTCTTGTATCATTTTTAATATATGGAACCATTGGCCATATCCCTGCTGTTTTCCTAAATAGGCTTTCTATAGTAGCAAAAATACCGAATTGCCAGCATCCTTTACGACGACAATACACACACGGGGATAATAAGGGATTACGAACACATTTACACGATAAAAAAATTCTAATGTTTTTGTTTACCTTAAGCATGACTACTGCTTTCTCTTTCTTTGCTACGAGCTTGATATCGCATTGGAAAATTTCCCTCGGGAGCGCATTAACTAGAGGCCCGGAGAAAGACGTTCTAGATTCAATAAAAGTAAACACACACACACTTGGCTACCCTCTAAAAAGATCCCTTTGGCCGCCCTTGTGTAATGCAAATGAAAATTATGTTTGGAAGGCAGCGAAAAGTCAAGGGTTTGGTGTGTTCACAAAGAACAAATAAGAACTTTTTCTGCAGTGGTTTCCCCGCAAATAAGGACAAAAATGAAGCTTGAATACAAAATTAACGCTAGTTCCTAGGCGCCGTTTGTTGGTTTCTAAGAATTGCAAGCTGACCATGGAACGCATTTCCGTTAGCGGCCAAATATTTTGAAAACATCCGGGCGCAGACCAATTGTGGTTCTTCGCATTGTAGTCACCAAAGTAGCGCCAAGAATTTTATTTCCTGAATTTAAGGAATCACTGCAACAGACATGTTGTTGCTCCCCATTACCTATTTTCTGAACGCTTTATGGCGAGAGAGGTAGAAATATTTCGGACAGCGCAACTTTGAAAGGTATTTTAGACTACTAGATGACGTCAAATTACGATATAGTAAGCCGGTATAATGAATGCGGTATCGTGGATTACCGGCATTGTGAAATACGGTATTGTGGATGCAAGATAATCACTGTCGTTGTCATGCTGTTATCCTTAATATTTTGTTACGTCTGCGTAAATTCAAACTGGAGGAGCCCCGCTTTATAACGCCCAAGATTTGAAGGTTGTGAAGCTGTACTCAACCTTCGAGACCATAACGACGGTTTCAGGCCACTATTGCAGCCGATTTGCCACTTCGCTGCCGCAATGACCTTTACTCTATCTTTGTCCCTATAACGGCAACGAAGACGCAAATCGAAGAAGCAGGACGAACGAACGGAACGCGGGCGCTTAAACTAGGCGCCCGCGGGTGCAATAAGTGCCTTATCAGGTGTTCTGTGTCCAGCAGGTGCCGTCATTCTTCTCCCCAACTGTCACAGCCCAGTTAGTAAGCCGTTTCACTCTTACCCACTCGGACACAGCCGGATGAGTAAAACGACAACACAATTCACAGATACACAACCCCTATGGATTTCAGCCTTCTGTGTCATCGCTGTTTTTATTTGGTTTAAAACACAACTGACTCAAGCTTACACTCGTTTTCAGCAGACGGTGAGTTTTCCTCGATGACATTATTTTATACGTAAATGGTCTGTTCCTGCCCACAATAGAAATCCAAGTCAGAGACCACCCCCGTTTCTACAGTATTTTTTGTGCATTCAGCCCTTTTGGAAACGCTGCTCATCAACTCTAGTCAGAGCGGGAGATGTAATAATGCCCGCCCAGAAAAACGTAAACTCGCGATGTCTCCACCTGTAAGCTTCTGCGGTTGGGCTTTCCCGCGCAGAACATTCTCTCAGTCTGTCTCTCGATCCCTGCAATTTTTTCTATTAGTAGTGATTGATTTCAAAGCGAAAGCTTTTTTATTGGGACCGATGGCGTTCTGTGAAAAAATCCTCGTAGGCCAACTGGTCTTTCGAAAAGCTCTGATAAGATGCTAGAACAGTGTGCGCGTGCGTGAAACCGGGAGTCCATCGCGTCAAAACAGTTACCGGAAACTCGCGAAAAAGAAACCGTCCTAGGTGAGAGAATACCCGCATCGATCACGATGAAGGAGTAAAATACTACATGTTCATGTCATAACCCCCCCCCCCACCCCCTTCATCGCTATAAATGTAGATCGCTCGTGTAGAGACGCGTTTACTTGGTGCGGAAAACATCGGCGCATGGATTCGTTCCTCGTTTGTGATTTCGGTCTTTGAAGGTTTTACGATGCATTACACGGACTATCAGCAACATTCGGACGCACTTTTAGCTTTTACGCTTCTCTCCATTTCTTTGGGAAGCAATGCCGAAATTCTTGGTCCTGTCACTGAGGCTAAGCTCTCTACTTGCAGCGATATTGCAATGTAAAGTTATAAAAGTGCACGAAGAATTCCCGAGATTCAAAAAAAAAACTCGGAAACAAGACAAAAATCTTCTGAGTGAGCACCTTGATAAAAGGTGCATGGTGCGACGCAAGTTGGTTCATGTATTTTGGGTTGACGTAATCAATGATCTGGACTGCTTTTGGGCACAATACTGAATGCACAAGAAATGTAAAAAAAATTGCAATTTTTTGCGGCAGTCCATGACAAACTTCGACTAATGCGTATTCGTATAGAGTGTCCTGAACACTTCCTTGTATTTAAAATCTCACCGATGTGATCATCAAAACTATCATCACGCTTCAGACTTACCTTTTCATTGGCTAGATAAATAGGGTAATGGTCTTGTTGTATACTTCAATCGTCTCAGATGTGATAAGCGCGAGAATACTGCTCCCATACGCGCGCTGTCTTACGTCAGCAACGAACCGATTCAAGTGTCGATGTGAGTCAGATCAAAGACGATTTGTTCCGTGCCGAAGCGTCATGCGACTCAACTGCCACAAAGTAGAAGGCACCCAGAAGAATTGCACAAAGACCCTGCGATTTTTAGAGGTTCACAATTAGCAACGCACACGTACCGCCAGTGTGCACAGAAGATGAATAAGGAGATAAAACCGCGGTTCCGACGAAACCTATCTTAGTCAGTTCTGAGAATCATTTTCGAGCTCCATCACACAGACTCCCTGAACTGTGACCTTAACAGGCCGGTTCATTTATTGCCGTGGTGCCATTAACGACTCCGCGAGACGAGCAGTCAAAAACCTGGGGAATGACTGTGCTCCCATCCAATAATTTAAAAGCTACTTTGGGACAACGGTCGCGCTAAGTATACAAGGCTATGAGGTGAAAAGCACAGCACCGAAAAAATAGGTCTTTATTCGCAGCAATAAAAACAGAAATTGGCTTCCAGGGACATATTTTAACCCAGCATTCAAGAGGGACATGAGTGCACAAGTCTGTGGGAATTTTCCTGGAAAAAATACGGCAGATTTTTACTCTAATATCTCGGGCCGTTGAACTTTTCCCACTCAAGTTCAAGATATATCCACAAGGTCATAAATATTTCAGGCATTTGAAGCCGTTCATCGGCTTTGCGAGCTCCATTAGAAGAATAGCATCCCCCGTGGACGGTTATAAAAATGAAATGACATACAATAAGCTGCGAAATAAGTTTCGGGGCAGGCGTCGTGTACAGTTTTTGGAAACCATCGGTATCACACAAACGAAGGCGAAAAGGCGGGTGCGGAATTGCGACAGCCTAAGAAACGATCCTTCATTGAACTTTCTGCTGAAGCTTTCCCCATTTTTACTTAGAAAGATGTTTTTGTCTGGCAAGTAGCTCTAGTTGAACTCTATGTGCTTGAAGGAATACAACATAAATACTCAACGCCAAACCACCCCTATGAGCATTGGCTTGCTTGAAGAAAATTTGTGATAGACGGCTGCTGCAGCGAGTATTATTAAGAGAGAATAAAAAATGCAAATTTTTGATCCAATATGCTGTTTATTTGACTGCCTAATTTTGAAAAAAAAATTGAAGAATTTTTGTTGTTAACGTATGCGACCTACTCTGCCTCGAGCAGAACAGCAGCATGTGCGTACATGCCGTACGACGTGGTACACGCCAACTCGGTATTCGGTGCATAGTGGCATACGGATTCAAGCCAAAATGCATTGAAGGCTGCTTAGATGTTAAGCTCATGTTTCAAGAATATCTAAATAGTAGTTCATACAAGAAAAACGCGAGGAAAGTTAAAGCTTTTTGTTGAATGTGAGCTAAAGAGTTGTTGGTTTTCATGCACCCGTGTCGTTATTTTACGCGACCCACAGCTCAAGCACCAATGTGACATGATTGATGTGCGATAATACTGCGCAAGAAAATGTTTGTGTCTATCAAGAGGCTCCTGTTTTTAATCAACCGAAACATTCAGCAAATAAAGGCTGCGCACATTGAAAACAATGTTGCCGTTACCCCGTGGCTACCATGAGCGGAACTCCAGCGTACCGGTATTTGGAGTAGCGAACTAATTCCGGCTGCAGATACAATAGATATGAATTCTGTGCCTATAGGAAACTACAAGAGATTACCTGTTCTGCCCCGGCATTTACCGCCAAAAAGGGAAGGATAGCAAGTTGATGATTCCTGTCGTTGGCTTACCATCTGCTGTAGTAGCATCAAGAACAATTTATTGACTCTAAGGTGGCAGCAAGTCAACAACGCCTCCATAACAAGGTATCTAAGTGAACAACACAACCCACGCACCCATGCATGCACACGCTCACACTCACAAGCGCACACGCGGGCACGCACACAAAGACACTGCCACTCGAGTTGACCGACGTTTATTGTAGCTGTTCAGAAAACCATACCGCGCTCCGCCAGGGTTGCCAGGTTTGGCGATTGGGCGCTAAACTGGCGACTGTCAGAGGCTTGTGGCGATTGAAATTTTAGGGCTGCGACTTGGCTACTTTCTGGCTCCTTTGAGCACTGGTGATTATTGATTTTTTTTTCGTTCGAAAGTTTGCCTTGCGGCTTATTACAGAAACACGAACAAGTTAGTTTCGTGCATAAAATTCAGGAGTTGTCAGTGACACGGTCCATGCACCCAGCATTGCAGGTCAAGAGGGCTCCCAGGGTGGAGACCGGTTGCACGAAGGTGCCGCAAGCGAACTTGATGCAATCCCGGGCACGCCCAGAGCAGGTGCTGCACATTCTTGTCCCAAAAGGCAGTGGCGCAAAATGGAGAGGTGAATTCGTATGGTGAATTCGTATGGGCCGCGGTATTGCGATGGCCAGGAGCCAGTCACGGACGGCGTAAGGGCGGCCCCAAAGCGTAGTCTCCGCAGCGCAACCTCTTCTCGGCAAGTTAATTCACCAGGGAGGTTTGAACCACACGGTGGTATGACTGCTCGTGTGTTGCGCCAGAGATTTCCCTTTTGTCGCTCCAGATGCCCGCGAGCGTCTTCGGGGAAAGGAAGTAGTGGCCGCATGACGGTACTCGGGCGGCTAGCTGAGTCTGCCTCCGTATTGCCAGGCACAAATGAACGGGGCACCCATTCGATGCGCATCCGCAGCACCGTGCTTCTTTCCAAGCGATGAATGGCGTCTGAAAAAGATGTAGATTGTGCCACGTGACGAATGTCATGTACGGCCCCGCCCTGACAACAGGTAGTAATAAGGCCAGTCGATCATGTATTTCAACTAATTCAGCAAGATATACGGGTGGCAATGGATTGGCGGCATATGAACAGGTTTGGTCAACCTCCGGTAGCTGGGGACAAACCAGTGCGGTGTGTACCATGCCATTTTTAGCGCTGGCATCTACATACGCAATGACTGCATTGGTGTTTGTATATTCCCGCGCACTTCGAACAACTCATGTTCAAGAAAAAGGGCATTATTTTAAAAATAGCTACAGCGCGAATCGAAACGAGGACACAGAAAGACATATAGATTCGCATCTAGATGTATCATCTAGATCACTAGATGCGATCACTAGATCACGATCTAGATCACTAGGTTGCCGAATCTAGATCATTAGGTGCGGCAACAAACTGACGCCAAAGAGACACCTAGCTCACCATGGAGTTTCGCCTGCGAAGCTTTCATAGTAATCCCTCCCAACGTTCCCTTCCGCAACTAGGCCTGGTATAATCCCATTTCACGAGTTATTGTTCTACTTCAGTGAGCGTGGCGGCTTTGTTCAAAAGAATGTTCTGCAGCACAGGAACAGAAGGTCAGGCATGCTTTCGCCTTCACCTTTGTTAAAAATATTCTATAACTTCCCCATAATTTATATCGGTTGCTTTTATCCGTTCTTTATGCCGTCGGGAGAATACGCTGTATAGCGACATTAAAGCGGAGCTTCCGAAGGTTATTCCTTGCAATACTTTGTCCACAAAAATCGGGTGTAGGGCAAGCTGAGCTTATTTACATCCGCCTTGTACCGCTGGCTTGGTTTGCCTGCCCATTTTTCGTGCGAAGTTTTTATCATGTTTTCTTATATATTTGAGTAAAACACGCAAGATTTTTCTTTCCATAGTGAAGTGATAGTGGGGCGTTGCTTTTCATTTGCAAATAAAAAAAATTCTGGGAAGCTCACGCTCACGCGTAAGACACTTACGGCGGAGCTGTTCTACGTTCGTATCGTCGAACACATCATTCCGTTTTACTATGATTGATTCTGTGCATAGTTGCGGTGCTAGTAATTGTCGTCATATGCATGGAAGAGGTCGTCACCTTTTTCGCGGCGAGTGGTGGACGCAAAGTCGTCCGCAATATAATAGGCTTCCACCAGCTCTTCGTAATCGACTCGAGGCACCGGTGGCGCGGTTTCCAAGCCATCTCGGGAACGATTAGCACACTCCTAGCCATGCCTCTAATGATCCATAAAGGCTCCTAGAGAATGCGGTGGCAGCGATGACCTCTCCGGAGCACGGTGTCTTTTCATCTTTAGCATTAGCTTTGGAGTGTTTTTTTTTTTTTTTTACATTTACGGTAGCGCTTGACGACAACACTGGAGGTTGTTTTTTCTAGAGCCGCTGCGGTCGCCGGGGAGTCGGGGGTTGCTGCGAGTCACGCGCTCACGAGCGCTCGGCATTTTCTTGGCGTGTTTTTTTTTTTTTTTTTTCTGAAACGGCGAGCTTATGGCTTGTACAACAGCTCCGCTTTAAAAACGTGTCCTTGGGAGGCATTCACAATATGTAAGACCAACTGGCTTAGAGATGCACGATGCAATATGCTTTCCCCAGTCGTGTCAAAAACGTTACTGCAGATCCACGTAGTATGTTGTGTACAGTGAGGTCTACTGTTAAAGGTACTCGGAAAGCGCGCGGCCGCATCGCTCTGCGAAGCGGCGGCGCTAAGAAGTGGCGAAAGGCGGAGAGAGCGCGCATCCCGCAAAGAGGGGGGCAGCCGCTTGTTGTCTCCATAGCTCAATTTGTGTTTTTTACGTATGTTTGAACGGATTTAAGGTTATTTTAACGAATTTGTGATATATGTTCATTTTCATCAACCTGCTCTTCAATTATCCAGCTCATTATTGTGCCAAGTAGAAAAAGTCACAAGGACGCATACACAAGCGCGTATTTACAACGCAGGGGTCGGCAATCTGCGGCCCTTGGCACAACGTCCGAACCCTCCCACTTTCTTTTCTCCCTCTCTAGCTTAAGGCGGACATGGCGAATTTAACCTCAAATGGGGTTACACAGGAACAAAGCAAGATGGTGTCCAGTTGGCATTGCCCCCAGCTTCACATTTAGCCAGATAAGGTCTTTACTTCCTTTCTTTGCACAGGTGCTTTGCAACTACGGAGATGATTTGAGAGGTGAGAGGTCATGATTAGTAATTGCGTTGGTCGCTTTTCGAGGACATAAACAAACTATACTTCCTTTCATGAAATACAAAACAACGTTCGTTGTAAGGCAGAGTGTCAGGGAAGGATACATAATCTCAGTACATTACGGCTGCCTACAAGACATGTTCAAAAATTCCTGATCAGCAAACATCAGCATTATAAATCAACGTGGAATTCTGTAGTCATTTCAGGTATACAGATGACATTGTCCCTTTCAATCAGTGGCTGCAGGACGGATGGAATGGGCTTCAAAAACCACACAAACCAAACATTCCCACCAGATTTATTTGTTCATAAAAGATTTGCTTCCACAAGCGTCTCGTCCATGTGGGATGCAAAAGTAAACCCAAATGTTTTATATTTCGCACAGAGAAACATATAGGTCATTATTACTATCTTCAAAAAATGGGTAGCACCGATGGAAACCAACAGGAAAAATTTAAGGGCCCAATTACAGTGGTTTGTGCTGCATTCAGGAAGCATTCAAGATATTTAAAATATCTGTAACGCTGTAAGATACCTGCATCCCTAAAAAATTAACCCCGCTTCACCCACTTACCGTCGCGAGCGCTAATGTTAACATCGAAGGTCCCAGGCTTTCCCTAATCGCAAGGCTAAGCTTCAACGAGTTTATCAAAGCTGGTAGATTGATTCCCGTTCACGCCATTTCTTTTTTGCCGTGTTGCCCTTCTCGCACCATGTAATAAAACCTTTTGGTACTTTTGAACTTCGTACACCATCACGAACAGGGACCGCCACGGCTTTTTACTTTTTCACTGCGTATGTTTTATTTGGTAAAGCAAAAATCAACCAGCCGTGTATTTTTATATGAAAGAGCAATGAAAATAATATTTATGTATGGATGGCTTGATTCAAATAGGCGTAATGTTGACGTTTTGCGCAGCCATATTGACAAGTATTAACATTCCCACCACATTTATTTGTTCATAAAAGATTTGCTTCCACAAGCGTCTCGTCCATGTATTTGTTCAACCTGTTGCATGTCTGCTTTGCGCTCGTTCTCCGCCTCACTAGGCTATTCCCTCTCCTCATCAGTACATGCGCATTGCCACATTTTATACCATGAAAGCCTGGATCAGGAACAGGTTTGCTGTTAAAAACTGGCATTCACTCAATTTGTACTACCGGTAATGATATATGACTGATGAACTTAGCGTGTCGCAGACCACCTAGCAAGGAAACTTTCTCCACCCAAAGGAGCAATGAAAAAATGGGTAATCGTAAGACTTTGACACAAGAAAACAGCAGAGTGGATTAGAGAACAAACTCCAGTGGAAGACACTCCAGTTGAGATCAGGCGAAGGAAGCGGATTTATTCATGTGTCGTGTAACGGATGACGCACAACACGTGGACCATGCGTTTAACAGATCGGCTTCCAAAAGGTTGTAAACGGATTAGGGGAAGGACTACAGGAAACTAGAAGTCCTCGAAGGAGAAATGGACTAGGAAAGTTTATGGGCCAAAAGTGGACATGGCCAACTAACGATAAAGACGGGTGGCAATATTTGGTAAGCCCTTTACCCTGCAATGTACCAAAGCAAGTCCATCCTAATGAAGATGATGATTATGACGATTACAGAGACGTAAAGTTCGGATTAGGATTCGTTATGGCCTAACCTGAAGTGTCCAAAACGTGCGTTACCAGCTAGAATATTATTACATCTGCGCAAGAGTGCTGTAGTTTCTAACGCAATAGCTCCGCTTGCCCTAAAGGTTAAAAGAGCAATATCTTCTTTGCCCATGTCATGTTTGCTAGTTCAAAGAAAAATAAGGGGCAGGATCCAGTTCCTCATATATAACGCATTTAACACGGACAAGAAATTGGGCTAGTTAGTTTATATTAGATTAAGTTAGGAGAAAAACAGTGCAAAGTAAATTTCCCCTTATTTACATCGCGCACTTTTTTTACATCATGAGAACGTAATAAGAGCAGCAGAAAGTTCTTCTTTTCCCAGATAAGGTGTAAGGCTAAAGAAAAAGAGCCTCTCTGACGACACGCAAGATAAACATAGCTAAGGCTCAACACTTCTAAGGGTCAACACTTCTACGGCTCAACACTTCTAAGCGTAGCTATCACCAGCAAAAGCAAATGCTGCGCACACAGTGTTTCGCGAGAGTGCATTTGCTGGATATTTCACAACCTGGCGGCAACCTATTTATACGGGAAGATTGGATTCATTCTTTTGCTTGAACTGACGGGCTACCCCAGCCTGAACAGCCTGCACTCCTTAGATGGCGAGACTAAGAAAGCAATAATTTGCGGAATGCTTATATTAAATATCGATTCGGGTGAAGCAAAAAATATAAAATATCTTTAGAAAGGCAAATTTAAATGGAATCACAGAAATAGATGTAGTAGTAAAAAATTAGCGAAATTTCATTAGTGGTGTTAGGCTAGATTCAACAGCGTAGCTCGTTATCACCTAGCGTTTTACGGGGTTTGGCTAAGTTGTTTCCAGGTTTCCGGAGGGCATGATAGGTACTGTCACGCACGGATCGCGTTTTGTCCATAGGCTTCCACATCTCTCCTAAAGTGGACCGCGTTCGCAAGCGCAAAAGCCAGCTGAAATTGGCTTCAGAAACTCTGTGGCTGTAGCGCGAAGTTTACTGTGCTTCCCAGTTGAGCTGCGAACGCACGCGAACTGGCGAGGAGCACAGCTTGGGAGGGATCACGACACGAACGCTGGGCAGAGCGTTCTGAGTGACGCCGTGCTAGAACCGGCGACAACAGGCTTTGGGAACTCGGCGTCTCTAGCGCGAACTTTTCTGTGCTTCCCCTTTTGACGCGCGAACGCACTTGAACTGGCATAGAGCAGAACACGCGAGAGATCACGCCACGAACTCTAGGCAGAGTATTCTGGACGATGCCGGGTGCTCCTTACCAGGCACACGTTCACGTGCGCTCGCTATTTTTCTGTGTTGCTTTGCGAGCTGCTCACGTGGTCAAGCCCATGCGCAAGTTGTGCTGAGTTTTTTGGTAACGGTCCATGTCGGAAATAAAAGCTTAAAAAGCTCCGTTGTTAAAGCGATCAATGTGGTCCCGTCACACACACCTTTAAATTCAGACTAATTCAGTCAGCTGTACGAGTTGATTTATTGCACGATTCAAGCCAAATGTGTTGTAAATTTGGAGGGGGGCAGAACCCTAGGCGTGCCCGGAGAGTCTATTTTATGGTTCTTAAGCTAAAGTAGCAAAGCACGAGAGGTGTACTTAGTGATTAGTCTGGCTAATTGAATATTCGGGGCAGAGAAAGCTTTTTAGCGAAGTAACAAAAATAGCCGAAGTTCCACGATGTTGATTAGAACAACGTTGGCTGATTCTCGCCGAGGACAGTAACACAGTATAGGCTTTTGCACTTTATATACAAGAGCGCAAGAAAAGAGAGCCGCTGAGCTGGACCTCCTGCAGAACTGGTCTCCATACTGCTGGAATCGGGTTTTGAATCTCTTTTTCTCCATCTCTTTTTATTTGTTTTATCGTCATCTTCGTTTAACATGGCCATCGTCTTGGGAAAGATTCTGCATGGGAAACAGTTTCTTTGTGCGGCCCGGCATCCGCAGCTATTTTTCTTACGCTCTCAAAACTTCATGAGGGTGGGGCCGTTTATAGGCGGCGAACCTAATTTGATTAGTCGAAAGTGCACAGAAAAACCCGGAAGGAATTTCGCCGCCACAGTCTGATGAAATTATTAGTGGTGAGTTAGTGGTTCACGCAAAAAAAAACAAGAGCAGATTTCAGCGAAACTTGTCACCCAATTTATAAATCCGGCCAGAGCCTCTAACACTTTATTCGTTACTTAGCTTACTACTTGTACGGTCGAGTTTTGTGACCAGCCATTTCTTTTCCGCAAAAGGGCCGATGGGAGAAACGCGAGAATAGTTGCCATGATGAGGTCGTTGAACACGGTACTCCAACATGCTATCTGGTCCATCGGACTTCCGAAAATAGGCCAATGATAGAGAAACCACAGGGCATTGCTCAGGCCAGAGAGGAACAGCCTGCTCTAGCTGAAATCTTGCTTATGGGCGAACACCTTTTAACTTGGCCGGGTATTGCAATGTTTCGGTAGAAGCTTAGGGGCATCGTTCTGCTGAGTCTTCGAAAGATCTGAAGTTTCAACAGCTAGGTATGGTGCAGGTAGTGTTTTACCTCCTCACGTTGCTAACTACCATCCAATTCTCCTCACATTACGCTGCCAGTTGCGTAAGAGCCGCTGGCTGTAATGGTGCACACTCGAAGCACTGCGCAATCCCGTTAGTACTGACTGAATAACCATTGCCCACCAGCGCCTCTCACGCTCGAGATGTTGGTGGGAGCTGAAGGGACCGATGGAAACACTAGAAGTCCCTGCATGCAGCGGATAACACTGGTGACCAGTACCGTATGGTATCTTGCATAGCACCTGGTTATGAATGTTACCGTCAAACCAATTAAAACAGGTTGCAGAAGACACTAACTTGTCATTACTTAATGCTCCGATAAAACGGCCGTGAGAGAAAGGAGTAACAATACGAGAATCCTGTGCGTTACATTGAAATATTACAGCCTGATTTGATTTTGGCATATATGCCGTCGTCGGAATTTTCACGTTGATGGGAGGAAACACCTAATTGATTGCGCAGAGTGTTTGTTTTTTACGTGTGGTGGCCCTGAAATAAAACGACGACACCTTTGGGTATTTTAAAGGGAATTAACGGAGTTTGCAGTTATGGCTTCTTGAACAACTGTGCGGTACGGGCAGTCCTTTCGGGGACTGTAAAACGTATTTCGCACGATCTTTCCTTTGGTCTGCTGGCTTACCCTGCGGCCGTTACTAAATTCTAATTTGCAACTCGTCTTCCGGGAAACCTCACCATGATGTCGTAATGTGACTTCTGATATCGGTTGCACTCTCTAGCTTGTCTGCTGCTGGGGTTCCAGGCGTATTCTGATCACTGCCAACTTTGTAAACAGTGTTGTTGAAACATTCAACAGGTTCAAGGTTTTAGGGACATAGCTAATTAAAAACGGGGAATGCGATGCGCATTCAACGCAGATATCAAACGTCACCATCTTGTAAACTGAGTATCCTCATTCATCGGACGCTAAACGAGAGTTAAATGGCATGAGTGGCACTCTAGATGGTCGCTGCAATTATGCAGGAATGTAAATATTATAACACAAGCAACGCTAAAGGACATCACGTACGAAATGTTGTCAGACACGGAGAACAGTCGCATCAAGAACGACATTATTCAGGGGTGTGAAGTTAACTGGTTGCTTTCGCCTGCCCCGTACTCTGAATCCTTCCTCAACTTGAGACTCCAATTGAGGAAGTCCTGGAAAGCGATTTTCGCATGTAAAGGCATTGAGGTATCCTCCACTCAACGAATTCAAGAAAACACTTCGATTGCAGGACTGACTCAGAATGCGGCCATAAATCTACGCAATTCGAGTTGCAATCTGATTCTGCTTGTCTATCTTGGCAACCAGCTTTGCAGTTGCTGAAGCTTCTTACGTTTGTTCTGAAATACTGCAGAATATAAAAAGTTGCATAACTTCCTACGTACGTTCTGAAATACTGCAGAATATAAAAGGTTCTATAACGATTACGTTCAACTCGGGGTTGAACAAAAAGCAAGAAAGGTTACAATCCTTCAAACGCATAACTCACAGTAAATACAGACAAAAACAATTCTCAAACACAGTTTTTCTGCGTCCGTGTCTTTGGTACATTTATTGTAGGCACACACGTTTATGAAGCTGCTCCATTGCACACTTTGCGGAAGCTACTCCATTGCAAACTGAACCCTGAAGTGTCACGTGAAGCGGCGAAGGAACGTGCTTGTAGATAAAAGAACGTCCTTGCCACACTATTCTCTTTATCACCGTGAACGCTCAATGAAAAGAAATTTCGAACCCATGCATTACACAAAGGCTGTTTCCTGAGCCGTATGAATCCTTCAACCCGCCTAAGTTTCATTGATGTGCCGCTTGCTTACACCTGAAAGTTTGTGGTTCAAAGATGTCCTATTGCACGGACTACAGGACTTCTTCGACCACGGGACACCAGTGGAGCCCCCACAGTACCCATCATGCTGTCAACTTGCCCGTGTTTGTGTTGTGTGTGCCACTTAAGGGAGAATTGAACACGTTTTATGCCACTGTGACCGATTCACAACGCCGAGGCAGCAGCTCTCAACCACACTCCGCAAACCCGACGACGACTTGGTTACAGCACAGACTATTTTGGGCTGTAGACGTTGCCCGTGAAAGTTACAAAAATTTGCCGTCTCTTCCTAAAGAATATTCAGAGAAGCGGGAAAGCTAAACGTGCTGTCAACCTTCTCTGCAAAAGCGTCCAATCGATCGACCTTTATGACCTAAATCGCAAACGAAGAATACACCAGTGTTGTACGGAATGGCGTTCCAAGGAACGGCGTTCCTGGAACTAGTTCCTTTTGTGAGGAACAGAGGAACGCCCCCGTTCTATTATTAAGAGTGAGTGGAACTGTAACGGTAACTCGTTACGTTTACGAAGAGATTCCAGAGGGAACTGCGTTCATTCTGGAAACGTTTTATCTATGGGGTTTCGCTCTTTTTGATGCCAACGTTTTACGGCACGTGCATTAGCTATAACAGAAACCCACAGGCCGGTAATGTGTTTATCTTGGACTTGCTTTATGCTTTTAAAATTTCATCGCTGAATAATCATCCTTTTCATCCTGTCTTTAATGATACATCAACATCTCTGCTATTTGTAAATCGCCCATCCGTTCCTCTGCCCTTTTCACTTAGAGTGAGAGAGCGAGCCGCGGATCTCAGTGCTTCGTTTTTAGACGTGTACAGGTCATCCTTTTCTAACAGTTTACCGCCTTGGCAAGTTCGCCCTGTGTCGTGCGACCTTTCATTTATGAGACTTGATAAAAATCGTGTACCACGAGCTGCAATACTGCAGCACTTTCTGTCTTTGCAGTTTAAATACACATGTGCGGAATTTTATAGTGACGCTTCTAAAACCTCCACTATGGTGTCGTGCGCTGCTCATGGTCCAAATTTTAATGCAGCCAGAACCATGAGCGTGCACACAACAGTTTTTTCAGCAGAAGCGTATGGAATTTTACTGATTGTACGACACATTCTTGAAAATCAAATTCCCAATTCCATCATCTATACAGATTCTTTGAGTGTTGTTCGCGCACTGTCATCGCATACACCCCCCAAAAACCACATAGTTAATCTTGTATTTAACACTATCATGTCCGTGTATGCACAAAAGCATAAGCTGGTCCTCTGCTGGGTCCCAGGACACGCAGGGACCGCTGGGAATGAGTTGGCGGACGAGAGGGCCGCTGCTGCTGCACTCAGGAACACTGTAGACATTACAGCGATACCCTACACAGACCTCAAGCCACACATAAGACAACACCTGCGCAGAACATGGCAAACACACTGGGACGAACAGACAGACAACAAACTACATGTAATAAAGCCACACTTGGGACGGTACACATCTGACTCACACAACAGACACACGGAAGTCGCCTTGGGTAGGCTGCGGATAGGGCACACCCATGCGACGCACTCGTATCTGCTGACGGGATCTTCTAGACCCCAGTGCAGCAGGTGCGGAGAGGCCCTATCCGTAGTGCACATACCAATCACATGCAAGGCACTTCACACAACACGACGCAAACACTTCAGAGAACTCTACAGACAACATATTCCCCTACATCCATCGTTTTTTCTAGGTGACGATGCCATTGTTTCTGTGAAACGTGTGTTTGAGTATTTGTTAGACGTCAAATTTTTAAACCTTATTTCCTATCACGCATCATGAAATCTGGCCCTATACACCAGCCATGCTCATTGTCGTTTTGTAATTTCACTTTTGTTTTTGCTGACTTTACTTAGGTTTTAAGGTTTCACCCCTCATATATGACTATTGTTTTGGCGCTCTTTGCCCCAGTTGGCCTTGCGCCATAAACATCCAACCATCATCAATGTGTTTATCTTACTATAAGCTGCCCAACTGTCCTCCCTTCCGCAGAACGTGCTTCCTCGTAGGTGAAAAACAGAAGAATAATCACGCAGTCGGCCGCAGCCTGTTGGGCAGGCTGAACTGGGTGCGCACGGCCTTGTCGCTACGTCGGCTGCTGATGCGCATGAGACAGATGATTCAATAGAAGGGTTTGGGCTTGTTGGTTCATACTTTAAAACAAAAACAGCGCTCAAGACAAGACAGAATGAAGGAGCTAGGCTGCACACACAGCAGGGAAAAGGTTTTGGTGTGTCTCGGGATGTGCCTCGGGAAACCTGTGTCATCCTCTGTACGACCAAACAACCGTCTTGTATTTTCACCGCTCGGGCCTGACAAGAGAAATTGTGGAAGCGGCAGAGGTAGAAAGGTCGGGGGATCAATGCGTCAGCAGGCCGTCTGTAGCTTTATCGAACCTTGAATTGCATTTTTTGTCATAGGCGGCACGTCACTGTTTTTCTTGTTTTGCCCATCGTTTTTGATGGTTCCCTTTCCTTTCCCTTATCTTCATGCTGGCCAGACGTGTTTATAAGCGCTGGTTCTCCAATGAACTTTTTGTTGAAAGTTAGCGCTTGTCCCGTCCACTCCTCGTCCTGTGTTTTTATTTAGCGCTTGTTTTCCGTCTTACAAACACAGCAGTGCGTGTGTAGCCTCCTTCTTTCTGCCCCGTCTTGAGCGCTGTTTTTCTTTGAAACAGATGATTCGGCGTCCCTTTGATTCGTCTTCAGCCCCGACCTACTCTTTTGTGCATAAGAGTGGAACGCGAAAGCCGAGCAGGAGAAGACGTGACTCTACAGTATTCATAGCACTCGTGTTATCTACAGTACAGGCAGCCATGCCCGCCGGAGGACTGTCCTGACTTTCTGACTGTCCTGACTTTCCATAAACATCCCGAGTCCCACGCCGTATCTGTCGGGACAGCTACATGTCCCGGATTTGTGCCGGACCACCCAGTTAGGAATTAGTTTTGCGATCCAAAGCCCGTTCATGAACGCACGTCACGCTTCGTAACACAAAGTTAGCGCAAACTTCTCCAGGCAGAGCTTCAGGTAAAGCTGAACTTCCACGTGAACTGCGACAACATTTACGAATACATTCTTCACCAAGAGGAATTGTTGCGAGCAGCATGTAGCCATATGAAGTACCACTTCAAAAGGCCGCAACAGCAATAAAACAATAGATTCTTCCAAGAAATATCGCCAGAAAAAAAAAACGATTTCGTTGCCTCCCTATGTTAAAACACTCTCCCCCACCCCCCGCCCCACCTCTTCCCCAGTCCCGACTTCCTTCATTGAAGGGTTGGTAACCTTAAGCTGGTGGTTGCTGCTGTTCGCGGAGTTCCTCCGTTCCGACAACGAGATGCCCGAAGCCAAACTTAAAAACTGTAGGATAAAGTTACAGCAGACGAGGCTGCGGCCAAAAAACGCGACCATTAAGTCTCAATCAGGCAAATTAACACTCTGAAGCTCTACTGTTGACGCACATAACCTTGAGCACGGTCAAGGTTATGCGCACGGCACCCCAGAGTCTTTCAATTGCTGTCAAACAAATATACACAATATAACGACTGTCTGTGGAGAGTGCGGGTTGTATGCTAGCACACGCCTATGAGCGCATGCGGAGGCAGTCTCCTGAGCCTGAGAGACTGAACCAACTTTTCCTCAACTACAACATGGTGGAACCATCCAGAGCTTTCGCGGAGCGGCTCCTCAACAATACCAATGAAATCTTGACAAAACAAAACAGACTAGACTGTCCACATCAGCGTCGTACAGATGAAACTATTGCTTAGTTCAAACAATGGAGCCTACTAAGTTGCGAATGCATATTCTAGACATGGTTTGTTCACTCATACTGTAATATTGAATCAGCATTCATTAAACGCCTATGTATTGTTTATTTCGGTGCGGTTTCTTGTGCAAGACATTTATGTTCGTGCATGTGAGTAACCTTCTTTTTGCACATCTGACAGCGCATTGTAAGACCCAAATGGAAAGCACCATACCTGTAGCGCTTGTAATGAACGAGCACCACACTTGCAGTTAAACATGTCTGGAATATGTCCGGTGCTGCGTAAAAAATTCCGCCCACCTCCCCGCGAGGGGAACCCTGTGTAGATGCGACGCATCGTGGGGTTCACTTGGTGTTTCCGTTGGATTGATTCTGAAATCGCATGAAACGTGTCGGGAACGCGTATGATTATTATGTTTTATGATTATTATTGTTTTATTGGCCAATCTTGGTCAATCTCTCTAAGTGGTATGCTTGGGGCTTCGCTGTCACAACGACCTTTACTCCATCATTGTTGCTGTAAGTGGGAGCTTCTTTTCTTTTATTGCAAGTGTTAATCATTGCCCCATCATGCGTTGTATCAGTAGCTTCTTGACGTAGTTTGAATGAGTCAAGGATATAAGGCGCGTTCGTAGCATTTGATTCTGTCTCGGTTTTGTGGCGCAGTGGGAAGAGCACCATGTACCTCGCGTTCCGCCCGCAGGGTCGTGGGATCGAAACTGGGCGCCGCTGACTATTATTTTTTTTTATAATGTAGGGGGAGGGGTGTGGACGGACAACGCCGTATGGAGGGACAAGGCGAGTGAATGAGATGCAGTCGCACCAAAACTTAGTCTAGGAGCGTTTCTTCACGTAATCTGCTGGCGGGGATGTTCAGATTTGCATCACATACGTAGTTGGATGCGAGCGTTAAATTTCCCGCTTCATTTCGCCCCAGAAATTTCCTGCACGAGATTTTAATCAAAAAACAAATAGTAACGTTAATATAGCGACACGTTGCAATGTTCGAAGTGTAACTGGAACGTGCTCCTCTATAAATATACGAACTTGTAACGGGAACTCGTTTCAAAACTGGCAAGGAACGAGGACCGAGCTCTCATTCCCATTTTAGAGGAACGTGTACAACACTACAAGAAACCCATGCGACGATTTCTCGCGCACTAATTAAACGCATCTGCGAACGATCTACATCAATACCGATGGGTGGTTTGAGTTAAAGGTATACTGTTGTGCTACTCCTTAATGATTATTACGGGCATCGTCTTATCTAGAACGGTTCCTTTCTCGCGATTTTCAAGGAATCTTTTTGACGCGATGCAAACCCGGTTTCGCGCACGCGCCGTGTATCCAGAGGTCTTATCGGGGCTTCTCGATTGACCAACCGCTTCATGTGGAAATGCATACGTTTTTTCTGGCAGAATGCCATCGGTCCAACTAAGGAAGCTGTCGCTTTAATACACTGCAAAAATCTTACTTCGCTTTTTGAAGGGCAGGCAAATCTGAACGGTTTTAGGGACGTTACTAGCGTTCTGCTTTCTTCGCTAAATTTTCTGTCGGTTTACCAGGTCTGTTTTATGAATGGTATGTTTTTTTTCGCGCTTGCGTCTGTCTTGTACTTATTATTTTTATGACTTGTTTTTTTTTCTTTTCTTACCTATTTTCTTACTTTACATCTACCACGTGTCTTTATTTTCATTTTAATTGCCATTTCGCCATCCCTGTGTGTAGGGAAGCCAACCGGACAGCTCCCTAAATAACCTTCCTTTTATCCTTCCATGATGCGCAATACTGGTGTAGTGGCAGTGCAAATGTGTTCGAAGAGTGCCAGATAGTGACGGTCGCTGCTGCCCTCACCATCCCCGCACGGGGCACCTTGAGCAATCTTGGTGACGGTACTGGCGATACCGCGGACCCCGAGCCCCCCAACATAAGCTGTGACCTACCGTGGCGATGTGTTTTTAAGGTGAAGGGTAGAAACCTCTAACGGTGGCCGTCGGAGCCCAGGTCAAGCTCCGGCGGATGGGCTCCCTGTCTGTTCACCAGGCAGGGAGCTTCGGGACCTCTTTGACTACCAGGGTAAGGTCAAAGAAGAAAGTACCCCCGTCCCCCGCACGGGGCACCTTGAGCAATCTTGGTGACGGTACTGGCGATACCGCGGACCCCGAGCCCCCAAACATAAGCTGGATCCAACCGTGGTGATGTGTTTTTAAGGTGAAGGGTAGAAACCTCTAACGGTGGCCGTCGGAGCCCAGGTCAAGCTCCGGCGGATGGGCTCCCTGTCTGTTTACCAGGCAGGGAGCTCCGGGACCTCCTCAGCTATCAGGGTAAGGTTGTGGAAGAAAGTACCCCCGTCTCCCTGCTTTTATACTATGCTTTATGGTATTGTCTAAACCCCCCCCCCAACCGTGATCGGTCCCTGAAAAGGGGCCGCACCGAAGTATCCTTTCCTCCGTTGCCGTCGTTAACCTTTCCTGAACCGGACCATTTTTCTCGATTTCTTGTGATGGAATCCCTCAATCCAACCCACCCTCTTGCATCTCAGTCAGTCTTCTTGATTGCCAAGTATCTTGAAGCCATAGTAGGAAAATCGTATAAATGCAAAAAACAAAGGTCTGGTGAACTCTTAATTGAAATAAATGACAAGCAGCAGTCTGCAAAGCTTCTAGCTCAGACTAGACTGGCTGATCTTGACATCCGGGTCACACCCCATCGGAGCCTCAACAGCTCGCAGGGTGTGATATCCGAGACAGACCTCCTGAACGAAACCGATGCGGATCTCCTTGCCGGCTTGAAGGATCAGGGCGTCACTGCCGTGAGACGCATCACCATCCGCAGAGACGACAAGGAGATTCCCACCAAACACATTATCTTGACTTTCGACCGCGCAATTCTTCCACATTACATAAATGCAGGTTTTATCCGTTGCTCCATCCGTCCGTACATCCCGAACCCGCGGCGCTGTTTTAAGTGCCAGCGGTTCGGGCATGGTACGAACTCTTGCCGTGGCCGAACGACGTGTGCAAAGTGCGCGGCGCACGATCATCCGAGCGAGAACTGCTCAGCCGAAACTCTCACTTGTGTAAACTGCGGGGGGCCGCATGCGGCATACTCCCGCAAGTGCGAAAAATTTCAACTAGAAAAGAAAATCATCAACATCAAAGTCACTGAAAACATCACCTTCCCAGAGGCGCGAAAGAGGTTCGCCTCTTTCCCCCTGGGGAGGTACGCCGACGCGGCTCGCCGGGGGGCGGAGCGGCGTCTCGTTTCCACAGGGACCCAGTTCAGCGAGTCTGACCTGGTCCCTCGCCCGCCCCCCCCTGGGTTGCCTCTGGCAGCCCAACCCGCCACCACGCCGCTTGCTGAGGCAGCAGCGGTTGTGGTGGCAACCTCTTCCGTCGGGACCGGTGCCGCTCCCGCCTCTGTCTCCCCGCCCTCCAGTGCGTTGGAGGGTACAGAGGTGATGGACACCACGGGCCCCGCACCGGTTCCCACCGCCACCGCACCGCCTGTGCCACCTCTGGCGCCCCGGACGCCCTCGGCGGTGGCGGCTCAAACGAAGGGCTCCCGAGGGGGGGCCAAGTCCAGGGGGCCCGGTCCGTCGGGCACCCCTCGGACATCCGACGACGAGATGGATGTCGGGCCGTTCCTGCCTGCAACGCAGCGCAAGGAACGCGTCCCGACGCCAAAGCCTCCCGACAAGCCAAAAAAGGCGAGAGTCACAGCCCCGAAAGACGACACATAAACAAACACACACACTCCAGTAGCTCTCACACTAAATAATGGGAAGAGAAAACATAATTCAATGGAACTGTAGAGGCCTTCTTAAAAATCTTGACGATGTATACGAAATACTGCATGCTAATCAGCCAAGTGTGATGTGTCTTCAGGAGACGCATTTGAATTCCAAGCACACAAATTTCTTAAATAGGTACATGGTCTTCAGAAAGGACAGGGATGGCTGCACACACTCTTCGGGCGGTGTAGCCATAATAGCCCGGAAATCCCTAGCATGCCACCCTGTCGCTCTCAACACCGTCCTTGAGGCTGTAGCAATACGCACAATAATTTTTAATAGGTTGATAACGGTGTGCTCCATATACATTCCTCCTGATGTCACACTTTTGAGCTCTGACTTCGAGGCGCTGGTCGACCAGCTGCCCGAACCGTACATCCTAACAGGCGACCTTAATGCACACAACTCTCTTTGGGGCTCCTCCAGAATGGATGCCCGAGGTCGCCTGTTGGAGAAGTTTCTTACATCCTCCGGAGCATGCCTTTTCAACAAAAAACAGCCAACATATCATAACTTAGGATACAATACATACTCTCATCTTGACTTGGCTATTGGTTCCGCAGTTCTCTTTCCATGTCTTGAGTGGGGTGTGGGCACGGACCCATATGGTAGTGACCATTTCCCCACTTCATTAACGTATATAGGTATAGGCCCGAGCAGTCCATCTTCCCATAACAGGTTTAATGAATCGAAAGCAAACTGGAGTACATTCACAGAAACATCTAAACTACACCACACAACCATAAAACACCTACACGTGGAGGAAGCCGCCCAACTCGTCACGGTGCACATCCTCGACGCCGCCGAAAAGTCCATTCCCCAGGCCTCCAGTGGGTCCCGCAGCCCAAGGAGGCCCTGGTGGAACGAGGACTGCAGGCGGGCGCGAGAGGCCCAGAACAAGGCGTGGGGTGTCCTTCGCCGGTACCCCACGTCAGATAACGTCATTTCTTTTAAACGGGCAAAGGCTTTTGGAAAGCGAGTGCGTCGTGAGGCGAAAAGGGAGAGTTGGCGCACCTTCCTCACTTCCATCAACTCGTACACTGACACACATAAAGTCTGGACACGAATACGAAAACTAAAAGGACAACAGACACACAGCCTGCCCCTGGTTAGTACAACAGGGGACACACTGGAAGACCAGGCTAACACACTTGCGCAACACTTCGAACACGTGTCCAGTTCAGCACACTACACAAACACTTTCATGAAACACAAAACATCTGTAGAAAAGAAGTCCCTGCGTGATAACAACAAGTCGCACACTTCTTACAATTCTTGTTTTTCAATTCATGAGCTGAAGGTTGCTCTGAGCACATGTAAGACGTCAGCTCCAGGTGCAGACAAAATCACATACACCATGATACAACACCTACACCCAGACACTCTTGAAACACTCTTACACCTATACAATAAAATATGGCTTTCGGGGCACATTCCTCGCTCTTGGAGGGAGGCCATAGTAGTGGCTGTCCTGAAGGAAGGGAAGGACCCTTCCTCTCCTGCCAGTTATCGCCCCATTGCCCTGACAAGCTGCCTGTGCAAGCTCCTCGAGAAGATGATAAACAGGAGACTTGTGTACTTCTTAGAGTACAACGGTCTTCTCGAGAGCTGCCAGGCGGGCTTCAGGGCGGGGCGATCTACGAACGATCAACTCGTTGCGTTAGAGTCATATATCAAAGATGCTTACCTCCACAAGCAGTACTGCATGACGGTCTTCTTTGATCTTGAAAAGGCGTACGACACTGCTTGGCGGTACGGTATCCTTAGCGACTTGAAGTCCTTTGGCATGTCGGGTAACATGATGAACACGCTTGCAAGTTACCTGTCTGAAAGAACATTTCGCGTGCGAGTTGGAACGGCACTTTCTAGGGTTCATGTGCAGGAAAACGGCGTGCCGCAAGGTGGAGTTTTAAGTTGCACCCTTTTTATTGTAAAAATGAATTCCCTCAGGAAGGCGTTGCCACCGTCGATTTCCTGCTCCGTTTATGTAGACGACGTACAATTATCCTTTAAATCTTGTAACCTGTCTGTCTGCGAGCGCCAAATCCAGCTTGGTGTTAACAAGCTAGCTGGTTGGGCAGACAGCAACGGTTTTAAATTTAATCCAGGGAAGTGCACTTGTGTCTTGTTTTCCAAGAGGCGTGGCATCCGGCCGGATCCAGACATTCATCTCAATGGTGTCTCGATTCCTGTCAAGAAAGAACACAAGTTTTTAGGTATAATCTTTGACGAAAAGCTCACGTTTATCCCACATATAAAACAACTAAAACATAAATGCTTAAAAACAATGAATATTCTGAAGGTTCTGTCGCACATTTCTTTTGGTGCTGACAAACAACTTCTTTTACGTGTTTTTACCAGCTTGATAGGCTCACGACTGGACTATGGTAGCGTTGTCTATGGGTCAGCCACTAAAACATCCCTCAGAATGCTGGACCCTGTGCCTCATCTAGGGCTCCGCTTGTCGTGTGGTGCCTTTCGGACTAGTCCAGTCGAAAGTCTGTATGTAGAGTGCAACAAATGGAGCCTAGAACGTCAGCGAGCCTACACAGACCTGATTTATACTTTTAAAATCTCATCAATGCCTCACCATCCTTTTACGTCAGTTTTTTATGATACATCAATATCTCAACTTCTTGCAAATCGCCCATCAGTCTCTGCTCCCTTCGCTTTCAGAGTTAGAGAAGAAGCGTCACAACTTGATGTCATGTTCTCAGACACCATCAAAACCTCCGCTACTGAACTTCTAGTACCGTGGCAGCTTCGCCCGATATCATGTGATGTATCTTTTACAAGTGTCGAGAAAAACAGAGTGCCTAGAAGCGCGATCGTGCAACATTTCTTGTCCCTTCAGCACAAATACAAGTGTGCTGAATTTTACACAGATGCTTCTAAAACTGCCACAACTGTTTCCTGTGCTGCGCATGGTGGTGGTACCTTTAATGTCTGTAGAACTATGAATAGAAATACAAGTACCTTTACGGCAGAGGCCTATGGCATACTTCTTGTAGTTAAACATATTGTTCTAAGTCGAATTCCGAAATCTGTAATTTATACTGATTCTTTAAGTGTTGTGCGTGCATTATCCTCACAGAAGTCTAAAAACCATGTGGTCAGTGCTCTCATTAGTACTATTATGTCTGTGCATGCGTTAAACCTTGAGGTGACCGTGTGCTGGGTGCCAGGGCACTCTGGAATTCCAGGTAATGAGACCGCAGACGGAATGGCGGCCGCTGCTGCCCTTACAACAACAGTTCACATAACAACAATACCCTACACCGACCTCAAATCACACATCAGACAACACCTTCGCACAACATGGCAAGCGCACTGGAATCAACAGACTGACAACAAACTACACATTATAAAGCCCCTCTTGGGAGCATACACCACTGATACTCACAACAGACACAACGAAGTTACCCTGGCTCCTTTACGGATAGGCCACACGCATGCAACACACTCCCACCTGCTCACGGGATCTCCAAGACCCCTGTGTAGCAGGTGCGGGGAGGGCCTATCCGTAGTCCACATACTAATAACATGCAAGGCACTTCACACAACACGACACAAACACTTCAGAGAACTCTACAGACAACATATCCCACTACACCCATCGCTGTTTCTAGGTGACGATGCCAGTGTTTCTATGAAACGTGTGTTTGATTATTTGTCAGATGTTAAGTTTTTAAACCTTATCTCATATCACGCATAATCAAATCTGGCCCTATACACCAGCCATCACCATTACCTTTAATTGATTTTACAATGTCCGATTTACATGTTTTTATACCTACCTTTTTATGGTAATCACTTCGCTTCATTATATAACTTCTTTTCTGGCGCTCTTTGCCCTCGCTGGCCTTGCGCCATGAAACACCAACCATCATCATCAAAGTACCCCCGTCTCCCTGCTTCTCCAATGTATCATATGGCATTTTCCAAACCCCCCCCCCCCCCCAGACGTGATCGGCCCCCGAAAAGGGGCCGCACCGAAGTTTCTTTTCCTCCTTTGCAATCGATCTCTCCCCCAAAGCCTGATAATTTCTCGCAGTTTTTGATCATGGAATCTGTTGACAAGACAAAGCCCATCACTTCCCAGTCTGTGTTTCTAATCTCCAAGTTTCTTGAAAGCCTTATCGGAAAGTCGTACAAGGCTAAGAAACTCACAACGGGAGAAGTTTTGATAGAAGTAGATAACAAACAACAATCCTCTAACCTCCTCAAGCAAACGCGCATGGTAGATGTTGACATCAAGATCACGCCCCATCGCATCCTCAATAGCTGCCAGGGCGTGATCTCTGATCGGGATCTAATGAATGAGACTGAAGCAGATCTGCTCGAGGGCCTCCGAGATCAGGGCGTGACAGCAGTGAGGCGAATCACCATACGCCGAAATGATGAAATAATTCCAACCAAGCACATAATCTTGACACTTGACCACTCTAACCTTCCTAAGTCGGTCAACGCAGGCTTCTTGAGATGTCCAATTCGACCCTACGTGCCGAACCCACGCCGCTGTTTCAAGTGTCAGCGGTTTGGGCACGGCACAACGTCTTATCGTGGTAAATTGACGTGCGCAAAATGTGCAGCACATGATCATCAAGCTGACAATTGTAAATCCGAGAACTTCACCTGTGCCAACTGCCAGGGACCACACGCTGCCTATTCTAGGAGCTGTGAAAAGTTCAAACAAGAAAAACAGATCATTGCCTTGAAAGTCAACGGAAACATCACCTTCCCACAGGCACGGAAGAGGTTCGCCTCCTTCCCTCTGGGCAGGTACGCCGACTCAGCTCGCCGGGGGGCGGAGCGGCGTCTGGTTTCGGCGGGGACCCAGTACCGCGAGTCGGACTTGGTCCCGCCCCCGCCCCCCCTTGGATTGCCTATGGCAGCCCAATCCGCCTCTGCACCGCTCGCTCACCCAGCAGCGGCTGTGGTGGCAACGTCTGTTGGGGATGCCGCTGCATCCACTGCTTCCTCTCCACCGGCCAAAAGCACACGCAAGGGCACGGAGATGGAGACGGAGGCAGTCGCAGTGACCCCCTCCCGCCGCCTCACTGCCTGCGCCATCTGTGGTGCTCCCCACGCCTTCGGCACTGGCAGCGCAGGCGAAGAACACCTGAAAGGGTACCACGTCAAGGGGGCCCAGTCCGCTGGGCACCCCTTTGCTTTCAAATGACGACATGGACGTCGAGCCCTTCCGGCTTTCATCGCAGCGGAAGGAACGGGCTGCGACGTCCAGGTCAGTAGAGAAGACCAGAAAACCCCTTCCAAGAGTCCAAGTCCCGAAAGACCCTACATAAATAGTCACACTCCAGTAGCTCCGAACACATCATAATGGGAAGAGAAAACATAATACAATGGAACTGCAGAGGCCTTCTGAATAATCTTGACGATGTATACGAAATACTGCATGCTTATCAGCCAAGTGTAATGTGTGTTCAGGAAGCACATTTGAATTCTAAACACACAAATTTCTTGAACAGTTACTTGATATACAGAAAGGACAGGGATGGCTGCACGCACTCTTCTGGCGGTGTGGCCATAATTGCCCGGAAATCCTTAGCCTGCCACCCTGTCACTCTGAACACTGTCCTTGAGGCTGTAGCAATTTGAACAATAATATTTAACAGGTTGATAACGGTATGCTCCATATACATTCCTCCTGATGTTTCACTTTCGAGCTATGACTTCGAGGCGCTGGTTGACCAGCTGCCCGAACCGTACATCCTTACAGGCGACCTTAATGCTCACAACTCTCTTTGGGGCTCTTCTCGCACGGATGCCCGAGGTCGCCTGATAGAGAAATTCCTTACATCTTCAGGAGCATGCCTTTTCAACAATAAACAGCCTAGATACCATAACATAGGACACAACACATACTCATATCTTGACTTGGCGATTGGCTCCGCAGTTCTCTTTCCTCTTCTCGAGTGGGGTGTGGGCACTGACCCATCCGGTAGTGACCACTTCACCACCTCACCAATGTATATAGGTAAAGGCCCATGCAGTCCATCTTCCCAAAACAGGTTCAATGAAGCAAGAGCTAACTGGAATACATTTACAGAGACATCCAAACTACACCACACATCCATAGGACACCTACAGGTTGAAGAAGCTACCCAACGGCTCACGGCGCACATCCTCGACGCCGCCGAAAGGTCCATTCCCCACGCCTCTGGTGCCCCGCGCAACCAGCGGAGGCTGTGGTGGAATGAGGACTGTAGGCGGGCGCGAGAGGCCCAGAACAAGGCGTGGGGTATCCTTCGTCGGTACCCCACGTCGGGAAACCTCCTCTTGTTCAAACGGGCCGAGGCGTTAGGAAAACGTGTGCGCCGTGAGGCAAAACGATAGAGTTGGCGTACATTCATAACATCAATAAACTCCTACACAGACACACGGAAAGTATGGACACGAATACGCAAACTCAAGGGACAACAAACACACAGCCTGCCTCTGGTCAGCACTACAGGGGACACACTCGAAGACCAGGCTGACACACTCGCACTACACTTCCAACACGTTTCTAGTTCAGCACACTACACAAACACTTTCATGAAACACAAACAAATGGCCGAAAAGAAGCCTATACTAGATAACAATAGGTCAACATCTTCTTATAACTCAGAGTTTCCACTGCATGAGCTGAGTGCTTCCTTGAGCACGTGTAAACCCTCAGCTCCAAGCTCAGACAACATCACATACACAATGATACAACACCTGCACGCAGACAGTCTTCTAACACTCTTACACCTATATAACAAGATTTGGCTTTCGGGGCAGATTCCAAACTCTTGGAAGGAGGCTATAGTTGTAGCTTTCCTGAAGGAGGGAAAGGACCCGTCATCCCCCTCAAGTTACCGTCCTATTGCCCTGACGAGCTGCCTGTGCAAGCTCTTCGAGAAGATAATAAATCCAGGCTCGTGTACTTCCTTGAGTACAACGGTCTTCTCGAGGCTGCCAGGCAGGCATCAGGGCAGGGCGATCCACAAATGATCAACTCGTAGCTCTTGAATCGTACATTAAGGATGCCTTCGTGCATAAACAGTATTGCGTAACTGTGTTTTTCGACCTCGAGAAGGCCTACGACACCGCTTGGCGCTACGGGATCCTCAGTGACCTGAAGTCTTTCGGTGTTTCAGGCCATATGCTCAACACTCTGGCTAGTTATCTGTCCCAAAGAACATTTCGCGTGAGAGTTGGTAACGCACTGTCAAGGATTCATGTGCAAGAAAACGGCGTGCCGCAAGGTGCAGTTCTAAGCTGTACTCTTTTTATAATTAAAATGAACTCTCTTGGGAAGGCATTGCCACCTACCATTTCTTACTCTATGTATGTAGACGACGTACAGATATCTTTTAAATCTTGTAATATGTCAATCTGTGAACGTCAGGTCCAGCTTGGTGTTAAAAAACTTGCCAGCTGGGCAGACAAGAATGGTTTTAAACTCAATCCAGGAAAAAGTTCTTGTGTTGTGTTCTCCAAAAAGCGCGGGATTTATCCGGACCCAGATATTACTCTGAATGGCGTTTCAATTCCTGTTAAAAAGGAGCACAAGTTTTTAGGCATAATATTCAAAAACAAGCTAACATTTGTCCCACACTTGAAACATCTTAAGCAAAAATGCCTAAAACTATGAATATTCTCAAAGTTCTCTCCCACCAGTCGTATGGTGCAGACAGGCAACTCCTTCTGCGGGTTTATAGCACCCTAGTGGGATCCCGATTGGACTACGGCAGTGTTGTATATGGGTGCGCAACAAAAACGGCACTAAAAATGCTAAACCCGGTGCTGCATTTAGGGCTACGCCTCGCATGCGGTGCTTTTCGCACTAGCCCTGTCCAAAGTCTCTATGTAGAATGCAATAAATGGTCCCTAGATCACCAGAGGGTGTGCATGGACGTTTTATATGCCTCAAAAATCATGTCTATGACAAATCATCGTTTTACTCCGACCATTAATGATGCATCCTCACAGCAACTCTTTTTAAATCGTCCATCAATCTCCATGCCGTTTCCTCTAAGAGTGCGAGAAGAAGCCTCTGAGCTAGAAGTCTCGTTTTCAGGCATTCACAAGACGCTCATCATTGATTCAATTCCACCATGGCATCTCCTCCCTGTGTCATGTGACCTGTCTTTTATGCAGTTTAGCAAGAACAGGTCACCAAGGATTGCGATTCTGCAGCATTTCTTGTTTGTGCAGCATAAGTACCGCTGTGAAGAGTTTTACAGTGATGCGTCCAAGACTGCAACTGCTGTGGCTTGTGCTGCGCATGGGCGAAGCTTTAACGTCAGTAAAACAATGAACCTTTGTAGCAGTATATTCACAGCGGAAGCATACGGTATTTTAATGGTAATAAATCACATAGTCCAACATCAAATCCTAAAATCCACCGTGTACACGGACTCTCTTAGCGTTGTACAAGCACTTGCATCAGGAAAGCATTCTAAAAACTTTGTCATCAATCATGTTTTTAAGGCTATCATGTCTGCATATGCATCAAACCTTCAAATAACTTTCTGTTGGGTTCCAGGGCACTCTGGAATTGCCGGAAACGAAACCGCAGATCGAATGGCCACTGCAGCTACACTCTTGAATACAATGAACATAGCAGCAGTGCCATACACAGACATGAAGCCACACATCAGACACCAACTTCGCAACAGATGGCAAACACACTGGAGTGAACAAACAGATAACAAGTTACACGTTATAAAACCACGCTTGGGACCATACACCACTGACACACGCAACAGATACACAGAAGTTGTCCTTGCTAGGCTACGGATAGGGCACACACATGTCACACACTCGTATCTCCTCACGGGGTCTTCAAGACCCCAGTGTGGCAGGTGTGGAGAGGCCCCTTCTGTAGTTCACATACTCATTCAATGCAACGCACTTCACACAACACGACGCAAACACTTCCCACAGCTATACAGACTACACGTCCCACTACACCCAGCGTTTTTCCTCTCTGACGATCCCATGTTTTCTATCAAGTGCGTTTTTAAATATTTAGAAGTTCAATTTTTAGACCTCATTTCATACCACGCGTGATCACTCCCTGGCACTATACACCAGCCATGCTCATTGTCGTTTTGCGATTTTACTTTTGTTCTTGCTGACTTTTCGTAGTGTTTAAGGTTTCACGCCTCATATATGACTATTGTTTTGGCTCTCTTTGCCCCAAGTGGCCTTGCGCCATAAACATCCAACCATCATCATCATGCCCTCACCATCGAAAAGTGATGGTGTCACGGTGTGTCTAAAGTAACAGCAGACAAACCCAGTGAAACACACACACACATCTAGCCAAATCTAAAATATCGTCAACGTAACGCTCAGGAAATCTGCGCAAGCGCCATGAGACCGCCAGGTTAGCTATTAGGTGAAAAAAACGCATCGCACTTCAGCTTTTGATCACCTCATTAAGCCAACCCGCCCGGACATACTGAACAGTCAAACAGAAGAAAAAAGAGTACTCTGCAACACGAAAAAGCACTGAGATAACGTTAACTTGCTGGGTTTCATTCATAGCCCAATTTTTTTAATCCATTACCAGCGGTACACCAAGAAAAAACCTTAAAATGCGTATCTGCCTGCTTTGTCGTAAGCAAATGGCGAGTTTTAGCTGAGCGTTTTTCACGGTCCGCTCCGCTCCGATAGCAAGCAAGAGCGACACTGCGCATGCGTGGCGCGCTTGGCCGCGACCGGCACTGGGTGCGGTTGCGCTCAGCCTGCTGCCAATACCGGAGCGGACGGTTGGAAGCGGTTAAAACTCCCTAACATTGGCGTAGAGTTTTGATGCGAAAAGGAAATCAAAAGATGGCAGTTTATCACATGATCTTATACCATGGGCCTCTCCGCTCCTTTAAGCAGTTTCTGGAGGCAGCGTTAGCAGTAGCAACTACGTAACTAAGCGAACGGCTCCTGTTATTCATTTTTCGGGGTCTCAATGCGTTCTGTACCTTCATGCAAGGCGCCGAAGGATCGCTGTCCCATCGTTCTATTTATCCCAGCCTGTGAGTGGTGCCCCTTTGACGAGCGGAAAACGAAGAATAAAAAGCAGTAAAAGCGATGGGAACGCATTCAATCTTTGTCGCATGGGTGAAGAGCAGAACGGCGCCTCCTTACGGACAGGTCGTCTTTTTATTCCGAGAACGCCTGAGAAGTCACGTTGGAGCCATCAGCAAGAAGCGCGTTGCAACACCCGGCTCGAGGGTGCTTGACAGCCTGAACGGCAGCAGCCCCACAATTGGGGCAAATACAGCGTACCTACATCGCAAATAAACCTAATTTCAGGCCACGTTTGTGTTGCTTTTTTTTAATTCTTCTGTCAGCCAGACGTGCGTGACTTCGCTTGACTTCATCTTGCGACGACCGGCCATCTTAATTTCTTGTGTGCGCTCCTGCTAGTGATGGCTCTATTGAAGTCGGTCGGTTATTCTTGCTGGAGGGTAGATTACATCGTGCAGAAAAGGCTCTCACTTCGATGCTTGGAACATTTTATTTACCCAGTAAAGCAGTGCTGATTGATTGATTGTGGGGTTTAACGCGCGGACGCAACGCAGGCGATGAGGCGCGCCGTAGTGGAGGGCTCCGGATTAATTTTGACCACCTGGGGATCTTTATCGTGCGCCGAAATCTCGTACACACGGGCGTTTTTGCTTTTCGCCTCCATCAGAAAAGCGACCGCCGCGGCCGGGAATCGAACCCGCGACCTCGTGCTCAGCAGCGCAACGCCTTAGCCACTGAGCCACCGCGGCGGGTGTAGAGCAGTGCTAATGCTCGATTAACCCAGTAAAGCATTCAACATGGCTCGATTTGATTTACAAGTGTGAGCTATCCTGGTATAACTTTCACTCTTAATTTCAGTGGCGAAAATGGTGACTGCACGACTTTCCAATCCTGGCTCGCAGATGAATGATGAGCCATAGCACTGTCGGATTGCTGAACAACATTCACCAATGACCCATTCCTTGTTATCAATATCATGAATTATTAATAGTTAATAGCACCGAATTATTAATAGCACCGAATGCGGCAGGAGAGTGTGTATAAAAATTCTGGATTTGTTCTTTTGCTACAGTTTCAGTCTTTGAAATGGCTGAGCACGCGGTTGCGAAGTTTCCCCAAGAGCGCAAGGAAAGCCAGCTCTCACAGCGCTGAATCTACTGCAAATCTGAGTAGGGGTGTGCCTGTCAATATCCCTAGATTTATGACCAGATCCCTGGTGCCAGCTACCGAGCATCTCTGGTCAAGGGTTTTAATTTTCTGTTGAGGACGTAAACGATTAAATGAATCTTCTTTTTTCCGTAGTTATCTCCCTGGGCTCAGGCCCTGGCAACACCGCCTGCAATGACCAAACTTTACGTGGTTACCAACAACAATGCTTTAGTGTTTTGAATGATTCCTTTTGCTTGTTAGTTCTTTGAGAGCATGCAGAAAAGTACAAATAAATAGTTTATATCCAAGCTGTCTTTTGTTTGTCCACAATAGTATGCTTGCCAGGACGACACTCACTCTGTGAAGTAAAGTGCTCTTTGTTCAGAACTGCTTTAAACATTCCCCTACTCGTGCGCTTGTTGGGCAGTCTAAGCATTTATCGTGTCGTGCATGATATTAACATAAATTTTTGACTGAAACTTCATTCCCTTTTTTATTAAATTAGCATTGTGTATGTTTCAAAAAACCGAAATATTGTTAGTTCTTAGAAATGCAGCCACTACGTATCCCATGTTTTATGCAAGTCTTAAAGGCGAAATTCACTATAAAAAAACGCAAACATGCCTACCCAACATATGGTAAAAAACGGATAGTTGTTAATATACAAAGTTCTTTTTTTCTTCCGAATCACATCGACTCAGCGCCCTAAGTATGCCATTTGTGAAACATTCGCAGAGAAAATTCAAGGAAGCTCACACTAACACATAACACTTGAAGGTAGCGAAGCCGCACGCAAGCTTCACTACCATCATGACGGCAGTCTACGACAGCAGTCGATTTGCTTATTCTTCGCTGCCTCAACTCCCATTTCTCAATTATTGTTGTATAAGTGTAAGGTTCCTTCATTTTTTTTTTCGGAAGTGATAACCATTGGGCATACCCTTGGAAGGGCCTAGGCTCTGGCGCATTTTTCTTGTTCCAAGTAAAAGTTGCCATGATTGCGACACATGCAGTAATCTTTCTCGTTCCGTGCAAGTATTACCACGATTGCGGCGAACGCTGCAGGTTTTTTTTTTTTGCGAGTCTTGGCCAATCTCCCTAAGTACGCTTGGATTCACAAACGTGCGCCGGTGATGATGGGAGGTCGGCGCGATGCACGAACACAGGAGCGCTGGGCATTTTCTTTGTTTTTTCAGCTGCCTGGTGGTCTCCGCAAGGCACGAGCTCACGTGCGCGCGCTTACGTGCACTCGGCATTTTCTTGCAATTTTTAACAGCGGAGACAAAAAATAACGATTTGCTAAATAATTTCTCTCTTAAAAACATACGCTGTGGTAGGGTAGTGACTTGTCAAAGTGCAACATCTTTTATTTTTGATGCAAAGCATCTCTTGCTCTCGGCTCCGTCGTCCGTCGTCCATCATCCATCCATCCGCCGGCCCAGGAAGACACCGGCAACACTGTCGCTCCAGGAGCCCTTTAAGGGGAAGCATGCTCGTCTCGTGCTGGCCAAGGAAGACACTGGCAACACTGTCGCTCCAGCATCTCATGGTCGGGGCTATGTCCCTCCCTTGTTGTTGCGCCGTCCACACCCCCACTGCGCATGCTCGGCTCATCTCGGGCCGGCCCAGGAACACACCGATAACACTGTCGATCCAGGAGCCAATAAAGGGTAAGACACCACCGGGCGTTCAGCAAGTCGAGCATGCGCATTGGGGGTGTGGACGGCGCAACAACAAGGGAGGGACATAGCCCCGTCGCATCTAATAAAATTACACCATCTTCCCGTAGGGGAACCCTGAGTAGTATACGAAGCAGCCATGAGCTCAACGCAATTTCCCATTTCGTAGTTCCGGTAAGTGAAAAGTGTGGTAGTTACCATGGAAACCAAACTGTAAATATAACGGTAGTTACGTACCTCAAACTAACGAAAACGACGAACTGAAAACTAATGGGCACTCGAATAGACCCCATGGCTGCTTTGCATACTAAGGGTTCCCCTACGGGAAGATGGTGTAATATTTTTATCTTTGCTGAAGTTATTTATTGTGGCTGAAGCAAATTATTTCCCCTCCACTACGCAATGCAAGTTTCATGTTGTCAATTTAGTCGCCTGGAATTTGTGGGCGCAGTGAAGCGACATCGTGTACCAGGTTTGGCGTTCCCACTCACGTCATCGGCACGCCCGATCTCTTTCTGCGTGAAGTACTTTAGCCCTACTGCTCATCTGAAGGACGCACGCGTCTTAAACCCCTAAAGCCTGTACCTCCTCCTGTCTGGTTCGGTGTAGGAGCGACGATGACTTTCCTTCTAAAAAAAACTGCCATTAGCAAAAGAAAACGAGAAAAACTGGCAACAGACTACTGAACATGAACACAAACACTCGTCAATGCCCTTTTGCCACGTGTAGCAGGTGGAGAGTATTCAATGAACAAAAACATAAAAACAGCGTAATACACAACAGGAATAAAATTATCTACCTCCCAACCTTCCTATTAAAAATACGAGCCTCTATCCATACCAAAGCTGTACAAATGTATTAGGACACCTGTGAAGTCGCCGAGCAGCTAGGACGTCTTCAGTCACCATCCTGAGAAGTATTTCCGCTTCATCTGACGTTCAACAGACTTTAGGCAACGGCAAGGAATTGAGCCACCAGTCTGTGTCTATCCGGACACTACTTGTCGCCATTGTTCATGGCGTTGCGAGCCGTGCGTGTGAGCAAGACTGGGATCGAGACATTGTTGACGCAGTTGACTGCCATCTACGCACAGTCAGTGACAAGCGTAGTAGGTAATCAAGCCTCGTTTAAGAAGATTGCACGAAAGAAGAATATCTTGCCATTGTTGAAGCAGATAAATAGAGCATTTTTGTAATTATGCCTCAATTAATGTTCAACACGAATTCCCACGAGGCAATTCAAACTGACTTTAAACCAGCGCACGTGTTCCCTAACAAACAAATATCCTCGGCTTTTTGTTTACTAAAAGACAGCAGTTTGGAGCTGCTTCATAAAGCTTTCCGCAAATATGAGAAGTGTACCCTTAAACTTTTCCTTATCGGTCGAACGCTCAAGCGAGATTGCCCGCTTGGTGGAATTGTGTCCGAGAAAGAAACGTGACAAGACAAAGCTAGCAGCTATCTGCAACACTACCTGTGCTGGTTGGTCGTACAGGACGTATTCTTGGTGTACCACTGGCGAGTTTTTTGCACGGTTTAGTAGAAGCCAAGGTGGCGACGGCCACAACGGGGTTTTCTAGGCGTAAAATAAATTTATTTTATACCCCAGAATCTTTTGTTTGAAGCTGCTTGTAAGCCGGTCGAAGATACCGGTGAAGTTGATGTCCAGAACTATTTGACGTCTGAGCAGATTGTAGAATGTTTACAATTTTACTTGCAGTCCATCATCATTAATTTTTAGGATACGTCACCCCCATCGTAAGTTCGCGCTACGTTCAAAACGACGTCATTTGCATCGGGTCTTCTGAAGCCTCTGTTCTGTGCGACATACGGCGTTCATTCATTGACAAGGACATGACTGCCAATCGTAATGTAGTTAGGATTTATAGATACGCGGATGACTACCCTCCGCTTTTAAATCTCATTGAGACTATTTTTGACGTTGCGGCGGCAGTTCTAATATTTTCATGACAGAAAGTGGCGTTATAGGTTTCACCTGTGAATTGCTAAACGATCACTCTACGTCGTTTCTGCACCTTAAACTTAGCTTCACGAAGGCCCATGTTTGCTGGATGTATAACCCAACCACCAAAAAAAAGCATTTCACCTTTAAACAGTGTGCATTCTTAATTAATCAAGATTATAATTGCCTGCACATGTCTCAATTCGGCCTTAGTCATGCAAGAATAAACTGGTTACGTCTTTCAGTAATCAACCTATCAGTAATTCAGTAATCTGTAATCAATACATTCGTCGCAGACCAATTAGGAGAAATTATCAAACTGCCCGAGAGCAGTATGTTCGAACCCTCGTGAACGAGAAGACTGAAGATGAGGCAGACATTTACACGGACGCTGCGGTGGACGGAACAACGGCGGCCGTAGCATGGACATCTACAGATATCCCCCAAATAAATGGATCCCGTCACGTCTCTAATACATACGGGCTTGTGGAAAAAGTGGAACTCATGAAAATTTTGGCAGCAATCTGGCAGATCGGCGAACATTCCTCCACCCTCTCTATCAAGAAGTTCAGAATAACCCCGGACTCCCACGTCGCACTTCGGGAGCTGAATCGTTTGTTCCCGCCTAATAGCACGGTTACCAGCATTCTGACCTCGGTACGTGACCTACAAGAAGAAGGCTTCATGATTCGCGTTGCCTGGACACTGGGGCACACCATGAGTGCAAATGGCAACTTTTTTGCACACGCTGCTTCCAGGAAGTGACTTCAAACACCTCCCGTGGTCCCCAACGCACCAACCCCCTCCGTCCAGTCGGACTGTCAACTTCGGCTTCGGCATCTAAAGAAACTAAGCAGACAACGCTCGCAAGATGGGACACCGGATGGAGTCTTCCACCTTATTAAGCCTCTGTTAGGGTCGGGGGAAATATTCGCGAACAAAGTCTAGGCTAATGCGGCCTACACACCTAACGTCATTTAAAAAACTACACCATCTTTCCCTAGGGGAACTCTGAGTAGTATGCGAAGCAGCCATGGGGTCGACTCAAGTTACCGGCGGCGTTGCCCGTGGCACTCATCGCGACGTTGCGGGAGGAGAATGAGGGGGGCGGAGCGTGCGCGCGCGTCATTTTTCCGCGGAGCTACAGTGGCGCCCCCAGCGGAGTATGCAGCGGCTACCGTCGCGCCTCTAACCCTGAGCTGCTTCGCATTATCGCGCCCGGAGCCGCAGGTGTTGCCATTCGTTGAGCAATCCCGGAGAGGAGAGGAGCTTCGGAGAGGAGAGGAGGAATGCTGGAGAGGAGAGGAGCGTCGAGAGGAGACGAGGAAGGCGGAGAGTAGGAGATAAGATAAGGAGGCGAGAGAAACGCGAGGAGGATGCGCATGCGCAGTGGGGGTGTGGATGCCGCACAATGGCGGAGAGAACAGGGGCGACTATAAGCTGCTTCGCATCTAAAATGGACAGCCCCTGCAGGTTCCGGACTCCACCACTGCCCACACTGTTGTGATGGCACACCAAATTTATTGTATATTATCTGGCTCTGTCCGACCTTCAAGAGGCTGTGCGCAGGTTTTAGCCCTTGGCCCGGTACCAAAGTCCGAATCCGAACACATACGCCGGGTGCGGGAAGATCCAACAACCCTTGAAATGACTACCGAACGCGCTATTGAGAATGGTCTCTTAAAAATGCTGTAGCAGCTTTTCGGACTACCTTAGAGTTCACTAAACACGCTCCACCATTACGGATTATGTGTGAAAATTGAAAAAAAGCAACTGCGAACAGGGAGCAACTTTGCATGAACAGGGGGAATCGGCTGAACTGCGCTTTTCACTACCTTTTTACCTCTCTCCCCCCAGGGCATCTGGGCTCCTTGCCTCAATAAAGCGATTCTCTCTGTCTCTCTTCTTGCTCCTGGACCCGTTGCCATGTCTCCTCTATTTTTTTGGAAACCGAGAAGGGGGTGGTTCAGCCGCCAGCGAGACAACAGCCACAGAGTTTCAGACCGTATGGCAGCAGTCGCTGGCGCTCGGACAGTGCTTAACCCCTAAACAGAGATCATTAAAACAACTGCGTAATTGTCGTGGTTGTTGTTTCCTATATATCGAAACGAAAGCGTAGTACCGAGAATCATAAAAGACAGGCAGAAAAAAGTTAGAGCTTCCGAAGGCCTTGAAGATTTCTGTGACTCCATGGGATGTCTCTACGACCATTTAGGAGAAGGGACGTGACCAAGCAAAACCCCGCCTACTTTATTTCTGCGAAGAGCCCCATAGAAGTCATGAAATTGACATCAAATCTCGGTAATAGCCCCATAGCAGTCATGAAATTGACCTCAATTCTCGGTAATCCTGTTCATCACTTCTCCTGGTCAGAGAAACCTCCCCGGCGGTGAGAGAGCAATTCTAAATGAGCGAGGGCGCCATGTGGCTCTGGAATGAGTGAGTGAGCGCGAGTGAGTGAGTGAAAATACCCTTTATTGCAGTCGCCGAAAAGCGAGGATCCTGCCTGGAAGCGGCATTGCTCGGCCGAAAATGGTGGGCGTGCACACGCTTTATTTTATTTGAAAGCAGTATCTTCATCAACCCCATCGTGGTTGTCGTCGTCCACTTCTTCTTGTTCTTCTTCGTTCTCATTAGATCACCTCCGCGTCACACGTTCTGCTCGCGCTACTTCGGCACGGTCGGCGGCGCGCAGCACTGCCTTCACATAGCTCAGCCAAACGCAAGTCGGCGCCATGGGCCAGGTACAGACCTCTCAGGAAAACCAGGATACTGGCGTCGATGGGCGTGACGGAGGAACCCGCATAGCGACCGCTGGAGAAGCGCCTGCCGAAGCGGGCGCGGCAAGGGAAGCGACGGACGCCATACCGCCCGAGGTCATCATCGGCCATCAAGACAGCCGTTCCCCACCGGAGGAGTCTCCTCTGAAGGACGCAATTCCCCCGTCCGTCGAGCCTGGAGACATCGCGGCCGAGGAGCGCCGCTCCAACCGGGTGGGTGCAATTCAGCGCGTGATATTCTGTGCAGCCCAGGTTGAGCGTTTTTTTTTTCTTTTGAAAGTGGTGATGGCGAATCAGTTAGCGGCGGTAATTATTAAAAGGAAGCCTTCTCCAGTGTTGAAGCTTGGCTTGGAGAGGGTGCACATAACAACAGGGCGGTTAATGTGGCCGCAAGGTTTCCATTGGTGGGCTCTTCAGTATCGCGAAAGACATGCGTCGAGTCGCCAGAACGTCGTAAGAGCGTTAGGTCCGCCTTCTACTATCAAATTTAATGCATTAATGCTTCCATCAAAAGGAAAAGGGCGGTTTTTTTTCAGGTTGCCGATTCCCCTGCTGCTGAAAGCAGCGTGCACCTCGGATATCTCTTAGGTATTTGAGTTCATGTTGGGAGATGATGGGTGTTTATGAACTGTTTATTGTGCCGGCAGCAGGCACAGTAGGCTGCGCAAAATGTCGCGACCACTACTGGCTGGTCGCGACTATGAGCCCATCCTGCCGGCGTTTCTTGCCGGATGTATGCAATTTAATATCTCTCGCCCAGCTGAATTGTTCCTGTGATGCTTTATTCGTATTTACTTTAAGCCAACATCTAACCTAACCTATCTTAATCTATAACCTATCCCACAAAGGCAGGTCCAAACCTAACCTAACCTAACGCAATACAATATAAACCAAAACGCCAGGACATGAATAAATCATAAAGACGGAATACTGCAACAGAACCGAGCGCATGTATATTACCTATTACGTAGCTTATGAATAAAATAACGCTACGATGAAGACGAAGAAATTCAGAAAAAAACGTGAAAATAAAAGAAAAACTGGATAATGTGGGATTGAAGCAGCGATCAGAACGTGGCAGCGCGACCCCTGTGCCACGCTAACCACGGCTGACTGCCCTACTTACAGAGGCAGCCACACCAGTCACAACAAAAGCAATCCTGAACAACCAATAACAAGATAGTGCCAGAACATATCCCTACCAGCGAAACTTCCTGCTGCCGGCAATATGTCTGCTTTCGGGTACTTAATGCACCGTACTTACACATGGGCATTGGGAAACCGCGTAGTGGAACGTTTTGCGGACGTTCTCACTTCGCCTCCACCCAAAAAGCAGACACGGCGTCTGGGATCGAGCCCGCGTCCTTGTGCTCAAGAGCACGACGCATCATCCATTACGCCACCGTGGCGGGTATGATTCATTGTGTACCGCGTAGCTGTATAACGGCGAAATATTATAAAGAAGAGTTCGTAAACGTCACTAGGAGACCATGGTACCTTTTCTTAACATTGCAACACAACCGAATGTGCTGTGGACAAAATGTGGACTGCATACCATTTTGGGTTGTCTAGAGATGAATTAGCGATTTCGCTCCTCTGTGCGTCGTTTTCCTGCAGCAGAAGTCCCTCCAGTGGAGGGCTCGCTTCAATCTCAAAGCGGCCTCGAAAAACTTTGTCTTAGCCAATGGTTCATAATCCCACACTAGGTTCTCTCAAGGGAGGATGCTCTCTGGAAGATGATGCCTGCTTGTGCAGAACACGCCAGCAGGCACGTCACGTTTGTACGAAATCGCTTTTGTGATTCTCAGACTGGCACTGTTTTCTGGTTTCTTCCATATCTTGAAAGTGGACACACGTTAAGAGAAACACGATTTGGTTCCGTATTAGACGGCTGAATCTGATTCACATGACTGGCTACCAGCATGCTCCGCACATTCATTCAAATTCACACCCATTTATTCTCAAATACCTGCGACACCGACCCCTTGTTCATTTGATCAGAGTCTCTCAACAAGGTTCCGCAAGCAGGCTCATCATCGTCATCATAGCATGATCATCCCATACATCTAGTGCAGCAAGCTAGGCGCCTTTGCCCGCCTAGCCTCACCACTACTATCAAAGACCATTACCTCTTTTTCCCGTTTTATTGACTGGGTTCCCTTAGAGAACTGATTTTGGATATCCCGTTTAACGAATTGTTTCCGACATAAATGGTCGACTACGATTCATTGGTGGGGACCTTCTGCAAAGGTGAAGGCGGCTGCTTTGAGTTCTACTGAGTTGCATACACCACTTAGAGGAACCGCCTTATTGATTCATTGTAGTGTTTAACGCGAGGATCCTCAACGCAGGCGATGAGGCACACCGTAATGGAGGGCTCCGGATTATTTTGGCCCCCTGGGTATCTTTAACTGGTGCCTAAATCTCGTACACACGGGGGTTTTTGGTTTCCGTCTTACTTATTCGGCCCACGTAGAAGACGAAGACTCGTTCACGTATACAAGAACCGCATTTCACGATTCTGATGCGCCTCTAACTGTAACGCGGAAAAACTTTTGCTCATAATGATTCGTAAAAATTATTTGACGACTGTTCTACAACGCAGATGTAAAGAGATACGACACCACGTACCTGGCAGAAGACATCTTATTTGACGCACGCAACTGTTAGAGGAAAAATTCCCTGTTTTCCATAAACTACCTTATCGAACTCCTGGTGACATAAAAACTTAAGCCGGTACCATTGAAAACTGACTTTAGTTTGGAGCCCCATTGTAACGCGCACATAACTTTTAAGGCTATATTTAGGAGAAAAGGTGCGGGATAGAATTTTGGAAATACGGTATCCCTTGCTGCAGCTTGGCCACGCACTGTATGAAACCTTGGTCAAAGTGGGCCTGTGTCATTTGTCTCGCTCCCTCCTTGAGTTTCAGCGCTCTTGATGTACACTTATGTTCCTAGCAACCCTTCTCTTTTGTTCTCGTTGCGCACACCAGTCCGGGAAGCCCGAAGCGGAATTGACGCCCACAGCGCCTGCCATCCGCCAAGCAGGCCAAGAGCGAATCGGAGGCTCCGGGACGGAGCGCCGACGGCACCCTTTGGATCAAGCAGGGACCGTAGGGAGCAGGCCGTCGAGTCCGGCTGCGCGTGCAGCCAGGGCCTCAACGCCCATACGACTGCCACCACTGGGAAGCCGTCAGCCAGGACCAACTGATCTCCCTGCCAGCCTGGGAGGTTGGCCTTCCGAACATCAGGTGCGCTCACCGCGTTTAACATTCCCGTAGAAGTGAAGTACAAAATTTCTCAGAATACCTAAGCACTTTTACTAAGTTGTGAATCATGAGTGACCGGTTGGGAGACGCCTAGATTCCGCCTCACGCTGTCGAAGGGCCATGTAATCTTGCCGCTTGAAAAGCTTTGCTTTGCGACACAACGCTTTCAAATGGCTTCGATTTGTTCCGCACGCCTTGCGCCGCAAATAGCTCCTGCCGCCGTGAAACGGGCAGTTGATGACGATGGCTGATTATTCGGGTTGTCTATCCGCTTGGTTGGGTGCATTTTTCTCCTGTCTCAATTTGATATGTGCTGGCGGGAACGACAACCTATGGAACGCCTATGGAACGCCTCGCACTAGCGAACTCTTCCTAAAGAGCCATTTCTGTGACGAACTCGGAACACCGGCTTTCTTGGTCAATAGTCCATGCAATGGCTTTGACTCAAAATCCTGTCGCATCTCATTAGTTGTGTGCCTCTATGGCTCAAATAGCTTTTTTGTATTTATAATTGCTGAACCTGATCATCTAGCACTCATACTAGCTCTCGCAGAATTCCAGTGGCGAATGCGACTCTGGCAGGAGGTTTAAGAAATTCCTAGCTCCTCAAGTAGAGTTGTTCATTTGATAAACGCCCCTCCCTCTGCTACACATGTCGTACTGAGGCGGCCAAAACGTCCCGCTCCCCTTGTCCCTATCTCCCACCCACCCCCGTCCACTGTACCCGGGAGAAAGGCCAGTTGGCATTCATTTGTATATCTTGCATCTGCTCCCAAATGATACGCAATTCGCACTTGGATTAGGATTTTGGCATTTTTCTTATTTAAAATAGCATTCACTGTGTACGAAAGGTTGTTATACACACTTAAGATGTCACTTAAGCGATGGCATTGCATTATTTCGCGCATTGGGCTCTTACACGGAGACGTTAGGGAAACCTGTTGGCAAACGAACTTATTCGGTTCAAAGAAAACATCTAATGTAGAAATCTAGAGAATAGCGGTCACGAAGAGTGGGGTAGGCTCCTAATGTTTCTGCCCAAACTTCAAACGCGACTGTTTCAAAATTTTAGTTTTCATTGAGATTTTGAAAATTCAAGTACATGATTTAGACGCAGTGAAAATTTTTCATGAGGGCACTGCCGCCTTTAGTAATTTCATTTTTACTTATTCATAGCGTACGAGAGCAAAGACGTTAACGAAACTCGTTCACATCTGATCCTCCGCAGTAACGTTACGGATTACCCAATGCGGGAGAAACATACGTCAAATCTTTCCTGGCCCCGCCGCGATGGCTCTGTGTCTTCAGCGTTTTGCTGCTGTGTCCAGGGACGCTGGTTCAATACCGTCCGCGGTGCCTGCGTCTCAGATGGAGACAAAAAACGAGAACGCCCGTGTGTCGTGATTTCGGCACGCATTAAGGTGGTCTAAACTAATCCTGAGCGCTCCACTACAGAGAGCACTATTGGCGGTGAGATATTTGAGTGGCGCCCCCTGGCTTTGACGTCGGCTTAGGGACTCGCGCAGCTGTCGTCTGCAACACTGCGCTTGTGCGGGGCAGCAGTGCCTGCGCTCAAAATCACCGGTTTTGATGCTTTAATGCATTAAAAGCGTATTTGTAATCATTCAATCATTTTTGCAAGCTTCTGACACATCTGAATAATTTCAAGCTGTATACCCCACAAGTTTGCAACCCACGAGGAGAGAAAGAACAACTTTCTTCAGAGCATCGGTTAGTAGCTCAGGTTCAACCCGTCCTTTCGCGAGGTTCAGCGCACAGATAAGTATTCAAAATGCGTTGGCTTCCCCACAGTATTTTTCTAGATGCTCTTATGACGACTCAACAGTCTAGTGCTACGTACACGCGAATCGCATAGCAGGAATTAGAGCGGCTGCCTTCTTTTTTTTTTGTAGACTTGTGTCAGATGAAGGCTTTTTCTGTGTCCAACGCTATATTTTAATATTTTATGACCTAATTAATTACTGTCACAAACGTCTTTTAGTAGGTTTGGATATGTTTGGGAGGCTCACAAAGATCGCGAGGATACTTTCTTCAGGCTGTATGCATGGCATACATTCCCTTCTTCACAAAGCGGCTTTTGTTATGGCTACTTGCAAGAAAGTGCATATGATTGATTGATTTGATTGATTGTAGGGTTTAACGCGCCGACGCAACGCAGGCGATGAGGCGCGCCGTAGTGGAGGGCTCCGGATTAATTTTGACCACCTGGGGATCTTTAACGTGCGCCGAAATCTCGCACACACGGGCGTTTTTGCTTTTCGCCTCCATCAGAAAAGCGGCCGCCGCGGCCGGGAATCGAACCCGCGACCTCGTGCTCAGCAGCGCAACGCCTTAGCCACTGAGCCACCGCGGCGGGTAAAGTGCATATCCGCAGCGTGCGTTGTTTATTCACATGCAAATACAATGAGAAGGTTTTTTCTAGGCCACCGCGATCGCGCCCCAGGCAACGTTGTCCAGAGTACTCGAAGGTGGCTTTTGTGCTCCGAATTTCTATCGTAATTATTCTTATTATACCGAACTGAATCTCAATCCGGACCATTATGACATGATTAGAGTTTTTAAGGCTTGATATAATCGCCAATAAACGTAATAAATAGTGCACGTGCATATATTACAAGAATCGAAACCGATGAATATTGCCAAGGAGCTCTCTTCAACTCTTTTAAATCTTCCAGGCGTAAAGAACAAAGCCGAAATGGCGAGCTATCAATTGGAAAAAAATGCTCTTGCTCATTTGTCCTGGACTGAGGATCCGGACCACTAATCCGCTTGATTTTAATATTGAATAGAGTTTCTCCTCCTCCTCTTGGGTGCAGTTTTTTATAACGCAAATCTCAATACTGGGAAGACGCGGATCTGGAGAATGTACCGAACTATCCCTCCAGGTCTGAACAAACATAGTGTTACTGTATCTTTACCGTAGACGTGACTCGTTAATAAAACCTCCATATTGGTTAGAAGCGTGGTATCAAACCAACACGCGCCTATACACACAGTGGGTTATTCGGAACTCAACCTACAGTTCTTGCAGCCCCATAATGCATGTCGGCCTACTTTCATGACATGACAACGTCAAGTGATGTGGTACAATACTTTAGAGCGTCCGACAAGGTTTCGAAAACTCTAACCTTACTTACGATTACCGGGAATCGTAATGCCTTCTGCCAAAGCCGAGAGACCTGAAGGCCTGGTATTTACTTTGGTCTTTCAATTTCGCTGTTGTCGGTTATTAACAGCCGGCTTTTCCTTTTGTTCAAGAGATGTCTTAGTACAGAAGCTGACCCCTAGCTCCGACTTTTCGCGCTCCACACAGGATGGCTTCGCAAGGAATTGGCTGTTGCCTGCTATATTTCTTCCGTATCGGTATCGAAAACTGCACTTTAGCTCTCGCCTTGAGCTAGTGTATGCGATTTTATGTCTATTATTATGATAAAAAGTTACGCACACGCTAAACCTGGTGCGGACAAGCATCTTACGTCAACCGAGCGCAAAGAAACAGCAGGGAGAGCGAGCCCGATTGAAGCAGACGACAAATGCGAGAATCCCTAAGCCGACGTCACGGAGGCGCAGCGCCGCCCGTGGTGGCGCTCACCGCCAATAGCTTCGGCACGTTAAACTCCCAAAATTCGAATACCTTCCTAGAACCGTATGCAAAGGAACACTTTTGTTGCTGACGTCGCCCTTTTTCTCACGCTCTATGACGCAGAGTCCCGGTGCGGCTCCCCGGCACTTGGTGGTGGTGGGTGGCTCTCGCACGTGGGCCGTGGCATGCACGGGGTTCATCCTGGGCTGCTTGGTGGGGGTGGTGGTTATCCTTGTGTACGGCACCGCCAAAAGCATGGGCCACCAGCGTCGCGTCATCGACGACTTCTTCAACTGGACGCTCGTCCGGTTGAGACGAGCGGGAAACGACTCGTATGCTGGAAACAGCTCGGATGCGACTTTGCTGGATGTGTTGCACAGCGGAATCCTGACCCAAGGCGCTGCCAACGTAACAGTTGCCAGCAAAGAACCACCAGGAAAATGAAGCTTAAAGCGCGCACCTTCTCTCATTTTTCTTCTTTTCATGTACTATTTTCTTTTATTGATTGATCGATTCACCAAACTAATAATTTGGGTGGCGCAGGTCACTTTCTTCAGAACTGTCATTGTCTGCGTGCCGGGAGAAGTGTTCCAGATTGGAACATCTGCAATGCGAACAGGATACAACAATTTTAGGACCCCTAAACACTCCTTGTACTGCAGTGATTGTGACGGCATAGGGTCAATTTGCCGAACAGATATGCTGATATTGTGGGCGCCAGCATATTGATTGTTCCGGTTCTCTGGGACTCCTGCGCTGTTGATGCACCAGCAGGAGTGCGAAGGTCGCCACGGCGCGTGTTATAATCAGACATGTTCCCATAATCATCGCGACACAACTTCTAAAGAAACCAAGGACACCTAAAGTAGGTTGTGCCTCCTGCGCTTTTCCCGTGGGTCGACAACCAAGCCAGGGAAGCACACTTGGAATCCTCCTCTCTTGCCAACCTCCTCTGCTATTATTACAGAGACGCTATGCTCTCGACCCTAAAATAACGTGTCCTCTCATGACCCTCGCCATAACTGAAACCCATAGTCAATCACCTTCGTTCCGCTTACTTGTAAACACAAGGAGCACAGGAACGCATTGGGGGATGTGTTGAGAAGGCCGTGAAAACTATTCCTCTGGCGTGTGGATAGACAGCACGAGCAAAGGAGTCGTCGTTTCAATTAACTACTATACATGAGCATGAGTAAAATTTATATAGGGTTGCAAAGTGCTGTGGAGGCCTTGCTCGACCTGAAAATAAAAAGGCCATGCAGAGATATCATCGAGGCAGCAGAAACAGCACGCCTAGGGGACCGATTGTCGAGCTCAAGGTCTGTAGGGCTATTGGAATGCGTGGTTCAGTTAAAAAACACGGATTTCTTCCTTTTCATTGTTGTGAAAAAATATTTTGTTATTGGCTCATTGCTGGAATACTTTCCGTGGTATAACAGGGGTGGAGCGTAGGCCTCTGATAGGTTGACTTCAAGGCGAGAGCTGTTCAGCTGTTTGACCCGCTGCGGGTGCCCGCAACATGTGCCAAAGAGTGTCGGGTTGTCAACAGTGCGGCCACGTAGAAGTGAAAACTAAAGCGAAATTGGCAACCAGGCTCGGGGGAGGGGGGGGGGGGGGGTATTATGGGACATTGTCGGTGTGAAGCTCTTTAACATCCTGGAGCTGGCTGCACACATCGGATCCCTCAGCGGCTTTCTGGGTCGAGGCGGCTGATGCATCCCCGCTATGCCGCGTCTGATAAATTTTCTATCTATCCTGTTTGGTGAGAGCGCCTTACGGTACACCTTGTACAAGTGTCTGCAGTGTTGGTTGATATCCTGGTATGTAAGAGAGCAGAGTTTAGCACGTGTCCAAACGACGGTGATCATTCGTTTCAGCGGCCATTGCCAGATGAGTTTCAATGCGGTAGTGAGCAGTCTGCCGTGGAAGAGAGACCTACATTCCCCTTTAGTTGTCGATGGTAGTGGCGTCTGTGTGCATATGGCCGGGAGTGTGACCCTTCCTTCCTTCCACTTGCAACGTGGTCATGTGTGACGGTGTGGAGCTGGCTAGGCTGTGTTTGCGTAAAGTATGACAACGTGGTATACACGAATGTTTTGTGTGGGGTGTAGTTTCGCCGTTTCTTCAGGGCATCGGTGAAATCGTGTAGTTTGCCCAACTACCGCAGCGTATTTTTAAATATGTCAATATATCCAGACAGAATCAGGCTAAATGGCGTCAAAAGAAACACGGCCCCATAGACTCAACAGGAAATGGGGCGTGAGCACTTGTTACTTCGGTAATTTTTCCACAAGTGTTAAGGACTGCGCCCACTGCTTGTTCGGTTGACAAGCCAACTGCGACCCCATCAATATAACAACTGAGCTCCATGCCTTCATTTGGTACCAGGCGTCATCAATATTCGCTGTAAGATTGTGGGGAATGAAGTTAATTTTCTGTCACAGCTGTTTGGTCCCATATTTATTTCTTGATTGCGGATTGTGTCACTTGTAAGTTCCTACTTTGCAAGCCTCTATCATTAATGCTCAAGTAATAGCGGAACATAAACCATACGGAACCGTCTTTTCTGCCTCTATGCTCACCTTGGGCCCAGTTGCCCATTTTTCAGATTGTAACACAAGCCTAAAATTCGTATATTGATGCCTAGCATAAACGTTTTAAAAAAAAACCCGTCTCCTCCGCCCCCCCTGACCGACACGGCCTTGCCCAGCCGAACCTTGGCGCAGATTAAATAGAGTTTCAGCAGACTCATAAGTGCTCATGGCAAAACAAAAGTACTATAATTTTAGAAGAGAGAATCGCTCAGACCCGGCCCCAAGTCCTTAATTGATAACAAAATTTCAGGATCTTGTAGCCTGAGCTCACTGGCCGAGGTTGAGCAGTTTCGCGTGGCTCCTGGACAGCCGCGCTGCGCATGCGCGAGAAGCAGTGACGTCTCACGGCGCACAGATGGCGCGTCGGAGCCGCCGCCGCCGCTGCCGCGATTGGATTGCATCGAATTGGATTTGATTGTATCGGATTGTATTGGATTGTAAATCGTTTTAGGAGCAGTAAGCATGATAATAAGCTAATCCTTGACAGCCAGGAAACCTAAGATCCTTAGCTCACGCTAGGTATATCCTGGCATAGCCGAGCTAAGCCACTGCTAATTTTCATGCACGAGGCTCATGCCAATCTAGTCCAGCAGGCAAAACAATAATTCAGGGTGGGTTGGTATACTGCCCTTTATTATTACTTGAAGTTGCCACAATACAGGCGCAAAACAATTATTCAGGTTGGGTTGGTATACTGCCCTTTACTATTACTTGAAGTTGCCACAATACTGGCGCCTGCACTGTTAAACTCGAGGTTCATCGTGTGCAAAAAACTGTCTCAAGCATATACCCACCTTGCCCAATGCATGCGGTAGGTACGCAAAAAAAAATTACCAATGCCAATAGATTGCTCCACCGCTGGTATCAGATACACATCACAGTAACTTTTAGCTTGAATTCAGGGAGTTGTCTGGTCAGAAAAACCAAACACCTGCATGAAGAGGTGTATCTAACCAGCGTTCGGGATTGGTCAAGACGCAATGAAGGCTGAGCGCGCCTCAATGCCAACTTCATTTAAAGCTTGCTTAATATGTAGCTTGGTTGCTGGGGTACAACACATACTGTTCATTTTCATGTTTTATTACTGAAAGCAATCCTTTAGCGTTTCATCGCCACTTGATGCAAATGCACGGTGTGATTCCGAGTAGTGGTTATAAATAACCATAATTATTTAAAGTGAGAGCGCTTCAAGGTCTTCATTATTCGGGGTGGCACACGGTGTCAGATGGGAAGAGCTGCCATGCGCTTTATCGGGGACGGAAGACGCGTTGGCTGCAGAAGCGGCGTGGGAGGCTTGGGCGGCTTGTGCAGCGCGCATCAAGGCGGACGCGTTGCGCGCAAGCTCAAACCCGAGCGGCTCCCGGTAGAGGTGCCATGCTGCCAGGGCCAGCACGCCTGAAGCCAAAGCCAGGATGGCGCCAGCGGAGACCAGGGTGCACGCGAACAGCGGGAGATGGAGCGAGCGAACGGTGCCGTCGTGAACTACGATGCCACCGCCGCCGCCAGGGACCTGTGATCAGACGGCAGAGACGAGAGTTACCTCTTGGCTAAGCACTTCAAACTAAAAAACCTGCTACAGACACACTCAGAGGTGGAACAGCGGCGCCATTTGCGCCATTGAGCGCCAGCCTTGTTTACCTGCGACATCCAGTGCCGAACCGTGCCTGTTGCGCCAAACTGGTTTATCAGCGGTGCCCTGCGCCGCATATCCCGAAGTGAGCCTCGGAATATGACCACCATCATGCCCCCTGCCCGACAACGTGGCTAAAACGATCTGTTTTCGGTTTTAATGCGGTTATGGTTTCGGTTTTATCAAGGTTATGGGCGGCTGTGGATGTTGGCATTTGCTTAGCTGTTAGGTCGCAGGCAGTTCGCCGTTTTTTTAACCGGTGCCAGCCGGCTTGTCACAATTAATAGAAACTGACTAAAAGTGAGTAAAGTCCTTTTGCGTCACATCGCAGACATATAGAAAACCGAATAATATTCGCATGAAAAATGTAGATTATTGAAGGTTAACATCAATATAAACGCGTGGCGAGAGTATCGGCATGTATTGAACAAACAGGGTCTTGGACGCTTTTCCGCTGCTTGCTAATTCGGTTCGCCTTTGTTGTGAGTTACTTGGTCCTTTTCGCCTGGGGTCTTCGGGTTTAACTTTGCTTATGTGGAGGATGCTCCAGCACTAATTATGCCTTCTAACACGTTCTCGTTTCATAGTCTACGGCGTACGCTCGTCGACTTTCCAAATTACGCGACGGGAGAGGACAAATCTATGTTTGGCTGCGCACGCACTGAAACCACTGCTCGATAGAAAAAATGCAAGCAAACGCCTCGTTTTACGGAATGCCGCTGCGGTTTCGCTAAACACTACCGTATACCGGACACGAAGCGAGACCTCTAATCTGATCCCCTTTGAATCTGTGGGTGAGGCTTCCCCTTTGAGTGGTGATAACGCAGCCCACTCGCTGGGTCTTATAACTCCCCATATTGCAAAATTCTAGATATACTAGATGAACGGCGTTCCTGGTTCGGAGTGGGTTCTAGTGCTCTGTAGAAAGCCTACTATAGCTGATAAAAAATTAAGCTTAATTGACAGGGGCCTCACAGCAGCCTGTGCAAGCCCACTGACAATTTTCTGGCTGCTCCAAACTTTCTCCAAAAGGTAGTGCTGGCTGCTCCAAGCCTGCTACAAAAAGCAATGTTCCCTGCTCCCAGGTCTGCTCAATAACCCATGCACCCTGCTCCATCCCTGCACACTGTATACGCCACCATCTACAACATCATCAACAAAAGAAGTGTGTGCGTGCATGTGTGCGTACCTTCTCTCAGTATTTGTGTTCATCACCACGTTGTATGCAGTCAGGCAAAAAAGTGTCGGACCAAAAGAATGCTCATTTAGCGACATTCATCTGGACCCGTTTAGCGCAGCAATGTTTTGTTGCCTGAGCGATTATTTAACCCCTAAAAAAATATCGCCCTGACTAGCTGCTAGCCTGTCATGTGGGCAATAACTTACCTAGAATTACACCCTGATTGTCCGTTAATTTTTCTCATGAGTGATCGATACTCATTACGACACATATTCAATATCATCCCCACTTACTGTTAACTGACCAGGGACGACCTCATCCTCTTACCCGAGGAGCCAAGTTATGAGTGTGGCCCTGCTGTTATAAGGAACTGTAAGAAGAGTTGCGCTCGTGGTTTGCAATGAATGAAAAGTCAAGCGGCACGCTTACATGTGGGTTCCGTGGCTGTTGCCATGCGTTAAAGGCACCGCTTGAAGCCAGGATGGGACACTCGTCCAAGCCATGAGAGGCGGAGGGAATCTCCAGTGGCTCATGGCAGGCGGCCGATGTACAGTTAGCCAATGACTGGTGGTGGCTGGGATGCCACACATGACCGACGACATATCTGGCTGAAGATGGAGACGCATTGCTGGTGGTGCCCTGCCGAACGGGTTCCATAAAAAATTTCTGATACCGTGATTGAGGCTTTCCTAAGAAAACAACAAAAATCACGTCATCCGGCTTCCAGCGCAGATACTGTAAGGATCTTTATTGCTTCGTCTGAGCGCTACGCCGTACTGACACTGAAAAGCTGCAGGTATCTCGTCATGACTCATCGTTAAAAAGAAGCCCAGAATATCCTAATTACATCATCACCATCTCATCATCCGGTTTTCTGTCCACAGCAGGATGAAGACATGTCTCACTGTCTACCAACTCCGTGTATCGTGCGCTGTCCGTATCTATTCTTTGCCTCCGAATGCCCTTATTCTGTCTCTCTATTCAGTTATCGTCACCTGCTGTTTCAGTTACCCCCTCTCCGTAGCTGCTAAGGTAGCCTGGTGGTCCATTGGTTGTCTGTTCTCCGTATTACATGTAATCACATCTACACTTACCTTGATTTGACAAAGCACATCGTCAATCCGAGTTTTGCTTCATAATCAAAAGCCCACGTTTCCTGTCTCGAAATTTTACTTCTGCCATTCTTCTTCCAAAAGCTCCCTAGGCAGACTTAAGTTTTCTTTCAGTGTTCTCTGTAAGGGCGTAGTCACTCGCCCAAAATTATTTGTTTAAATAATGGTCACCCCACCATGATGAGAACAGCGTAGCCAGACTAAAGTGACAATGTGTAAGTGGCTCATAAACATAGCCCAATTCATAACCAGCCTAGCAAACTACCTGAAAAAGATGTACACAATGTAGTGAAACTCTGTAGCAGTGAGCCAAGCCTAAGGTAAGTCGGTAGGAGGCAGTGGGCAGTGGTGCACATGGGTAGGCACAGTACAAGGGTGCTACACTCACCTCGCTGATTACGTCATGCAGCGGTGGGCTGCTTCTGCAAGGGTGACGGTGGCCGTGGTGGTGAGAATGCTCTTTGCAACTGTCGTTGCCACCTTCGCTATCGACGTCCCCGTCGTCCGAGTATTGCGTTTCGGCGGTGGCAACCAGCTGCTGTGTGGCAGACTGGACACTGTTCTCTGCCGTGACACTTGAGGTGTTCCCCATTCGGCGCTTGAAGGGGATTGTGAGGATGAGCTGAATGAATGGCGACGAGATGATGATGATGTCCGTAGGTGAATTGCCCTATTTCCTCAATCATTCTCCAACATAAAATGTTTCGAATTTCTTCTTCTCTGCCGCATAAGATAGTTTCTATAGAATACAAACACGTGTAAATGTAGAAAGCATTCCTCAGTAATAAAGAATATGCGGATTTTGCTTTATTCTTAAAACAGCCAACTCATGGGCATCTGTAAGACGTATTGGCGATTACTGCGATATTCCAAAACGCATTGTAATGAGAAGTGAATCTTCTTATCCGCTTCTTTAATTCCATCGAGCAGTAGGGATTTACACTCGACGATTGTGAGGGGGCATGTCAGAATGTGTGGCGCCAGGGCCTCACCGCTTTATATCAGCCAGAGTCTGAAATTTTGCAATTGTAAACATTACCAAACTCTTTAAGTTTCCTGCCTGTGCCAACTTGCAAAACCATTTTCTACTTGTGGACTACGTGGGGGTCTTGGAGGGACCTAGCTGGTTTTCCGGCGTAAGCCACCGCGCTAGCTACTGGTGGGTCAACCACGTGGGCCCCGCCTCCACCGCATCCCAGTGAGGTTCACCAATACGAGAACACAGTAGACAGTAGTGCTGAAGCACAGCAATTTATCTGGATCTCCCAAACAACGCGAGCACGAAGCTCGACGGTGTTCACGAATCACGCCATTCGGTCGTGATCATGAGCGGTCGATCGCGACCGAATGCACACACTGCTAAATGAGGTAGCCTGAACCACGTCTGCGGTCGATGTAGCAGACGCACTGAAGATCGGGATCCCCTGTCCTCGCGGTAATTGTCCGCGGACACCATCCGCACCACGCAACCCGGAATTGATCGGAAGACGAGACCCATGTTCGGGCGCCATGTGGAATATGTAGTATTGTTAATGGGATGGTGGGGCGAATCAGCCATCTCGGACCAGGCAGCCGTTGACGGCCCTGGTGATGTGGGCAGCCAGTTCCCGTTGGTCTTGGAGACTCGCCGCAACAGCCAGGCTCCGGCTAGACTACTCCGACTGAAATTAGACTCCGGTATAACTGTGCGGTAGGGTAGGGTTGTAGGGGCACTCCTACAGAATGTGGTATTGGGTAGGGGGAATAAGGAAGTGGGCACAGAGTGGGACAGGGGCGTCTGGCGTGCGCTGGAATAGATAAAGCCGAGTGGGTAGGTTCTTGGGGATGACGCAGCCGGCTCTCCGGCGTAGCCCACAACGCTACCTCCCGACTCGTCAACCACGTGGGCTCCGCATCCGCAGAAGGCCCGCGAGATTCGCCGATATGAGAATCCAGTAGAATTATTAGTGCCGCAGCGCAGCCACTTATTTGGTGTCTCTCAAAGCATGCCAGCACGAAGCTCGACGGCGATCACGAGTCACGCCATCCGGTCGCGATTTTGAGCGGGCGGCAGTCACGGGGGGGACACAAACAGTCCCCAGGTGAGATAAATGGTCCGCCGCGGCCGCCTTCAATGGCGAATCTCACCAATCCGGCTCTCCGATTTGACTCTCGCGCTCCCGCGCGCACACGTTCGCGGTGCCAGCGCGCGGAGCGGCGGTGCCATCTCTCGGGGTACTGCCGAACTAGCGGCGCGCCGGACCGGTTTGTACGCCAGAAGAAACCATGGACTTCTTGTAGAGTATTGCTGGTGACCTACAGCAGCGATTTGTGGCGAGGATTTCGCAGTCAAGCGATCGAAATGTAGGCCCGGCTGATCTTCAAGAGGTCGCTATAGGCGAACTAGATACAGTTATTTCTGGTCTTCCGGCATCTACGCCTGGTCCAGGCGGTATTACCACACGATATTACAACGATCATTAAATTGTACAATGAAGCCTCTGCAATCGGGTAAATGTAGATAACATTTCTCTTAAAAACGCGTGGATACTTCTGGAATTGCGTTTCGCCAAAATTTGCCTTTTGTTAAGAAACCGGAGCTTGGATATACAATTGATACTAGTCGGCCAATAGTACAACATCCACTCCTGTTGAAGCAGTTTAGCGCGTTTTGCTTCTCCCTATAGGCAAGTGTTTGGGTGCCAATAACCTACTAAACTGCCGACAAATCGGTTTTAGAGAAGGATGCTCTATCTGGTGGGTGCATATAGACTTGGAAAGAGGCATCCACTGGGCTTGACGGAATAAGCAGATTGCGGCTTTAGTCGTCTTGACATCTCGAAAGCTTACGACAGTGCACAATGGGGCATCCTCCTAGCTCTATTAGCTGGCTATTGTTCCCGGGGTACATCACTGCGTGGGTAGCGGCTTTTCTGGAAAACACAGAATTTTCCTTTTATCAGCATGATTACGCCTCCTCTCGGTATAAGCAGACGTGTCGAGTCCCCCAGGGGTCTGTTATGTCCCCGTATTATTTATTGTGCTTCTGAGCTCCATACCTATTCACCCAGATGTGCATACATATGTTCATGCAGATGGCATGCCTTTTTCTCTTCGTCGCAAGACATCCATTTTTTGTTTCACTCTTTTCAGTCATACTTGAAAGACCTGGAAGCACGGCTGTATGCTTTGAAAGTTCTTTTTAAATTACTAAGTGCGCCTTTGTCGTGTTTCCTCTTGAAGACCCAATATCGATTTCATTACCCCATCATGAACAATCCATTTGTCAGGTTGATTCGCGATAATACCCTGGAGTCATATATAATATTAAATGGAATTGCGACCTCCACATCGAATATATAGCTACGAAAGAGTCCCATGCCGTAGCTCTACTAAGGGTTCTTCGCCATAAGCGAACAGGTCTGGGGACAGATATGCTCTTGATGATTTACAGCATATATTTTAGACCAATCTTAGAATTTGGGTATTTTATTCTCTGGCTCTGCTACCTATAATCTCCTGCATTTGGTAAAGCTGGAACATTTTCGTTGCTGCTTAGGCCTGCCCAGTTTCGTCCTGATTCAAGTATTGTACTTAGAAGCTGCAGTCCAAACGCTTAATTCCAGTTTCAAATACCTAACAATCAAAGCATTTGCCAAGTCTCTTGTGACCGCGCTGGCCAGACTAGAAGTTATCCAACACGCCATGTCATTTTTCGGTTCTTATTGGTCTCGTTTCTCGCGCCCACAAGTCATTTTTGACAATTCCTAACTAAATCCGATAAACTCCACGCTCCTTGCAGTTCATGTCTTACAGTTTCAATACACACTAGTGGAGATTTCGTTCTATAACCTTTTCCCTAATAATGCCAAGATTCTTTTAGCTAACATAAATTAAAGCATTCTCCTGATTCACCAGTCTGAGCACCCATCGCACGTGGGTATGCGAACCGACGCCTCGCGGAAAAATGAGAAATTTGCGGCGGGTATCTTTCCTCCGGCATGGAATTGTTTTCTGTTCATTCAGTTTAACAGATTATATTCCTATCTTTTGTGCACAATTTTCGGCTATTCTTCTTGCCTTCCCGCAACTTGATTCGGCGCAATCTTCAAATATGTTACTCACTGATTTCCTTCCCGTGTGCATGGGTCTTTCCTCGGAAAGTGTACGTCCAATGCTTAAAGTTTTTATTCCAGCGTTTCCATTCATGTGCGGGCAATTAGGCTTGATTGGCTGCCTGGCCACGGTGGATCAGCCCTCAATGAAGCGGCTGATATGTTAGCGAAGATGGCATTGCCGTTTCCGGTTATAGACGTGCTTCCACCATTCGCTTGCGCGTTGTTAGCCCGCTATTGCCAATTCCTGTTCGCCCAAGACGTGTCTGATCACGGGCTGCACACGCGTCCTGAAATTGAACACCTCAGGTTCCGCTGGAAAAGAATTCTCTGCCAAACTCAATCGCGCGAAGTATCGCTGACCGCTTTTCGCTGTGCGATCCCCCCACTTCATCGATACCTATATCGGGCATATCTGACAAATTTTCCCCTTTGTCAGTTTGTCGAAAAAATTGAATCGGATTAACATTTGTTCTTTTTTCGTCCCCGATTTTCGATCATCGAAGAAGGTTGCTGGAGCTGCAATTTACTCTACCAGTGCTTTTAGTTTTGGGGGGAGTGAAGGCTGGTCACTGGCGTGGGGCTGTTTGTCACGCCATCCATTCATTCATTTCGGTGAGGGCTCGACGGCGGGGCTAAAGCTTTTCCAATCAGGCTGACATTTGTTCATTTCTCGTTCGTCTATCTTTCCTTTTTCCCATCTCTTTTGATTCTACATACTAAATTCATTTCTGCTACTCTACTATTTTGCCGCATCTGCATTTTCATTCAGAAAAAACCTTGGCGAATCCCTCCAAGTGAGTATGCGCCAATTTTCCGGGCCACCACTGCGACCATAGAGTTTCATACTAATATATACTAGAGGGAAATCTGGCGCTGCATTCGCGTGCCGCCGTGGGCGGCGCCATTGCAGCTAGCGACGTTCCTCGCCTCCTTGGCTTGGTTAGCCACATGGCTTCTTTGTCGTCTTGAAGCCAAAAGGGGTAACATTGTTGTTCTGTTCATCTTCCATGAAGCTTCTAAATAATCCCTGGCAAATAAATCTTTATGGAGCTTTTATTTTTTAATAACAGAACAAATTCGATTAATTTTCTGCAGTAATATTGTTGCATTTTTGCAGCCAAAGCCAACTTTTCAGCCTGTTCGTGAGCCATGCCAAAGACAAGTGGAACGTGCCTGCCCGGTACATGACGGCACGCTCACCGAAGCGCGGCTCCCCTAGACGGTGGCGCCACATTTCCCTCTAGTGTATATTAGTATGAAACTCTATGACTGCGACCATTGCTACCGGACTCTCCTTCCAGAAGGATTTTAAGAAAGGGACATACAACCAATTTTTGTAGAGGGCATGTCCTCTAGCTGATATGAAAGCCAGCGTTTTATACAATGATGTAACCACATAGATTTTCTAAAAAATAGCAGAAATAATTTAAATTTTGCACTAAACATTGTGAAGTATGAAATTTGGCGCCATGTAGTGTTTAAGTAAGACAGTAAGGCAGGTATGCTGGCATCAACCGTCATATATGCCAGTTACTTTTTCTAGTTTCGGTTTTATTATCGCAGCCCTAGATGTAGGGGGCCTGGGGAAATACTCCTCATCTCTTTTTAAAGCAAAGCTTTACTACTTTCGACCAGCCAATTCGCGGCGGATGCACAAGGTGACCTGTTGAGCGGAGACACACCCCCCGGTGAGACCCCTCGAAGCGCATCGCGTGAATCAGCGGACCGCTGTTAGCGAGTGCTGTTAGCGACCCATGCATGCGGCGATGGGTCGCTTCGGGCTACGTGACTCGTCTCGCACCCGTCGTAAAGGAATGGTGCGTTCGCTCGGCCTCGTTCTGTGAGCGTTGAAGGAACCCAACGGTTTTGAGACGTGGTGGGCAATACAGCTAAATCAAAGGTTAACAAAACGAAACCAAGGCTCCACCAGACTAAGCCAAGCCTTTGCTTTGCATATCCACGGTTAGCTGAGCTAAGCCGCAGCCATTTTTGTCCTCCACTTCTTCACGGTGCGACTGGCGGCGCGCATGCGCGAAAACGGTCACCGCTGCTGCCGCTGCCACTCAGCGAGGCGGCGAGGTCGACGTGCGTGTCATGTAGTGGGATTTTTTTGTGTGTGTTCTCTCGCATATGATGGTGCTGCGAAACGGACGCCGAGAACACCAGGACGAATCGCAACAAGAAGAATGTTTGAGTGCTGTTAGCGAAATGTTAGAACCTCCTTCGTGTGCTACGCTTGATGACAAGCAACCTTGTCTGTGTTGTATTGCGCATAAGTGTTTCTCACCACACGCCGCGTTTGCCCACGTAACGCGAATAGTGTTCAAGTGATATTCGAGCTGGCTCCGTTACCGAGTACGCTGGGCAGCGTAGCAGCGCTGGCTGTGAATCGGGGGGTGGGAAGGGGGTGGCGGAATCAAACTGGCATTAGAGGGCGAGAGCACACCTCTCCCCCACGCGAGCTGCGCCCGATCACATTGTTGCCATGACAATCATAACGCCTTCAAGGCGAACATTGGGGCAGCGTTGCTATGGGAACAATAACGCACTAGTATTTCCCCAGGCTCCCTAGGGAAGAATATGGCGCTAGTACCGGGGTTAGCCCGGACGCTCGGTTGAAGGCTAAGAGACCGCCTCTTCGTAATACTGGATATTGTGATTCGCCCCTTAGCACGTAATCATCGATCAATACTGACGATATTCCTCAAACTCTCGTAGCGTTTCCATGTCTTACCGGTTGGCGCACTCGATTTAGCTTTAAAAGGGCATTGAACTCGTTTTAACCATGTGTCGTCGTCTTTAGAGGCTGGCGAAATTGCAATAACAATGAACAAAAAATAGCGGCACTCCGCTTAATGGCTGCATGTTTATTATAAGCGGGTAGCTTTCATTGGAAAATTTCTATAAACTCCGTCGCTCCAGAATTTATATGATTCCTACGTTGAATAAAACATGGCACGATTTTACGAGGTCTATCCATATGTTTATTCATGACTGGGCGACACACGCTTTAGACTGCCAACACGCAGGACAATGTAGACAAAACACAGCGGCAGAGAATCTACTTATCATTGAGGGTAAAGGGCAGGCGAATTCTTATTCGGTAGAGCGAAATTATTTTGAGGATATTGACGAGAATGTTTCCAATGCACGCATGCGCATCCATGCGTGCGCGCGCGCGCAGGTACGCATACATGTCCACGTACACACGTGCACACGCCTACGCACACACACACAAGCCCACGAACATACACATGATGCCATCGATCGTTGAGAAACTACCTACCAGATATAACGCACGAGTGCTTTCAGGCGGAGGAATCGGTGAGGGTCACGGTTGTTTGAAGTTTTAAATAAGTCATGTCTTTGGAGGTGTACAAGTCTGATTCTGTGAAAAAAATAAATATTCAAACAGCGCTCACAAGTGGTGGTTTTTATATTGGTCATATAAGTTACTTATCCCTATCACTATCAGGCAGCATGCGTGAGAGGAGTGAGTGGTGAGATTAACGCTTTAATGGAACAAACAGCAAGACGACTGCACACAATATCCGAATACCTTCACCGGATCCGTGTTGATCCACCGACCATGACGATGCACTCCACATTGCTGTGAGCTCATTGCAAGAAACACGTGATTAATAGGTTGAGGTAATAAGGAAAACTACACAGCGAAAACAACACAATTATAATGCTTTGCAGTTGTGTAGTGGCAAAGCATTACCACAATCAATTTTCCGACAACAGCCGGAACATCGATCACGGCCATTCCCCGACCATAACGATGCGGCCTGTTTGTCCTGGTGCTCTTCCTTCCAGCGAAAGCGATCTAGCGCTTGGGACCGCATAATTCCAGCAGGACTGGTAGAATGAATAAGGTGACGCCTCCTTCACGAACAGCGGCCGCCTTCCGAACTCGCCGAAGGCAGGGTAGCAGTCGGTGAGGACGTGAGCTCCTGGACCTACAGTGGTCCAGACCACGCAGTCGGCTCGCTGCCAGCCGTGCTGGAGGCCGATCAGAGGGCGCCCCTGTTTAGGAAACAAGGAAACCCATTCCGCAATGAACACACAAAGGAAAGGCCGACTAAATATCCTAGGTAGAAAAGACGCCCCGATACCCTAGACCTGAAAAAAAAGAAAACTGTGTTCGTGAAGAATATTTTGTTAGCAAGCCTATTGGTCCTCCTTAGTTTTGTCAACAGAATAACGGTTGACCTTCTGTTAATGGTGTACATAACCTGGTTCTAGTTTTTGCTGCTGCGTATTAGTAGTAGTTTGCTGCGTATTTCATCGGGGCGTGGTACACAGTTGGTCGGGGGTCTTATCAATGGCTGCAGCAATACCCTCATGAGTGATAAGCAAGTCATTCTTTGCTGAATTTAAGGAATGTATATTAAGAGTGGCTGGTAATGGGCTTTCATTCGCAAACACAAAACAAAAAACAGAATTGAATTCCTCTTCAGCCTCTAATGAGGAAAGGAGTGCACTATTTCTAGCTAATGCTATGGACGATGGTGATGAGTAGTTTCGATTTATCTCTTTGCAAAATTTTCTCGCTTTGGTCTGCAGTAGATTTCTTGCATCGTTGCGGAAATTTTTTTTCTTGGCTGCCTCAATTTCTGCTTTGCACAGTTTATATTGTTCTTTGTACCGCTTCCAGTCACCGACTGAACCAGATCGTCTGGTCATAGAATAAAGTCGCTTTTTCTTAGTGATGCGGCATTTAACGCCGGTCGTAAACCACGCGTTTTGCGTCGATGGCGTGATACTGATTCTTGGAACGTACTTTTCTTTCAGTTCCAGAAGCTTGTCGCGAACAATTTGCCAGTTTGCATTTAAATTTCTGAGACCAAAGGAAGTGAAGAACTGCGAGGAAAATTATACCAATTCGGTTTGTATCATGTCAGGGTGCGCGCGGCTGTAATCAAAAATTGTTTTATTTTTAATCTGGGTTTCGGAGCTTTGTTATGTTACCTGGTAATGTACTACGTTGTGATTTTTGATGCTGTCTAAAACATGTACGAGCATATTGCTTAGCTCTCTGGTCAGTACAAGATCTAAAATTGTGTCGACACGTGTAGGCAACCTGACCATTTTAATCAAACTCAAGGAAGATAACACATGAAAAAATCCTTGGCATTCATGCCTTTTTGTGCTGCCGTGTGGTCTGCTTGACCTCGAATCAATCCCTGGATAATTGAAGTCGCCAGCAAGAATTGTTGGGTATTTTTGGTACTTGTTTTGTATAAAACACAACTATTCGATTAAGTGATCAATGAACTTGGAGGAAGAATCTGACGGACCGCACAACTTACAGAGGCGGATATAACTATAACCTTGCTAAACAAAGAATAACTGAGAATTGCCAAGAGGCAACACTCTGCCCTCGGGCTAGTCTCTACCTAATAACCTGAGTTTTTTTTTTTTTTTTTTAGATTGCCCTGTTCAGATTTGAAAAACGACGAGTCTTCAAAGGATGCGGACCGGCCTTGCAGACTAAGAACATTTCAATTTATTCCCCACTCACACGCCCACAACAGTTTCTGCGCAGTAAAGTTTGAAAATTTTGCCCCTGCAATTTGGCAACACCGTCGTCCGTAAACTTGTGCTTATTAATGTTAGGTAAGTTAGGCCACACCGTTCAAACCTCACTCCGGCGGCGGCGGGCAACCCTTCGCGAGGCTAAGGGAGCAAGTGTCGGCGAAGAAGCCGTTAGACCCTCCTCTAGTCACGTGATACCGCGGCGGCGAGGATCCCAGCGAGTGCATCTGCGACGCCACTCCGCAACGCCTTTTACACCAGCCAGTTGCGCTCCGGCGGCTCAACGTTATTGCGACTTGGTTAATGACTCTGGTCTGTGCTAGTTGGTACATCTTCGGTGGGAATCAGCTTGAATAAAACGAACACAAAAGGAAGAGGGAGTAACACGACACACTGGTTAATGACTTTGCCAGACATGGCGCAGTAGAGCTTGCGCTCTAAAGCATACCTTGCGGACACCCTCCACCGACCACGCCGACTGCCAGCCCGGGTCGTCGTGTCCAGCGGAAGGCAGCGCCAGCATCCGAGCTCGGCGGCGAGTGCGCGCCCAGTGGGCGGCGAACTCGACTGGAACGAGGAGCATCGAGAGGGCGGTGCCGAACAGCAGTAGCAGGAAGGCGCTCTCCATCTCGGCCAGCCCAATGGGCTTGGACAGTCCGCCCACCTCGGCGTCGTAGTTGCGGATACACGGGTGCTCCTTCTGCTGGTGGTCTTTAAGCATGTAGTTCAGGTTGCCCGACGAACCAAGCCGGAACATTCTGGGCGGGATCACGTAGTCCGGCTGATACAGGAGTCATTGGGGTTATAGCAATGGACCGCTCCCCATACCGGCTTTCCTGTTCACCCGCCATGCCCATCTCGTGGTCACGCAGCAAGCAGGATTTGTACGCTTCCGAAGAAAGTCGCCAAAAGAGGTGGACTACGCCCTCCCTTCTCTCCCTCTCCACACACCTCTTCTATGCTCTCCACCTACTCCTTGTTTGCCACTTGTGTACGATTATTGCAGCACAATTACAGCGAACCGACATACGCCGGCCATTTGGTCGTTTTGCACCTTGTTGCCCCACTACGCCATGAACGTGGAGTTGCAAATAAAACGACATAGCAACGACGCCCACGTGGTTCTAGAACCTGCCAGAAGATTTTACCGGACGAGAAAATGCGCACAAGCACCACCAATATAATAGTGTTTGCATTGTGGGATACAAATTCAACCAATCCTAATAGACTTATTGGTGCCCCTGACCAGTCAGTAGTGATACTTTTAATATGGTATAGTAGGAACTGTTGTCGAAGTAGGGGAAGATGGCGGATAAACGCTTGCTTTTCATCAAGTTGAAATCAGTAGTTCAGAGTCTTTAAGATAACTAAAAAAGCAATATCTTTCCGTTTTTGACGAGTTTTGACAGGGGATTGGCCAGGAACAAGCGGAAAGCTCAAGAGAGGTCACACTGAAGGCGACGAAAGCGAAAGGCAACGCAATACCTGCGGTTTAATGAAGCGACGAAAGGGCTGCCTTTGCGTGTGGCGATGCCGACGCGGACGAGGAAGATGTTCTCTGTGAGGATGGCCATGCGACAACGCCGGCCGCCATGCTGCCTGCAGTCGGCCATGATGAGCGCTCGCAGCAAAGCCTCGTCCGCTACGCGACAAAGGAGAGCCAGACACGTACTGCAACACGCGCATCGCAACCCAATCCGCGCTCACTTTAAGCGACGCTTGCCTGATGACCATCTTTTGAGACTTACTAATTCCTGACCCACGGGGCTAAAAACCATCGTGCACCAATACGAAATATTTGCAGCTGCGTGAATACGTTCGTAACAGCCCAGATTCTTTAATTTGGAAGTATATTTCTTCTGTACTGAATTTAAGAACTATCATTATTAATATTATTCATTTAGAAGGGGTAACTAAAGGTACAGTTAGGCATGAAGAATGGGGGCAAGAGAGGGGGGAACGTGTAAATCGTCTTGTCTATCCCCGTTGTGCATACGAAATTGCACAGGGTAAGGAAAAAACAGTGGCCTCTGAGATACCTATCGCCTTCCAGCAGCAAACTAGCTAAAAATATTGTGTTCATTGTTAATTTTTTTATTGTAATATAAAATTGATAATAGTAGAACCTAGTTAAACACTGATATATCAAATTATCTGTTATAGTGAATAAATATAAACTTTGGTTGGTCGTGCTTTATTTCAGTGACATTCTTTTATAACGAAATTGAAACCGTTAGAGCCCCAGGATATCGGATATAACGAAGAAAAATTTGACCAGTAGGCTGAAAAGCTACTTGAAAAGACCACCCGTAGTCTGCAATTACAGAAGTATAAAGACCCCTTTGTTCGTGGACACTGAAAAATTTCATCCGGCTCAGGGCTGTGAGTAGCCACCAGTCTATGATAACATTTTTCAACAAATAAATAAGCACGCAGGTCTGTTTTATCACGTGAACTTTGTTCTGTTCTAACTTCACGTACTCATGGTCCGTTTTATTGAGCTTCAAACGCAACAAGTAGAAAGGTAAGGGTTACCTTGCTTGTAGTGGGTTCGAAGCCTTAAAAATGCATTGTTGTATCAAGTGTTTCGGCGTGAGCCTGATTGTCGCTTGGTTATAGCCTATTTTTACCTCTGCTGTTATAACGAATATTGGTTACAACGAACAACTCGCTGTCCGAATACTACTTCGTCGTAACGAGGCTAGACTGTATATCACTACGATAAGTAAACTACGGTCTTTCGAACATTTCCCTTTATCTGTAAAACTTGCCGCATTAGTGCCCAAAGGTTTCCAAGCTCTTGTATCATAAATTAGTAAGTCCCATAAGAACATTATCACGTGAGTCCCCTTAAGCCGGAAGACCAGAGTGAAGATATTTCAGGCTCTGCTTAGTCGAGGGGCATGGCACGAACACAGAATGCGATTACAGGCGGTGAGTGCATTCGACGTACGCCAACAAGTACACACGCCCTCCTCAATACCACCCTGACGTGCGTGGGCAGCGTATAACACCCCCTGGTCTCTTCTGACAAGGCGTACCGTGTTTGCTTACCACACGGCATGAAAACGTACGCAAGGGCCACTCGGGTCGCGCAGCATAAAATCTTTAATAAACCTTTCTTATCTAACAAAGAGTATAGCAATCTTTCAAAATCCCCCTATAAGTAACACATCTACTCAACATGTATATCTAAGGGATGAGACTTATAATCTTACAGTCCTAATTGTGATTTTATCGGCGTGCGTTTTTTTGATGATGACCGCGTACTCCTACATCACACACCGGCACTTTCGTTTTCCAACGTCTGACACAATGTGATGCCTCACGCTCCAAACAAATATGGAGTCTCGGAATTATTTTTCGCGTGCATAAAGCGTCCACGGAAACCTAGTCAGAAGCATCTTCGCCGTAAAATGAAATTGCAGGAAATATATATAGAGAGAAGGCAATAAGCGCAAAGTTAGAGGAGGCCGAACACAATCCAGCAGTGCCTGCACAAAATCTGGCAGTGCTCCTCACAAGATGCGGGAGCCAAAGTGGCGTGTTCCCTTCACCAAGGGGCCGTAAAGAATGCCATAAAACTCTCGCTGTCTGCTCATCTACCAGGATTTTCTTATCCCTCCGTGGACGGAGCTAAGGAACGCACGAACAGAATGGGGTAGGTTCAACCCAGGTGTGCACGAGCCCATGGCGTCGCAAAAAACCAAAAGCCTAGAAAAGCAGGAGCTGGTGCAGAGCTCACGCTCGCAATGGCACCACTGGCGAAATGCCTTGATTTCTTGGTGTTCCCTTTGGTTGAATGAAAATTTTTTAAGGTCTCCGCCTGTAGTGTTCTGCTCATACCTTCGCAAAGGCCTATCCCGCGCCATAAACATTTGTGAATAACTCCAAGCAAGACAAACATGTTTAAATAGATTTCGTCCTCTTTAGCACTTTGCATACTTCCTGGGATGCTTGCCGCAGTGCCGCATGTAATGAATATGCGGAAGATATGGTGCGAATGTAAAAACATCTGAAGGCGCTGAGTTGGGAGAAGAGGTAGTGTAGCCAGAGGTGATATCACGGTAGATCATGATGCTTAAGGGCCCCAGACAAAAGCACTAGAAGATGCTTTGAACCACCTTCTAGAGCTTTTGTGGGGCCTCTTACCAACAATGCTGAGTGCACGACAATGATATGACTAACTTAAGTGGGGTTGCAGTGACCGTGTATTCACTGCACGACCGCGCATTACCGCCTTTACCGAGCAGTATGGCCTTGCCGGCTGCCACAGGTTCGATGGCTGTGTTCACGTCTGGAACCAGACTGGCACCGCGGTTTTCTTCAATCCGTGTCTTCAACTCCATGAAATCTTCGTTCTTCGACTTCTGTGAAAGGCATACGGAGAATCTGAGTGAAGCAGCGTATCTCGTCATTATCAGTCCTATTTATCCGTCATATTTATTTGCACGTTCCCGGTTAACTAAACTTGTGGAGGCTGTGACGTAAGCTGTTCATTTACTGTGGGTAATATTCGTTGCTTTCATTTGTCTACAAAAGAAGAACTCATAGACCTCTGCAGTCAGGAACAAAAAGAATAATTACAAGGGGTTTCTCAAGTGTTTCAACAATGTTTTCCCAAGCATGCATAAGACCGTCACTGCCTGTGCTGCTTTTGCCCATAGCATTATGTACTCATCCGCTCTGGAAACGTAATATCACAAAATAAACGGCCAATACACCCTCGGTGTTCGGCCTGCGTGGCGTGAAAGGAGAGTATCAGGTTGTGACTGTAACACTCTAAGTTTCAGCCCCCGCTGTTCTAAGCCTCGGGATTTTCTAAATGTCAAAGTTGTTCTCTTCGATGAATTCTGCAGTGTTGTGGTAAATACGCGTGGTTTTATATTTTGCAGATCGCTTTGTGACGGGTGATTTAAGATGCGGGGTTTCTAATTCGTTTTCGCAAAAAGCGATCAAATACACCTTTAATGTATGTTTGCCTCAAATATGCTAATTTTTTTTTTACCTAAGCAATGTTATCAGGATTGGAACGGGCAACCATTGCTTTATTTATTTATTTATTTATTTATTTATTTATTTATTTATTTATTTATTTATTTATTTATTTATTTATTTATTTATTTATTTATTTATTTGTTTATAAATACTGAGACCATTATTACGTCCAAGCACGCCGGCGCAGTGAGATAAACGGAAAGAACACTACAAAGAAACAGAACACTTAAACAGTGGGTAATTTATTATCCTCTAGTATCGCACACGGAAAACGAGGATAGTTGAGCGTGTCAGTAGCAGCAATGTAAGGGCGAGAGCAGTTCGTTTATAATGTCTCGTATATTATATATATATATATATATATATATATATATATATATATATATATATATATATATATATATATATATATATATATATATATATATATATATATATATATATATAGTATAAGTTAAGAGTCGGATACACAGCAAGAACAATAACAAACAATGTGTACTTACGTAGCGGCAACGGGACTTGCCTTCATCAGAGTAAAGTTACATGATTTTGCTGTAACTTTACTCTGATGAAGGCAAGTCCCGTTGCCGCTACGTAAGTAAACATTGTTTGTTATTGTTCTTGCTGTGTATCCGACTCTTTACTTATACTATTTCTGCGCGCTTTGTGAGTTTATCTTTCTCTAGATTTATATATATATATATATATATATATAATGCATTTGTAATGTGTGAAAAACACTTTGTATATTTACGCGAAGACCCAATCTGGATGTGCTGACATCAGCTTAAAAATAGCGACGCAGTAAGAACAAGGGCAACGGTTTGCTTCTAATTTAGGGCATATTTTTACGAGAGGGCAAAACGAGACGGCTTTGCACGTATTCAGGTAAAGTGCCGTAGCCCTGAAGGGACACTAAAAGGGACACTGGAGTGGTTTGCAAACATTGTGAGTTTACTTGCGCAAATTGACGTGTGGAGTGCCTTGGAAATATTCAGATCACTCTGGGTGCGTTTCCGTATTTTGTTTAGTACAAAAATCAATTAAACAGTGCTGCCCTCCTTCTACATCGTCCTTGCCGATTTGATTTCACGCTTCGTATGACGTAAATTATTCTCTCAGGCTTGGCTTGACTGCGCCTACTGCGTGGCTCGCCGACCATGCGACCGAGTCAGTCTGCCGTCTGCCGGCGGGTCGTCGCCGCCTGTTTGCTCAGTTAACACTTATCCACCAGAAGAATCATGCCTGGAAGAAGGTGGCTTTAGTTTGTTTGTAGACTGTATTCAGCTTAGTGAAGTCGATTATACCAAATTATCCGCATACAATCAAACATGCGACGCTTCGCTAACTTAGTTTCACGGTTGCTGTAAGCTGCATGCGTCTGTACGACTTGTGCGCTAGTAGAAATTCTAAGGCCAGTTAAAGGCGGGAGAGAAATCAGCGAAGTTATCACAGGTAATAAAAATTTTATTGACCCGAAACGCGTATTAAAAAGCGTGAAACCAAGGTACGCGAGGCATTTTTGAGCCGGGTGAACGAACACATGTAGCACTCCCCTAATTTGCTAGAATCGTCAGAACAATACAGAGATAAACAGCATCCGGGATGCATACTTCATACTTCCTAATCAGCATACATGACGTTATGGCCGAGTGGTCTGAAGCACTTGATAGTTGATCGTAATGAGCAGGTTGGAATCCCCGATCGGACATGTTTTGTGGAGTTTATTTCTTTTTATTTCGGTAATTTTTGTTATACTAAATTCACCATTTCGGGCTGGACCATTCATTGCTCTATGATAGAGTTGGCAGACAGAGTGAAATCGGACACTGACGCTTTAGAAATTGTCGCTGACGTGGTGTTGAGATAAGCGTGGACAATTCGCTAGCACAGTGCCGAATCAGCCGACTGTGGGCCTGGTGCTTACGCACCTCTTACGACGACGCAGGAACTAGCAAGGCAAGAACCGCCTCCGATGACGCGGAGTGTGCTCAGCCAGATCCGCCTTGGCTAGTAAAACGTTACGTTTCTAGGCGGTGCGGACAGGCATATCTGACCTATTCTACAGCTATCAACAAGTCAGAAGTGCGGCATGTCGATTCCTGAGATATCAAGAATGCCCATCCAATGATGACGCCGGATACCAGGCATGTTTTCCTGTAGCGCTGAAACAGAAACTATCTTGAGCTCCAATCTTTGACATCTTCCAATCACATCGCAGGACAAAGACGCGTCATCTGCTGTAGTCTTGGCGGTCGCCCTAAAAGTCCCGTGGTATTGTTCTTCTGTCATGCTTTATAAATTAGGCAGTGGTTTGATACAATTTTGATACATTGGGCGTTCTGGGGTTAACGATGAAAACTGTTTACTAGACCCTGTATATGCAGTGCAAAGAAAAAGCGAAGTGTGACAAATTGACTTCACTGTCCCTTTAAAAGACTCTGCAACGTTTTCGACACACATTTTCACTCCCGCCTTCGTGTTTGGAAGCACTGCGAAAGCTATATTAAAAGTCCGCTTGTAGTGGCACAACGTGATATGATCGTAGTAGCAGATACGCCTCCCGTTTCCGCTTTGCTTTTGTGGCTGTCATTTTGAAGTGGCTATCGAATGCCTTCAGTGATGCAATACAAGAAAAGCTGGCCAATAGCCGCTACACCGCTTTGATGACGTAATTCCTAGGGTCTACGTTTTCCAAGGCGGAAAATAACTTTTGAGCAAGTTTCAAAGTTTTCTCATGTGCATAGAGTCGTAAATTTCGGCCGAGGTACTTTACAACCTCCAGATCTAACTCCTGGATGTGGTAGTTAAGTACGTTTCGAAAGCGTTTAGGATTTAGCAAAAAAGTAGAAAAAAAGTATTGCAGGTCCCTCTAATTAAGCAGACAGAGTGTGCAGCGACCGCGGCAACCTAACGGGGTGGTCTTTCTTTCGCCGCTCACAGAATGCGGAAGGGGCAAAAAATTTTAAGAAAGCATTTCACCAATGGCTGCGCACATCTTCATCACATCACATCGACCGGGTGTTTTCATTATATGAGCAAAGGTTCATTCATCTCTAGAAGGGAACCCGATGGCTCATACCGCAGCCCGACCTGACACACACCCGTAGTGCCCCCTTGAATTGCGCCCAATATTTCCATCAGCCCAAGAAAAGAAATCATCTTCAGATGATACACAGACAGCATGGCCCAATACCCCATGATACGAAACGCCTTTCTCCCTGCACATCCCACGATGTCTCACCGAGACGTGGTCATCTACTGACACCTCCAGACAAGCACATTTCAACGTGGTGTAATACTACACGTCATACACCCTACTTTATGCACATATAATTGCAACTTGTGCTTAAAGCCATGGCTACTGTACCACATGGTCTATGAGTGAACGCCACACACCATCACTTTCCCCGAATCCCATCTCCAGATTTGAACAGCTGAAGCTGTGGATGACCAGCTTACACCCTGCTCACCAACATCTCGTGGACCGGATGAAACTGCTCCCCCAGACCCAAACTTCCAAGGACTTAGGTGGTTGCCCACCTGGCGGTAAATTAACTGATCTTGACTGCTTCGATAAACATTCCGTCTTCCTCCACCAAGCTGGCAGGCATACGCTAGCAGCGGACCCGCATACTTGAACATGCTGCAGAGGCAGACTCGCCAGCATCCATATACCAGAGTGACTCTTCCTTTGTCGGCTTGTTGGAACGCACCTGAACCTGCTGCTGGATGCCCGTGCCCAACGGTATGTAGATGTGTATGTCATCCCTTCGGAGAGCGTCCCTGAGGGAATACACCAGCCAATGAGGCTGCGGTACCGTAAGGTAGGCTATGAGGTTGCTGCTGTAGTACGCCATCACGATGACCACGTACAGCCACCAGGCGCTCATCACAAGGCGAGAGGAGGTGCCTCTGGGCAGGTGCACGCTACCTGCATTGTTCGAACATCGGGCTGGGTGAGCACGGGTCGTCAGTGTGTTTCGCCAATGAGGCGCCCATAACGCTTAGCTGTGAATCGCTCCAGTGCGTCCGCCCAAAGTGGTCTTAATGCGTCAAACGGCCCCTTGCGACGAAAAATAGCTTCAATTTTGTGCAATATTGTGCACGTCCTCTACCACCACCGTGATGATCACCACCAAGGCCACCACGATCGTGACTATCATTGTAATCGTCACTGTCATCCCGATGATCATCACGATATTCTGTTCAAATCGGCTACAGGGCACATATTCTCCAAAAATTGTCGTGCCGCTCATATCATTAGGTGACACTGAAATGAATTTCTTGTCCGCGAATAATATTTAGTTAATTCCTTAATCTAATCTTTTTTTCTCCACTGTCCCCCGGCAATCGTTCCATTAAAGGAATGGTCCACCTGCCCTCCCTTCTGCACATTACTAGTGAGCATACAATTACGCAGCAAAAAATTGTAGCCTACCACTGCAGTACTCGACGCCATAGGTACCGAACTATTGCGATTTGAACTTTTATGGGGGTAATCTGCTGAGTGTGGCGTTACTCTAAAAGGCCACAGCTGAACAGCTAACACAGTTTAGTGGTGTATCGATAGGATATAAGCTACGGATGACATCTCATCCTAAGGTGGTTGAGGTTATTTGCTTAATTGAGGGGGCCTGAATGAAAGCTGTCTCTGGAAAGGGCGCTGTCGACAGTGTCTGAACCAATTTCGTGAATGTAATATTCACAAAATAGATAGAGGCCCCGTTGTATCTGTTTTCCCAACTGGCCGTTTTGGGATATGTTATTAGTATTAAATCCTTAAGGTGACCTTGAATACTGCGACGCCGAAACGAAGGCTACAGAACCTCGAAGAAGGATAAAAGCGATGAAAAGCATGCTACCCGAGTATAGGAGATTATCAATGATTGTCAAGGTTAATTATTGACTAATTAGTTAATAATAGCCTGTATTAGGTGCATTAAAGTGAATACGAACAGTAAGAGAGGTAAGAATAGACTAAGATAAATGATTGAATATTGATTAACAGTAATGACTAAAGTGGATTTAGGTATAATATGGTGTATTAAGGTACATTACATATAGGATAGATTATAGATTGACTAGTGATTGATAGTAACCATTCATAATGTGGGATTAGCTGGATTAAGAGGGAATAAGGTGGAATTAGAAGAACTAGAATAAGTAAATGGGAATTAAGATGAGTTAGGTTGAAATGAAGGTGTATTGAACTGGAGTAACTAGGATAAGAAAAATACCGTGGTACCTGTATATAAAAGGTATTCCTCAAACAACCACCCCAAGCTTTCCCCATCAAATCACCTGAGAAGGGTTAAATCTCCCTAGAAATTTTTAAAATTTTCCTGACGTAGTACGTTCTACAAGAAAACGGTTGCAAAACTCAGTTTATTGGCGAGTGGGAGCCAAAAAACAAATAGATGCTCAGTCGGGTGTTAATTGCACCTTCGGATACAAACTATTGTCACGAGGTGAGTCGCTATAACATGATTTGTAACATTGGGTACAGATATCGATGCTTCCCTTGCTGCAGGAGCGCGCCGTAAGTATACCACAGGCAGTTGTGCAACTGCGATAGACCCTGGCCTCGTCGAGAGCGAGCCGTTTCTTTCGGGCACCGGTTGTAGATCATCCACAGAGCCACGCTCACCACTGGCACACTCAGGAGCACGAACAACCAAACCTGCACGATTGAAGAGAATTGAACGAGTCGTCACTATATAAAACTATCCGCGAATTCTCTACAAAATAAGACCACATATGCAAGCACTCAGCGCTCTATGTAGCATGCACGAGCAGAAAAGTACCTTTTTTACTCGCTCATTGAGCCAGAAGCGCTGATCACACGAACAACTTCTTATCGGTTTCTCCCTACAGAACGTTCTTTAAAAATAGCAGGCCGCTACAGCCTAAAATTTTGGTTTATTTTGATAGCCAATCACTTAGAAACCAGAGCAGGTGGGCATTCATGAATAGACATGGACAGTAACAGTCAACATGATTCGCTAAGTAACATAAAACCGGTGAATAAACATTACTAAACTCCTAAAATGAAACATGCAGTTTTTGCTTACACAGCCAGGTGTTGAGTGCCCACAGTAAAATGAAAGTGAAAGTGTGTGACTCATGTTTCAACAAAAGTCTGCTACTGTGTGAATTTTTCCGGTGAGGTGGTAATTTTCACGATTATTGATAAAATTCCGATCATGAATTCATGTTAGTGACAGCCAGGGTTAAGTGGTTCTACTCCACATTGGCGATCGGAAAAATAGTGAATAATCAAAGGCATCGTTATGACAGAAATTTTCGACTAAAGTTCGGGGGTGCTTTTGCGTTGATTGCCAGGTTTCAGAAATACGGCTGTACTAATTTGCACCCATCTTATAATGATTGTGCAAAAGTTCCAACAGGTACTTCAATCGCCTTGTTAGGCTCGAAATTCAAGGGTAGAAATCCCGCAAATCAGAAAACAAATTAGTTGGTCAGTCTGTACGCATATACCTATTGCAAATAAATCTGAAAGGCTTGTCTCTGAACAATTTTCATGTTTTTATTTATTAGCGGCAGTATACGGGAACCATAGGGTGTTGGTTTAATCTAGTACTGACGGTGTAAGCTAGGAGTTTAGTTGGTTTGGGTGCAACCCTCAAACATCTTCCACTATAAAACAACTATTGCAAGTCAACGGATTTAATGTTTCCGACATGCGAGTCCAATTTGAGGTCATATTTCAGGATTTCCCCTAATTATACGTGTTTATTAACTTTGACCAGTTGAGCACCATTGATGTTGTAAGAGAAGTCCATCGTTTTTTTATAGTTATCATGCACACTGTTTCCTTCAGATTAATGTTCATTTGCCATTTGTTGCACCAGTTGGCAAGCTGATTTAAATAATTAGTAACTACTAGATGCTCTCTAGGACCATTGGTTGACTGGTAGATAACACAATCGGCAGCGAAAAGTTTGATATTGAAAAACATGTGCCGCTATGTCATTAATAAATATAAGGGAAAGAAGTAGGCCAAGAACGAAGCCCTGGAAGGACCCTAGACATGACAGGTTTCCTCTATGATGGCACGTGTTCATAGATTCCAAATTGTAAATGGTCATAGTGGAAGTCTTGAATCCAACTTGTTAACTTACCGGTTTCCGATTATACATTTACTGCATAGCAGTGCATGTTTCGATGCCTCTTTCACAAGCTGCGCACTCGCCTGACAACGGCGGTAGCTACCTTCTAAAGCGTTGCCGAGTAACTTCCGGGCTATGAATGGCGACGTGAGCAAATAATTTTTCAGCATGAAAGGCTTTCCCGTGATATTTTCGCCCGTGTATTTCACGCCTAAGCAGGCGCCCATTACCGGTTGCCGAGTTATGCGTGCACTGGTAGTGTGAAAGAAAGGTGGCGTGCACGAACAATTAGTCTTCATGCCGCTACCAATATTTTGCTGGCGGGAAATGTAAACGTGGAAGTCTCGCGTCTCAATGCGACCCGTCAGCTGTACTCAATGGTAGAGCGGTTTGGGTTTGGGATTGTGTGTTACACACAGACCGTGACATGCCTACGACACCGGACGTAAATGGACAGCCAAATTTTTGTCCACCAGAATAAAGCTTAAGTCCTTCCATGTATTAACTCCCTATTTAAAGACGCGTGTCGTCCAGTCAGAAGAAGAATTGCGGCAATTGAAGGAGCGTCCGCTGGAACAGAAGCGCGACGGTGCCTTTCACTTCTATGCACGCTCACATAACTGGTTGCCGGTTAATGAGCCACGAGTGGGGAGTGGAGGGAAGGGGTGCTTCACGCACAGATATAGGCTTCATTGCCTCTCTGACGACATGTCCGTTGAGCTGGCGTGAGGTTAATATTGTACGTCCACCACCCCAATCCGACCTTTCCGTTGTCCTCAGTGGTCAGACGGATTGGGTTGGTGTGTTACGCAGACACTGAGATGCCTGCGACGCTGAAGGGAGACAGACAGCTGCATGTTATTCCACTAGAATAAATTTCGAGTACTTCAAAGTTTTAACGGGCTATATGCTACGGTGCTCAATCGCAAATTACAAACAAACGTGTTTTGTTTCGTGCATTTCGTGTACTGCGTCCAGCTTCGCAGCTCATCATTGTTCACAGAGTGGCAGGGCAGTAATTTTTGATAGCGAAGCTTTCTACCTCGAACACCCAGCAGCTCTTTCGTGGCATGCGCCACAAGAAACTCCCAATGCGCCTGGGGAGGCGGAGGGTGGCTTCGCTTACGAAGCACAATGTAGATGGCGTGGCGAATACAGGCGCCCATATCAGCCATATCTTGTCTCCGTCGAAGTAGGTCTTGCTTCTTTTTTTTTCCTCAGCTACAAGTTTCGCGGCAATATATTACCCGCTCAGTCATACGTTCCTTCACTCTTGCATGACCAACGTTAGGTACGATCACGCACTGCCTGCTGTTTCACCGAACACGGCTCGTAGATGTGTTAATGCATAGTGAAGGAAGCAAATCCCAAAAACCGCATAAGAATCCAATTGTCATGCCAAGCCCAAGCCCTTCCCATAACACCCCACGACGACATGGCTTGTCAAGTGCAGTTTCCTCTCTAGTATACTTACCATGAAACTCTATGTTTGCGAAAGTGACGCGATAGCATGTTTTCGCTCGACAAGCACGCCCACAAGAGGGCCTCGCAAATCAGGCTTTTTCAATTCAGCGGACAGTGAGTTTACCAAGCGATTCGCTGGCAACCCGTTCGGTTTCGTTCGCATGGTTCGCGAGCGCGCGTGGCTTCATTCGGTTTCACGCAATGCTCAGGCGCGTGCAATCCAGTGTCCAATGTTTATACGTCAGACGGTGCCATACCCATGCAATATAAATACCGTATGTACTCGCTTAATGATCACACCCCTGAAGTTTGTCGCACAATTCTATTTTTTTAATTTCCCGCGCAATGAACGCACCCTGAACTTGCCGCAGCAGTATGGGGAATGTGTACCAAGCCTAGCTGATGATTATTGTGCTTACCTCTGTTTGCCTTCCCTTTCAAAGCGGACATGGCTACGTTATTGCCGCGACTTGCAGACATTAGCGACATCGGCAAGCGTGCGTTCAATATTGATGAGGAAGTCTGACTAAATGGAACTCTCACTAAATGCACATAACGTACCCACAAGGCAAAGAAGAAATGCGCTAAGCTTGCTGCGTCGACCCCCATGTCTGTTGTCATGTCCCGCACTGTGGCAGGGGCAGGCACTTATAGGCTGTTCCTTTGTCACCTCGCAGCAAACTCGTTCCGCCGCGTTCCGTAATTTACGAAAACACTGCATTTTGCGTCACTTTGCAAAGCGGCGTGCGGCGGTGTGCGGAAGTTTGTTAGGCTTTTAATTATTATAGTAAGCTTCTGTTCCCTCATTGAGCCTCATTTAAAATACATAATGCAGGTTGTAGACTGCAGTGAATCATTATGAAATGCAAATTCAGTTTTGTCTGGGGAATCACCAGGTAGAATTTTGGGTTCTCTGTTGTTTCTAATATATATAAATGAGAAATTCTATAACCCTCTTCCAGTTCATGTTATTGCTTATGCTGATGACATTGCAATGCCAGTAGCAGGAGCTACACTGGCTGAATTATCGATATACGGCAATAAATTTGTACAATATCTTTGTCAATGGCGCAATAAAAACTGCATTAAGATTAACAACAAGACGAAGGCTGTAATATTTTGAACGAAAAAGTAAAATTCCGGGTGCCAATATTCAACTCGTGTTCGGTAATGACAGGATGGAGATCGTGCATAGTATAAAATGCTTGGGTATTATATTCTCAGAAACACTAAATTGGGACAGGCAAATAGACAGCCTACATAACAAAATGAACAGAATAAATGGCGTGATTCGTCGTCACCGATACACCCTTCCTAGACGGGTTAATTATTTATTTACAATGCATTTATGCTGCCAGTTATTTGCTACCGCCATACACTTTGGGGAACAACAACTAAGCAGAATAAACTGAAGCGTTTTGTAGCGCAACTGCGAGCAATATCGCTTATTGCTAACGTAGAGTGGAATACTTGTACGGAACAATACTTTCGTCAGAATAATATTCTTAAGGTGACTTCACTCTACGCGTTCAGACCACTTTGGATCTACAACATGCTGTGGCGCCAATAACAGGGCCGTTTTGTCTGTGTTTCAGCTAGCTTGTCATGAACCGTCTTGCTGTGTACGCCATAGTGTCTTCTGGTCATTGCTATTCTGTCACACTAATCATTGTTTCCAATCGGTTTTGTACACCTCAGCACGAAATTTAAACACAATGGAAGAAAACAATGTTTCTATAACGGAAATCTCAAAAAAAATGAGAACAAAGCTGATGTACATTTTTTAGCCTTCCTTATAATGAGATTTATTTATTACTGAGGAGTTTCATGTACTTTCAGTTCCCGCTTTGTTGGTTTATCAGTTTTGCTTTGTATAGTGTCAGTTTTTCTACAACTGCTTGTTTTTATAGTAATGTACAGTGATGATATTACCGTCACTCTAATTGAGGGCACAAAAACTAGGACTGAATGAAAGACACGAAGATCAGCGCAGAAAACCAGCGCAGTTAAGTGATGCATATTATTTCAATTCTTAGTCTGCGCAGGTCTTCATGTCTTTCGTTCAGTCCTCTATTTTTGTGCGCTAAAGTTACAGTTATGAATTGTCACCAACTAGCTCGTGTTTTAGTGTTATTACCATTGCTATTATTTAAAAATGCTGAATTAGTGTAGCCGGTCCATCTCCGCGTGATACAACACTTATGATGTGTTATGTAAGGCGTAAGGGGTACTCAGCTGCACAGGACCTGTTTTTTTTCGCCCTATCTCGTATTGTGTTTTGTATTGTAGAACGATAAAAAAATAACTCATCTATCTACAAACTATGTTCGAAAACTTATCAATGGTCCAGTGGTGCTTTGCCCCATTCGCTTTTTTTCTAAAATTTGTATAAAAACAATGTTTAAGCTGTTGTTGCTGCGATTTGATTTTTTTGTTATTTCTATCTCTTTTCTCTATCTTGATCTCTCTTTCCTGTCAGACTTGTTTCTATCTCTCTCCCTATCTCTCTACATGACGCAGCAATGTGTTAGCAGTAAGACGGCGCTGACCACTCTCACGCTGACACGCTGGGTATCGCAGGCGACACCTGTATGAACTGCAGTTTTTAATGAAATTGATTCATTGACTGACTGACAATCGATAGATCATCGATGGCCGTCTGCACTGAGACACTTTCTAATGTGCTGTGGAGGTTATCTTTTGTCAAAATGCCACTTAATTATTATCGCTTGCTCATTCATTTAAATACCTGCCGGGAGTTAAATCAAATAAATGTATAAATATCACACTGTATAGGCTACAGGGATCCCCAGTCTCCTACCCTGCAGTCTTGTCTCATATTCGGACTCAATTATTTTGATGTATTTTGAGAGTAAATGTATCGTTAAAGAAACCATAAACATTTTGTGGAGATCCGGTTTCGGAGGTATGAAATCAAGAAATTGTCGCTGCTGGCTTTTCGGTAGCATTTGTTTTCTAGATTGCTCGATTTAGTTCGACTGCTTCTAGGCTGCTTCCAAGAACTCAGCCTTTTCATTCACTTAATAGAGTTGGGATCAATATAATGAAACAGCTTGCACCCCACACACATAAACAATGCATTCCACAAACACGAACATAGACCTAAATATACAACTAGCGCCTGCTACTGGCACTGATTCTTTTCCTGAAAAGATAACCTTACAAAGCTCCTATATCCCGAAGCATGTCTTACGGTGAAACACTTTGGCAGGACCAAATCTAGAATGGAAAGAAAAAGTGCATTACTTTCTTGTTGCCCCCACAAAGAGTAAGTGCAACGGCTCACCACAGGTGGCAATTTATGTTTTGCCACTGTCTCGATTTATTTTGCTTGCACAGCGCAAATTCTGTTCACTCTCGAGAAGAAACATACACCAAGGCAGGAGGGAGTGCAGCTTGCAGGTGGAAACTCGTTCATCCCAGGGGCAGCAATTCAGTTAAGTTTTGCACAATTTAAAAGGATTGACTACACCACAAACAATTTTCAGTGTTTATAACTAAAGACGATCAACCCAATTAAAAACACAAGAAAACACCCCTTAAATGGCGTTTCTTTGAAGGGTGTTTCCTCGTGTTTTTGGTAGATTGTAAGAGTGTTATTTATACACACTTAAAACTCCCCTCAAGGGTGCAAATAAACGTACAATGTTGAACATCCGATAACTTCATACTGTAAAAGGATGTTCACCTATAAGGGGAATTTTCACTGTTCGTAACACTCTTACACAGTAGCAAAAGTAAAACACCCCTTTTAAACGGCGTTCTGTGGTTTATAACCCCCTTTAAAAGGGTACTTCCCTGTGTTTTTGCAATGGCTTATGGGTGTTATTTACAGACAGTGAAAATGCCCTTCAGGTTGGAACTTATTTTACAGCTTAGAGCAGTTTTATGCTCGTGACAGTTCTGAGAAAGCTGTGTCGGTGTTCCCTCCATTGATAGCTTTGCACTTCTACTACTTGGGCTTATCTTGAGCACACAGCGTGCACGCCAGCTGCTGTAAGCGAAGGCACCGTCGCCAATGAGGGACAACCTGCTTGGAAAACGGCTGGGCGAAGAGCATCTTTGGGGAGCGGATCTCGGGCTTCTGCACAAGGATGGCGACCGGGTGGCTGATGAATTCCTCCGTTAGTGAGAACGAACGCACGCGCTCCTCCGTGATGTCCACGAACGTCACCCAGTCGGTTTCCTGCACGACGTGGCCAAGAAGTCGAAGAGGTTGGTCAGCTTTAAGCATCGTTTCACAATTGAGCACTTCCACGCCAAAGTACTTACTGTCCCTACCTAACGTATACCTCCTGTCAGAATAAAAAAAAATGGTGGCCTATTTGGGGGTACTACAGGTTCCTGGGATTTCTCTCCTGCACCACCATCAGACATTTCATGCCTAATTCAGAATTGGTGGCTCGAAACTGAGGCACGAAACGGAATACTTCCTCATTTTCCACAACATACAGTTATGCATTCACCTAAGCAAAAGAATTTTGAATCCACCGGAAGCAACCCCTTCAAAGGAAAAAATCTTGGGCCATCTCTACTAGCGTGAAACCTGGAGAGGGGCGAAGCATGCAGAGTATAAGTTCATTCTTGGCGCCTTGGTGCTTCGGCCCACGGAGATTAAACACTTGGGGGGTAGAGGTATACAGCTTTATTGTAAGTCCGGTGTCTTTGAAGCACGAAGCGTTCTAGCGCTAGGCCTTGGAGAACGAGTGTCCCGGTGTTGTAGTACCGTGACTACATGATTCTACGACGACATGAGATGGTGACAGCCCAAACCCGTAAGAGGCTTTGCCCCTGAAAAATATGGCTTGGAAGACTAACGTTCCCTTTAAAGGAACCCTGCAACACTTACCATCGACTACTAGGAATGTATTTTGGGGTAAAGTCTATTGTCCCAGCAATCTCCTCCTCCCAGAATTATGAAAATCTGTTCACTATCACCAAAACTGCACGCAATGAGAAATCGTGCATAATTGTTCCCTCTCAACTCGACCACGGACAACGCGACGAAAGCTGCGCGCTCTCTCCCGGAGATGGGAGCGGATCGCGGCGTCTTCTCCGGCGGCCTTCGACAGGACGGGGAGTTCTCCCATTTTCTTCGAAATGTGGATGGGTCTATTCGCGGTCTGGTGCCACAAAAAAGCAGGCATGGGTGCCTGCTCGCAAGCGTGCGCTCGGGCTGGTAAGGCAGTTTTGAAGCAATAAACGTTTGTTGTCGAGTGGACCCATTGAAAGGGAAGTATTGAGGTCATCACCCAAGCTCCTCGTGCACTCAAAACACAAAAGAAACGGCAAAACTGTGCCTACAGATTCAGGCATAGAATAGGTTCGTACACAGCGCTGACGACAGCGGAAATGGGAGAAATTAGCCGCGCAGTTGGCCAGTTACAGCCTATCGGACAGCCATGGCCTCTCTGACGTCGCTTAGGCCATGCCAGGGGCCATCCCGGTCGCGCCGGAGAGTGGCGAAGATTGACAAAATGAGAGAAGACGTGTTTCCCCAGGTCCGCTACGTTTAGGAGTACAATAATAGAACCGAAACAACAAAAGTAACATTGGCCTGCTGAAACTCTGAGCACCAATGAAATCTATCGAAATGCGTGGTCCGCAAAATTATAGGGAAGCGCCGAGTCGTAAATATGAATGAGCCGAGTAGTGTGGTGTGTAGATATTTGAAAAACAAAATTACCTCCTTTCAACTTTGTGTGTGCTATACGGAACCTCCTCCACATATCGACATCCTTATGTCCCATAAATGCCCACCCTTATACTCCTTCGTTTGTGTGAATTTTGAGTCAGCATACGCACCGAATGATGACGAATGCCGACAGAATTCACCTTAGACGAAAGGTCCGCGTTGTACCCGTTGTCCACTCACCCTTTTGTTCAGCATACCAAGCGCCCCGCTCCAGTTGTAGTCAGTGCGTCTGATTCCTCCGCTCGTGACATTCTCGAGCAGCTGGTAGGAAGCCCTGCAAAGGGTGGGTGTCACGTGACCATGCTTCACGTTTCCTTTCAGGACATGGATCTATACCGATAAGGCAGACGAATGCTATTGGTTTGTCAATGCCAGCTCGAAGCAAAGCTCAACGTAATATTCATACAGCTTGAACTCAACAAAAGTGCGAGTTTAGCACTGTTGTAAACACTTCTGTTCTGAGCTTGACGACTTCCTGCGGAGAACAAACGAACGTACATGCATTAAAAGCATTAAAAGCCGACTTTCAGTTTTACTGGCGTATAGTCAGATGCTCTCTCCTCTGCCTAGGGAGACTGGGATTCTGGTGAGGATGAATTTGATCTCAGCGATAAAGTGAACACCAGGTCTCAATGAGTGAATAAAACGTTTGAAGGAGCAGAGTCAAGAGGAAAGAAACGTGGGTGGCCAATACCAAGGGTAATTACCATGGTTTTGCGATGAACGGACGTGGTATAGCACGTGGGTATTACGTGACCACACTAGGTGTCAATTGGCGTGAGTTAAAAGCCAGTTCTGAATCTAGGGCTGAGGAATCTGGTGCGATCCTGAAGGCGCTATTGAGAGCTAAGAACACAGCCTACAGTTCTCTGCATTACACATCATGCATTCAACAGCAAGCTTGTTCAACAGCGAAAACGTAATATTTAGAGCATACTTTCTTTCACACTAAATGTGTAGCGCCATGAAGCACAAGTGTTCTTTCTGCTTCTCTCGTTAATTTTTTTCGCTTTTATTCAATGCCAAGTTAAGTCACCGCGCCCGCATTTATAGGAAAACACGTCGTCATAACTATCACGCCGTCATAACTAAAAGGGCATACCCACCTGAAGTGGTACATTTCCTGGAGGTAGTTCATGAAGACGAGAAACGTGCCATTGACGGTGGGCTGGCCAGTCCGATGCTTGTCGTAAACGACGTAAGGTGGGTACTGCATGATATAGGACCGAACGTTTACAGCGATTACGCGGCAGAAGTATGTTGCCACAGCGTCGCTTAGTGGCGAGTGTGGTTACACATACTGATAGGGCCATGCGACTGGGCTCGAGGGCAAAAACACCACGGTCACCACTCAGGTTTCGCATTGGTTGTACTATGCCTTCTGTTCATTGACATTGCCTAATTAAGTAATCGTCAACCCTAGCAAAAACACAACAAAAGACCATTTTAAGGGTGTTGCTTTAAGGGGTATTTTCCTGCTTTTTCGCTAAAGTGCAAGAGCGTTATTTATAGACACCGAAGACTCTCCTTAAGGGTGTAAATAATCGTACAATGTAGAAGCTTCGATAACTTTATACTGTAAAATGACCTTCACCCCTAAAGGTCTAATTAACGAATTAACTTTGAAGCGAGAGGTAGCCTACTGTTCGCCACTGTTGTAGGTTTGCCAACGCTCTAGAACCCTCCATTATCTCTGGAGGCTTGCATTGGAAGGGACCCTTTTACAGGGTATTTATTTATTTATTTATTTATTTATTTATTTATTTATTTATTTATTTATTTATTTAGCAAAGCCCTACTTGTGAAACTTCCCTCTAGCCACTGGCGTCCATCTGAGAATGTAAAGTTATCCCGAACTAATTGACACCGCCCCACCCACCCGCCCCACGTAGGCCGAGAGTCGGCATACTTATGGTAATAAAGTTTTATTTATTTATTTATTTATTTATTTATTTATTTATTTATTTATTTATTTATTTATTATTTTTTTATTTAGCTAGCAAGTTAGTTAGTTGGTTAGTCAGTCAGTTAGTTAGTTAGTAAACCTTTGGCTATCAGAATTTGCCAAGGTGCTGAGAGAAAAAATGGCTGTGGTTTATCTCAGCTAATCTTGTATATGCAAAGCAGAAGCTTGGCTTAGTTTTTTTGAGACTTGATTTCGTTTAGTTAACCTTTAATGTAGCTGTATTTCCGACCATGTCTCAAAGCCCTTCGGGTGCGTGCAACGCTCGCAGAAGGAGGCCAGGTGAACGCGACGTTCATTCACAGCGAACGCACCGTTCCTCTTCGCGGCCGTGAGACGAGTCACGTTGACCGAGACAACCCAGCACGACATGCATGGGAGGCTGCGGGTTTGGTAGGCTGCCAATCAGCTGAGCGACCGCTCCCGTCGCGGCCGCCACCGCAGAACGACTTAAAACGGAGCTTTGTGAGCAGCGCGAACCGCGGGCCCGGTAAATCACGCGATGCGCTTCAAGGGGTGTGTCGCGGGGGGTACCTCTTCGGTCAATAGGTCACCTTGCGTATGCTCGGCGAAATCGCTTGATGAAAGTAACAAAGCTTTGCTTTTAAAGACACTGTAATAGTCGCCTGACTAGGCACCCAGCACCTGATAGCGCAGGCGATGGGAACACATGCCTACAGTGTGCATGCCTCCAAAAATGCTTACACACATTTAGCATAACAAACAACAAAATAATACATACTACAAAGCTTTATAACTGAAGAGACACGCTTTCACACGTAAAAAAATTAGAACAAAATTACCGTGCAATCGCTCCGCTTTGTCAAAGGAAACAAAAATAGTGTATACATATACACAACACGTGTAAGCGTATATAACGTAAACATATTTATAACATACACTTTTTCTATTATTGTATGTCATTTGCCAGGCGTAAGGGGAGCTTCTGCACGTGCATTGAACATTACTCTCCACTTATTCATACTGTAATCGGGTGCCCTCAGACAAAAAACTCCCACCTCCCCTCGCGGGAACACCTGTGTAGATGCGACGCATAGGGGGTTCGCGTTGCAGCGTTGGACAGCGGAGGAACGGCGCTGGAACGATGGAGCGGAGCGGCGCAGGCACCGCGTTTTACAGCGCGCATAACGGTGAGGGGACGCGCCGGCGCCAGTGCGTCTGCCGCGGCTGTGACGCAACACCTTCCAGCACAATCCACTTTAATCCGATACAATCCACTTTAATCCAATTCAATCCACTCAAATCCAAGCCAAGCCAAGCCAAGCCAAGCCAAGCCAATCGAATCCAATCCAATCCAATCGAATCCAATCCAATGCCCCTCGCGAGATGTTCGCTATCGGAGAGGAGAGGGGGTGAGCGGCGGAGAGCGCAGCTGGCGCGGCGAGAAGAATGGGGGAGGGGCGGACGCCGACGACGCCGGATGCAGGGACAAGGCGAGTGAATGAGATGCAGTCGCATCTAAAAGCGAAATTCTGTGTACCACGTCGCCTGGTTGGACATCTGTCGGGGCGGACATCTTGGAGCCATGCCGTTCACCTACAACCGTCATTACTGTCATTACTCCTGCCGCCTCATAACATTAATTACTTACCTTTCACTAAACATGTACGCAAACGTTTCCGAGAACAGTGCCTGACGCATACTTTTGGTGATCTTCTTCAGAGCCACTGAAGACGGGGTCACCCACAAATATTTGGCGGTTCAAATGTTTGCCATTTCCTTGTATGGTAGCCGTTTCGCAACCAAGTTTCTAAACAGCCCCTCTAGACATGCTGTAAATAGTTTCAGTTAGATTGTGTCAGCTTGCATGACGCTCCTGGTCATCAGGAACTTACCACCATACTTATGAAGTGTTATCATGTTCTGCATTCCTTGTGCAAGTCCTCCAGGAGCACCATGTATACGTCTCTTATATTTCCGGTTCTTTTATCGCTTCCGTCACTGCAGGGGTTTCTACTTACTAATTAACAGCGTTTTCATAAGCTATAAATTCTAATTCAAGATGTTTATTTTACTCTGCTGATTTGCCGATCGCCATGTTATTAGGTTGAGTTTGATGGATTATCGAGTAGCATCTCCTGAATACGGCGTGTTTCCTGGGGTGTTCAAAATTCTTTCATGCAAACAGTTTTCTAACTGATTGCATCCGTGCAAACTGTACCTTTTTATCAGTGTGCGTACCAAGGTTATTTTAGTTGCCCGCAACTTCATATTTAATCTTAATTACCAACAGCTGCCATGTAGCCAAAGGGCTGGGGGGCCCATAAAGCTATTTTCTTCAGCTTTTTCCTTAGCCCGTCGTATAAAAAATTCGCAAGTTAACGTTATCTAATCTTATTTTCTCTCGAGTAAATGATATTTCGATCGGTAGGGAAACTGCACCCGTCACACCTAGACCTTTTACTCTGCAACTGGACGCTCGTCGTATAACTATACCGATAGACGGCCTCTACTTACTTCAGCAACAGAATGAGGAAGAGCTTTATAAGCGGCTCACCTCCAGTAGGACAATGTTGAGCGTCTTGTTGTTGAGGTAGGCATCCACTTCGTTCAGCATCACCGTGGGCTCAAAGCTGCCGTTTCGCAGGTACCATGTCTCCAGGTGCATCAGCCGGTACCAAGTCGTGTTGAGGGGTGCTAGGTAATAAACCTTGTACGATGCCGTGCTGCTGCTCATGTGCTTGTGCCTGATTTCTGCCTGCGTAAAAGCACAGTGAAAACTATCTAAAGCGCAATAATTTCTGAATTCCAAAGCGTTAGTTAACCATGTGGGTCGAAACTCGGCTGTCCCTGGCACACAAACGGCAAACACATTGACCCAGCATGAACAAATTAGCCGATTGTATGCGCACTGGTCGCAATCATTGTGAAGCGAACCACTAGCGACTGCAGTGAGAAATGCGGGACAAAGCTGGAAACGTTAAAAGTCCTGTTGCCTTTTGCGAACACGTGGTCAGTCGCAAGACCGTGGGTAGTGATAAGCGGGAAGGGTGATATGAAAAAGAATTGGCCGCGTATCTGCTTCCTTCCCTCCAAATGTCCTCGAAAGAACACAGTCGTCGGCCACCTCTTCCACATCACCCGCATTCCGCTCTCCGCTATCACCCCCACACCCTTCCTCTCCGGTCTCGCTCCTCATGTGATAAACTTAACGGATATTTGTTAAATGCAATTTAAGTTTTCCGCCTTCACACTGCTCCTGCGCCTTATGCTGGAGCAGCGCGAACTTTTTGTTTTAGTTTTGTTTATTCTTCTGCCAGGAACAGAACGAGTTGAAGCTCTGTTCTTACAACCACAGGGCTGCTTAAGTGCTCCCGATTCCCGGCGATGATCATTCACGCCAGGCAAAGGCGATTCCCGTCACGACAGGCGAAGGTACCCTTATGGGCCAACAGATGGCGCCACCCCCTCGATGGTTGTCCAGTTCAAGATATCGGCACGTGGCGCAGACCTACTGCATCCACCTCCCGGGTGCTCCTACCGTCCGGTGTATGCAGTGATAAACTACCAGACGTCTGCGAGGGAGCATTTAGTGGGCACATAATGCTACGAATGGCGTCTTGAGCGGCCTCCACTACCTGTGGAAAGGGGCCGCCAGCGCGCCCAAGTCACCAAATATCACTGCCGTAGTCAAACGAAAGGTCACCGCACACAGTCGTGAGAGGCCGTACTCTTCACCCTACGCACCCAACACCTGCCCGCCACCTTAGGACCTCTACCGCGAGCTTAGAACTGCTCCCGGGACGATGCGACGGCCGTCCGGTGCGCGATATTGGCTCACGCGCCCGGGCACGCGGCTCACTACCCCCCCACATATATGCACCGATGAACTACCAGACCTCCATGGGTCAGCTTCGAGTGTGTACATACCGCGGCGAGTAGTGTTGTCAGCGGCCCCCGCATATTCATGATGTCGCCTCCAGCGCGTGGAAGTCACCGGAGCTGTTTCAGAAGATTTAACAGGTGTGGAGCTGGCTTTAATTTTTGGTGCATGCCTTTATGTCGCATGAAATGGGGCCTTTCTGTGCCATTTTTAATATTTAATGCGTTGTTTTTCACTTTCAACCGCAAAAACCGGCTCATCTGTAAGCTTCACTAAAAGAACGCGGGAACCGCTGGTTAAGTACGAACATTTTTCCACAAATGTGCCTCGGGTTTCCTTAGGCCAAATTGTGGGAACATGTATGGCTTGTGCCAGCAGCATTAGAAGTATCGACCGCTCCTGCCTATATAAGCTTTTTTTTTTTTGGAAAATTCGGTCAACTTCAGGCCGACAGGCTGTATCAAGGGACAGACAGACAGACGGACACAGAAAGCCCAAATTTTCTTGGTTAAGTAGCCCAAGAAAGACAATTGTCTTTAAAAGTCGCACGTCGCATTCCATGATGGCGGGAAACCAGCATTCTGTCGGTATTAAAAGGAAGACGCTAAAGGCTCGGGTTAAAAAAAAACTGTGTTGTCTAGTCATGGCTATTGCGTATGTGTACGCGCATGTTTTGTACAGGGGCAGGAAAGGCCAAAGAGCGCTAGTTTAACTAATGTAGATCGAACTAATGGAAAGTTCCGGCAGCGAAAGTAGGAATGGGATGCAATCAAAAGGACTTCGTGGGTGTACAAGGCTTATAATTAAAAGGTGAAGGTTGTAATGGCAGATTATAATGGAGATTTTAAAAGACCACGCAACAATTATGGGTGACAGAAAACAGTCTGTAAAATTAAAATACGAGGTAAAACGTCGGATAACGCGTTGATATAAAAGCATGGGTTCGTCTAAAAGGAAGTGTGTAGGGTGCAAGGGTAATTGAGGCATGAAAGTCCTGGAAAAGCTTGCGTCGGTCTGCGTCGCCTTCCGTACATTCGCTTACGACGTGGAGGGTGGAAACTTTTCTCCACATCTCGTGCAGATTGCTTGATGTGCGACCTTTTAGAGGGATTAGTGGTTCGCATGTGTGTCTTATTCAGTCTACGTGGTGTAACTTCCGCAAACCTACTTTATTTTTCGTTGCGTGTCTGCCTAATTTCGGTTTTATTGAGCAAAGCTTCTGTTCAACTTGTGTGTCCCATTCTTACAGCCAGTGCTTAATATTATTTTTTCATTCGTGTCCACAGGTCGAAATAAGAAGCAATGATTACGCCGAGTTATGTTGGACAGCAAATGCGGAGTTCTTCCCTGCTACTTGATTTCTTGTGAAATCAGGATGAGCAGGAACTGCGAATACAATTGTCTGTCGAAGTGTACATGCAGACATAATTTAACATAATCAGCATTTAAACAGTGTGTGTACATAAGGCGTTCTTGCCATAATGAGGTAAAACGCTAATATAATCTGTGTATTTCATTGCTTTAGCCGTGTTCGTTCGTATTTGCGTTATACAGCCGGGTTTATACGGCGTGCTTTTCCCGTAATTATGCTTGTTTTAGGGGTCAATGTTTTTTATTCCAAAACATTGGGCCCTTTAGCAGGGGATGACACCTAGGAAAACGCTTTACAAACGTCGTTGTAAAATCCACGGCAATCGTGTCTCAGGCTTAAGAAATGCCGGCGTACGTACTCGCTCATTATCAACTGTTGTAAATGACGCATACCAAAATACTGGAAAAGTGGGCTGGAGCAATGTGATTGTGGTTCTCATAGCTCGCGTAGATGTTGTTAACAAAAATGCTCATCCCAGACGCCGGAGTTTTGAAGGGTGCTGTGCAAATGGTGTTATTTTCACCGTGTACTATAGCGAAGTGTAGGCACGTTTGCTCCAGGGTGACCCCGTATCAGCCTCAACATGCATACACTGTTTGGGAGTCGTTCGAAAGGAACTAGTACCCAGTCAGAGTCCTAATCCTCACCTCCACATTCCTATTCATCTCTTCTAGGAAGTCATCCATGCGTGTTTCGCAACCAGTGTCAGCTGGAATTTTGTCCGCATTGTCAGTTGTGTACTGTAGAACAGCACGCAAGAACTCCAGAGCAAAGACATCCGGATGGAGGAACTGGAAGAACCGCGAGAAGTGAAGGAGTATTTACAGTTGTGTACAAAGTGTGCGCAATTGCTTCGACTCGCAATCCAGTCATTGCAACAGACGTGCTTGGCAGAGCAGTAGCCCCCTACTGGCTGCTAAACAGCTTCGTTTATTCACTTCTTATTATATAATTGCTTGTTCTGTTCGAAGAAGGCCCTTAAAGGCCAGCCGCGTAGACATTTCACCATAGCAAAATTTATTAACGTACAGCACGTAACACTGAATAAACTAGTACATACCACTGGCATCCCCGTAAAATGCCTCGCAAATCAATTAGACGCGATGAAATGGTATTCCCCTTGGTAGTGATTCATTGTTCGCCCTTCTCCCGAGGCCTCCACGCACGCGCTAAGAGGTTGAGCGCACGATTTCACCCTGCCGGCTACAACGTTACATCCCCCTGGCCGTTGTGGACATGACTTTTCGCGTCCGTCAGCCTATAAATTGCCGATATTTGCTTGTCGTCTACGGCATGCACGCGTGCATTTAAGCTATCATAATTTTGTACCTTATAGTCATAATCGAGTAAGGGCATGCTAAACATTGAACAACAAAGAGTTAACAAGCTACCGTCAGCAAGGGCTTCTCTACAATGCATCATGTACATGCAAACAACAGATGATAATTTAAAAATTTAGGGTATATAATATTCCTTCTACAGGGTATTCATAGATTATGAAAAAAGCATTTGACGTAGTGGCCACCATCGCGGTGTGTGAAGAATATAGAGATTGATTGATTGTAGGGTTTAACCCGCCCACGCAACGCAGGCGATGAGGCGCATCGTACTGGAGGGCTCCGGATTAATTTTGACCCCCCGGGGATCTTTAACAAAGAATTTAAGATTGTGGCATAGAGGAGGTTTACGTAGCCCTATTAAAGGATATATAAGATGTATGTATGGGTACGAATCTCCTTCCTGAAAAAAAAACGAGAACGTTCACTGTCCGAAAGGGCGTCAGGCAAGTAGACACAATCTCACCGCAGTTATTCATTCTCTATCCAGACACAGTATTTAAGAACGTAATTAGCTACGAATCAGTGAGCAATATACTAATCTTTAGGATTTGCAGATGGCACTGTCTTGTTGAGTCAGTACCGCTGGAACTTCCGCGAGAGGCTTCGGCAATGGCACTCGCAAAGCTGAAGCCAAAATCTTTCGAGTCAAAAACACAGGCAGAAAATAAAAAAAAATGTTGAACATACTTGTGGAGAGTCAACCCTCCAAAACTGCCTCATATATAGGTAAGCAACAAATTAGGATAAATTTGGTAGGTGACATTATCGCACGACACTGATACACCGTGAGAACGCCGATTATACGAATTTCCCGGAACCGTGCAAAAGCGCCTGAAAATGCGGACGTCGTAAAATCCGAACAACCACAATTACGCTTATATAAACGAAACTGATTGACAGACGAACGCCAATTACACGACTTTCTCGGGACCTTGCCAAATCGCCGCAAAATGCGGGCGTCGCAAAATGCGAACAACCACAATTACGCCTACAAATACAGCTTCGGGCGATGGATTTCCAAGAAACCTTCATGTAAGCAACAAACAAATTCTTTAGAGGGCTAGGAAACCCAAATTACTAAAAAGAGTAAATGCGAAAAGAATAATTGAGGGCTGGTGTCAGGCACGCTGTACAAAACAAGCTGTGTACCGCAGTCCACTGCCACGATTCCCGTCAGACAGTGCGAATTATGGCACACACGATCACGAGAAAACACATGTGGAAGCTAAATCCTGTAATCGTAACCTGGTTGGCGATTCACTGCTGAGCGTATGAAATGAATGCCGGCTGCACACTGCCCTTGTGACCGCTGCGCAAGAAGACAAGAAACTCCAGCGAGAAGAGACTAGAGCTTAAAATATAACTTCGAGAGGCTGGAACGCGATTGTGCAGAGGAGCGGGCGGCTGTGAGAGGGGAGAGAATTGAGAGATCAGACAGCGAAAGATATGCCGAGGGAACTGATAGACCCGCGCTTAAGGTCCGCGGAACACGCCCGCGGCCCTTTAATATCGCTGGCAGGTCGGTCGCGCGCTTCGCGTCCGACGTCGGATAACGCGGGTCAGGCATGAACATACGTCGCTTAACCAAGGTTTCTGTTCCATTGTTTCTGCGAGGACTTCACCGGGACTCGACTAGTCTGTCATAAAACCCGGGGACTTATAACCGGAGCGCCACTGTATTGTATTTATGGCTGAGATTGTTACAGTAATTTATCAGCCTTATCGAACCGACTCCTGCCGACACCTAGCCAGAGTTTCCGCCGAGCTAATCACATTACTGCTTACGTGGTCTTAAGTCCAAACGTTTCGTATACTGAACACTCGATGTAATCAGCAACGAAAAACGCCCATGAGTAATAATAATTGCTGAAAGGAGGCTTCCTTGGACGACGGAAGTTCGTGCCGGACACATGTCATTTGTGTACAGCCTCTTCCGCTGAGGCGACTCTAGATCACCTCATGGGGATATAAATGGGTATTCATTCGGCACGAGTTAGCCACATCAGGAGCCTCGGATATCACCCACGACGTGCGCCTTACTTTCGCCACTTGACGCAGGGTCCCCAGACTAGCCTTTCCTGAACGCTGCTGGGGAGAGGGAGCGAGTAAAGTTTGTTTAGATTGTTCCGGAGGATGCACTGGCGAAAAAAAAGCCGTCGACGCTCTGTTTTCGGCATTACCTTTGTCCACGGCTGCTCGTAGCCTTTATTCCAGTGGGCTCCCGCGGCCCTCACAAGGAGCAGTGTCTCCTTAGAGTACGAGCGGGGGATGACATAGAGGAGCTTCTCATACGCATACCGAGTCTTGAACGGGAAGAACCAGCAGTCCAAGTTATGGTCAAAACCAGTGTAAATGATGAACGTCCGCATGTTGGGATCGATGATGCCTGTTTCGATAAGCTGCACAAAGCATAAAAGATATATTGATCTTCTAGAATTTCCAACTAGCCAAAAAGAAACTCTTCAGTTTTTTTTAGTCATAATAACAAATATGAGAGTACGGTTTGGCGTCCTCTGCTCACCTTTGTAAGTAGCCCTTCGGCAAATGAAATATTGGAGAAGATGACCATTGCGAAGTTGGTGTAGAAAGTGTTGAGTCGTTTGAGGCGCTGTAGGGTAACGTTGACGGCCACAGAAGGGTCAAGATGGTTCCCTTCCAGCGGCACAAAACCCATGGTCATGTTTGTGCGCCTCGCCTCGTCCTTGAAGATTTTCATGCAATTCTCGGCTGCGAAACTCAGTCAGTGTGAATTACATCTTTCGACCAGAGTGAGGCACGTAAGCGTCGTAAAGACGCCATGAAGGCGCAATACGGCCCTGTTTTATTTGAAAAAACACAGGAACAAAGGATGTTTATCAAGCTAGTGATTACCTCCCAATGGAAGCAATTCGTTTCGACACAACAGGCATACAACACTGATAGAAAACCTTAAAATCTCGTCTTCCGCCGGCGTCCACAACATTAGTTCCAAGTTCCTAATAAACACTGAAATCTACAGCTCCATGATTCTAAGAAAAATATTCTTCCGAATAATGGGAGTGTGGGAAGAATTATGCCATTGTTTAGGCCCGGTGATAAATGTTGTCCAGAAATTTACAGACCGGTATCAATGACTTCGTTACTATGCAAAATACTGGAACGTGTCATTTACTCGCAGGTTATCAACTGTTTAGAGGGCAAGTCTTTCTTTACAGATTCGCAGCATGGGTTTCGTTAAAACGTTTCCTGTGAAACGCAACTATAGTATGTTGTAGTCATGATTTCCATTCCACTCGCGACCACGGCAAACACATTGAATGTACCTGTTTAGGTTTCTTAAAATCATTCGACGGGGTAACTCATGATTTACTCATTTTAAAATCACGGCACGAGAATTGAGACAATAACGTCCTCGCGTGGCTGATTGGTTTTCTCAGTAACCGTTCCCAATTCATAACAGCCAACAACTTATATTCTCCCAGGGTCCCGGTTCGCTCTTGCGTCCCACAGGTGCCCGTGTTGTGACCTTTTCTGGTTTACATTAATGATTTCCTCTAAACATTTCTTTTTCGGTCAGTGTTTTTACAGATGAATGTGGAAGTTATAGGACACTTAATGGTCATTAGGACGTATTTGAATTACAGGTTGATATTGATGGGGTTCAGGAATGGTGTCAGATTTGGGTTATGACGTAGAAATTAACGAATGCAAGTACATGCCTGTCAGCCATTAAAGAACTATAGTGTGCACATACCAACTTAATAACGTTCTCCTCGAAACGGTAAATTTTTATAAGTATGTGTGCATACACGTAACCTCTACATTAACTTGGAAGACAGACATTAAACTATAGTACAGCTAAAGCTAATAGCATGTTAAAATGTCTCCGAAGAAATTTTAGTTAAGCGCCTGTTTCACTGAAGCTCTTGCTTTACGACGTATTTGCACTGAGCAAACTAGAATATGCAGCCCCTGCTGGGGAACCTGGCCTTGAAACATTTATCTTGGAATTAGAACGAGCGCAACATCGGACAGCGCGCTTCATTCTTTCTAATTACTATCGCAGCTCGAGCCTCACATCAATGAAAACAGCACTATCTTTGCCCCTACTGTCTCTTCGCAGGAAAGTTATTCGGCTGCGTCAGTTTCATAAAAGGTACTATAACAACGCGTTACTCATAAATAGATTAGTGTCCCCAGCGAAAAACGCTTCCCCTTGCATAGGTCATCGTAACAAAGTAGGGATTCCATCAGCGCACACCAAGTGTTTTCAGGACTCATCTGCGCCATAGACGTCTGTATGTTGGAATCGTCTTCCTTATGACATTGTCGGTATAGAAGATGCCGTTTTATTTAATGTTGCTGTCACTAATTTTATATGTACGTAGCCATTAGTTCAACCCTGTATCAAGCGATGTTACCTGATTGCACTTTTGCTGTTGTATTTTTGTTTGTATGTACTACATGTGTGTACCTACTCCCCTATGCAAGGCCCTCGGGCCCTGAGGGCGATCGAATGAAAAATAATAAAAATAAACTAGTCTTTGGTAAATCACTCTGCGCCACTTTATCCACAAAACACTTTTTTTTTACCCGAGAGCAAAAGACATGCTGGGAGCCTTTAAAATTGTCTGCTACAGTGATGTGTATGCACAGGAATTACGTAAAATGGCTCAGCGCTATATTCGCAGTTTTTGGTGAGTTAGCTGCACACGTTGGCATTAAAGTGACGTGACCAAACAATACTAGAGACCCTTCTCCAATCGCCCAGTCATGATTCTTAGTGGTGGCTTCGGACCGCGTCCGCCAATCAGACAAGCAAGTTTCGGTGACGTCATAGAGCAAACGCCGGAAAGTGGTCGGGGAGTCGCCGCTGTTTCATCTTTTTTCTTGATTATCTCGATTATTTGTTTGAAGTTCCCGACACAGTTGGTATTATTGTTATTACGACAAGGCAATCTTTTGAAGAACCATAGCTGTATTTTGTTTTCTTGTAAGGAATCACCACAAGGCGCTTCGGCGTTGCCCAGGGCGCGCGAGATAGTACGGGCAACGTTCGTGCAATGAGGAGAAGCTTCGTGTGTGTATGGCGGCGATCACGGCTCATCAGGAGCATCATGCTGAAACAAGCCAGGGCCTGGCTGTGGCGCAGCTACTCGGGGCTTGTGATTCACGGTCGCGGATGTCGCGAGAACCGGGATAAACTGACGGACCCCAGCGAAGTCGGGTTGGAACAAGCCCTCGGCAAACGGTGGCTGTCGTACTCCCCTTTGGGGAAACCGCCACAAGACCCGTGGTTTTGTGTATTTGTAATTTTTGTTTGCCGTGCGCAACACGTTGAATGCCTGTCTGCGATTGGGAGTTCTCTGTATTGATGCTCGCCCTACGCGACCCTAAAGAGTGCGTCCGGGGCCTCCGAGGAGAACACTTCTCTGCCTGTTTGTGTGGTCATGTTTTAATCCCACCAGTTTGCTGCTGACTGTAACAGCGCTTTTCTATACTTCCCATGCATTACACTAGCTACGTCTGTCCTTGGCCCTTTGATATCGAAACGGATTCCGATCCAGGCTGTTTATTTCTCACGAAAAAACACACCAGGTGTAAAATGGGGAAAAATGGTGGCTGTAAAGAAACTGCATTATAGTACCTTGACCGGGCTTCGGCAACCGTCAAATATCAACGAAGACACGTAAACAAAGCAACACAAAACATACATACATACATACATACATACATACATACATACATACATACATACATACATACATACATACATACATACATACATACATACATACATACATACATACATACATACATACATACATACATACATACATACATACATACATACATACATACATACATACATACATACATACATACATACATACATACATACATACATACATACATACATACATACATACATACATACATACATACATACATACATACATACATACATACATACATACATACATACATACATACATACAACAAACGAAGGCGAGTCCCCTGCCAGCTGATCGCCAACAACGGTATCTGGAAACGTTGAGGGATGGTGGGGGGCGCTTCCCGTACGCCTTCGTCCTTATGACGCTACCAACTCAGTTACAAAAGAACGGTGGTTACTTTTTAATTCGTTAGGGAGGAGAAATTCTTTGCAAGCGCAGTGCTCGAGTTTTGCGATTCGCTCGTCTTGTCACGTGACCGCCGTGTGAGGTCTGCCCTATTGCGCAGTAATGCAGTATGGCCTGTTGTAAAGCCACTGCCCCTTAAACACTCACCGATGGCAATAGGTGAAAGTATGGATGAAAGCCTGACAAATGCCATAAAGTCGAAACATATTGTCATTCAGAAACAAAGCGGGTCAATTTTCATCGTTGGGGTACTTGTAGCGCATGAATAGACCCCTGTTGTGCATGTCAAATTTTGACGGCCGTAAGCGCCGTCTGATCGCTTCGTTGTGCTAACGTTTAAAGTGTGCGCCGTCCTTGGTGTTTTTCTGCAACATCATGCAAATTTGTTACTAATCTCAAAGTATTCAAACAAGAAGAAAAAGGAGAAACAAGAAGAATCCACACGACGCTTTTCCTCACCTATATCCAGGCCAATACCTCCGTGAAGTCGAATTTCACTCTCAGCCAGGCATCCTTCCTCACATACTCCTTGGGTTCGCTCCAAACCCAGGCCTCCCATCTCTTTCCCCCCCCCCCCCCTTTTCTGCTCTTTGAGAGGTGGGTGAACGAGCAGACCAGCGCAGGTCTAACAGCCAAGCAGCTACAGTTCTCCAGGACAGAGACCGCGAAGTATTCACCTGGGCTACTGGACTAAGGGACTACTCGCACTTCTTTGCTACATAAACATTTTTAATGCTACTCATACTACTACTACTACTACTACTACTACTACTACTACTACTACTGCGACTACTACAACTACTACTACTGCTACTACTACTACTACTACTACTACGACTACTACTACTACTACTACTACTACTGCTACTACCACTACTACTATTCACCCATTCTGTGACATCCGCTATGACGAAATGCTTGAATGGCCGCAGCGAGACATTCTTTTAGGCTGACCTTCCGTTAAGGCTGACCCTGTACTCTGCTGCCCTGACCTTCTGCTGATGTGCGAAGCTAAAGCGAAATTGAGCCAATAGGGAGGGCCGTCCAATGGAACACGCATGTTAGGGCCGAATATTTGCCTTCTTAACAATGCTTCCGTCAAAAAAAGAAAAGCACTGGTGTCTACTCACTTCGCTGCAAATGTCGTCGACTGGCAATACCCTTTTGCATCCCGTGTCACGTAACACGCCCTGCCCATCCCCTCCCCCCCTCTTTTACAGCCCATGTTCTCCCCCTCTCGTTCTTGAAATAGCAACACCAGTAAAATTTTGTTTAGAAAAGAAGCAAATGAATCAAATAGAATGCAGTACCACAGTGTTTCCGCAGTGTTTCTCTTATTAGGACTGCTCTCGCTCTTGCCACGAGCAGCCAAGCACTGCTAACTTGCAGTGACCGCCAGGAGTACTTGTTCTGAGCTCCACGGAACTATGCGGCATAAACATAAAATTAGGGAACAGGTGATAACGTCCCTGGGGTCATTTCTGATTGGCTCTGACATTCGACACGAGCTTTCAATACTATAATTTGATTAATTGTAGGGTTTAACGCGCCGACGCAACGCAGGCGATGAGGCGCGCCGTAGTGGAGGGCTCCGGATTAATTTTGACCACCTGGGGATCTTTAACGTGCGCCGAAATTTCGCACACACGGGCGTTTTTGCTTTTTGCCTCCATCAGAAAAACGGCCGCCGCGGCCGGGAAATACTATAGCTTTGTTCGCTGGAACCACGTGACGGACTTCTGAGCCATTCAGAAAAGACTTACATCAACTAATACTTGTTCCCAAATTTCCCATTTGTCGAGAATAGCCCACCATCCTCCAACCTGCGTTACCCTCTTTTGAGCGTCATGTGTTTAAGCTATTTCTGGAGAAAAAACCTACCGAAGTCGTCGTCGTAGAGGACGAGTGCCCGGTCCACATTCATACTCGTCAGCTTCGTGAAGACCACCTGAACATCCGAGGCTTCCTTGTGGGGCAAAACGAATACGCCGGGCCGTCGTTGCTGTGCTGCCAGGTTGTAGACACTGAGCCCCGGTCTGCCTCGCCGGCTGTGCTTGGGGTACGCCTGCTCCACCATCCACTGCTGGCTGCACTCGCCACTCAGGACGGCCATGAAGGGCAGGTGGGCCCTATTTGCCTCCCTGGCCAGGGCCACGGTCGCCTCGCATCCGCCGGAAGTGATGAGGGCGATGAGGCCGCTTGCGCGCAGATCACAAACTGCAGGCAACGCGGAACACGGAAAGGTGGAACGAACAAAGAAGTCTGGAGACTGACTGATTCTGGTGTTTTACATACCGAAGCGAAACCTGAGAAACTAGGAGGTGTGCCGTAGTGGAATGCTCCGGAATAATGTGACCACCTGGGCATATACAGCGCGTACCGAAATATCGACACACGGACATTTTTGCTTTTCAGCTTCATCTGAACAGCGGCTCTGGTTGCCGGGAATCCAACCCATGACCTTGGCCTGAATGCCTTAGGCACTGAAACTCCAGCAGTTTTTTAAACTTCCGCGGCCTAAAGTTACAGCTTGTTTACTCATGTTTTATTATCAGCAGCAGTCAGGACCTTGAACGAAACATAAGTAAACAAACCAGAAGGCATGGTTTGCTGCAATGTGTATCTGCTTTCTCTAGACTTAATAACAACATCTGTCAGAAGCACAATAAACGTCCTATTATTTTCCATACAAAATTCTTACAAATTACAATTTCACGAGATTAACCTGTCCTTTATCAAGCAAAACGCATTGGTGAAAAGTTAACTGTTGGATATAACTACGGGAGGAAGATCACCCACCGACGATATTTATTCTCATTATGCAACTTTACATTCATAGGTAACTCAACTTTACATTCAAGTTTATAAAATATTTAAGATAATTAGTCAACATTATTATCAGTTTAAAATAGTTGTTTTATTTTTTTACCGGGGTGGGCGGTGGGGGGCTGGCTGGGGCGTTACGGGTTTACGCTTCGCATGGACAATAAGGCGCGTTCTAGTGAAGTACAACGTATAAATTTTGACAACCGCGCGATCTCGAACATGGGCCCAAATATCGACATACGCGCGTTTTTGTTCCTTCCCTCATCGTATTCAACCAGCATCAACGTGGTCATCAGTGCAACACATTACTTACTGAGCCACATCGGTGAGTGGTTGTGGAGACCGACTTCTGAAGCATTTATCCTGCGTCTGTGTTCTGTCTGTGTAAGTAATGTGCGAGGTCTGCAGGTATCAACAAAGTTTCTGCACTTCCCTCCCTTGCCACTTCACCTTAAAATAAAATATTCCACGAGTCTCTAAGAAACAACGTTCCTTTAAAAGTAAGCACCACAAAGTATGCATGATGACTTACATAGAAAAGCACTGTGGGGTAGACCACTTGTTTTCAGGAATCAAGCCATTCCTGTGCCAAGCTACTTAATGAAGCGTTTGTAGTCTGACTGGGCTTTGTAGCGAAACAAAAGGGAAATTCGCGTTGCATGAACAGTCACCTTCAGATTTATTTGCACATTCGATTCGCATTATATTTCGGCCGGGGGCCACGGAACGAAGCAAGGGGGGTGTTTTAGGAAAGATCTTTCTAAGCTGTTATTCAGGCTTATAGGTATGGACACGTGCGACAACACGCTACCTTGTATGGCGTTCTCTGACTCTGCACCAACGCCTCCTCGTACTTATTTCCTACTAGAGCGACACATATAAGTGACTTTTACCCTACTTTTGGCCATGTTCCTTAAGTACTTAAACCGAAGCATCCTCTGCCTCACTGATTTAGTGGAAAGGCGGAAATGCATTTCAGGGGACCCAACTTAAGAGAATATAGGTTGCACAAAACGGTGATGAGGATAATAAGCGAAGGCACATTCAGCACGTGAAGGAAGACGAACGCTTCCCGTGGACCAAGGCTGCTAATTTGTCGCTTCATGCTTGAGAGTGATAAATTGTCACCCCTGTGTTGTGAGAAGAGCTAAGGGAAACTGTACTAGCAGCCCAGAGAGTGCTCCTCAATGAAAGTGTTACAGGATAAGCCATCGTGCCCAAAATTAAAAAATCGCAAAAAAGAATCAGGCATACCGGATGACGAGCATCACTCTAACTGAACGAAAAAAGCCTGACCCCACACCCCCTACCCAACAACATTCATCCTACCCGTCACAAAGAGCGAAGGGTTGCCAAAATAAAAAACTCCCACGTCCCCTCGCGGGAATCCCTGTGTAGATGCGACGCATAGGCGGAGCGGCGAAGGGACCGCGTTTTATAGCGCGCATAACGTTGAGGGGACTGCGTAAGCCGGTCCCAGTCGATGACGACGTTGGCGTACTTGTAAAGCGGCGTGGGCTCTAGGTGTTTGAGCCAAGCGTGGGTGTTGCTTCGCCGGAGAACGGCACACCGGTTATATGCGCAGCGCGCCCGAGGAGAGGAAACCGCGGAAGAGAGAGTACTGCACATGCGCCGGCCCCAGTGAGTCTGCCGCGGCTATGACGCAACGTGCCGCGGCTATGACGCAACACAATCCGACACAATCCACTTTAATCCAATCCAATCCAGGCCAAGTTAAACCAAGCCAAGTCAAGCCAATCCAATCCAATCAAATCCAATCCAATGCCCTTCGCGCGAGTGTTCGCTATCAGAGAGGAGAGGGGGTGAGCGGCGGAGAGCGCAGCTGGCGCGGCGACGAGAATGGGGGAGGGGTGGACAACGCCGCCGACGACGACGACGACAACGACGACGACGCCGGAGGGACAAGGCGAGTTAATCAGATGCTGTGCATCTAAAACTCCCACCTCCCCTCGCGGGAACCCCTGTGTAGATGCGACGCATAGGCGCAGCGGCGAAGGGACCGCGTTTTATAGCGCGCATAACATTGAGGGGACTACGTAAGCCGGTCCCAGTCGATGACGACGTTGGCGTACTTGTAAAGCGGCGTGGACTCTAGGTGTTTGAGCCAAGCGTGGATGTTGCTTCGCCGGAGAACGGCACACCGGTTATATGCGCAGCGCGCCCGAAGGAGAGGAAACCGCGGAAGAGAGAGTACTGCACATGCGCCGGCCCCAGCGCGTCTGCCGCGGCTATGACGCAACGTGCCGCGGCTATGACGCAACGTGCCGCGGCTATGACGCAACACAATCCAACACAATCCACTTTAATCCAATCCAATCCAATCCAAATCCAATCCAATTCAAGCCAAGCCAAACCAAGCCAAACCAAGCCAAGCCAAGCCAAGCCAATCCAATCCAATCGAATCCAATCCAATGCCCCTCGCGAGAGAGTGTTCGCTATCGGAGAGGAGAGGGGGGGAGCGGCGGACAGCGGCGGAGAGCGCAGTTGGCGCGGCGAGGAGAATGGGGGAGGGGCGGACAACGCCGACGACGACGCCGCCAGAGGGAAGGGAAACCTTCCAACACCAGATCAAAACAGTCTACGCGGTTGCAAGCACAGGTGCAAACTGGAACTCAACAGTAGTAGCGATGTACCACCTAGGAGAGGTAATAGACTGCATAACCATCAAAGGCCTGGACAAGGACGAAGTGGAGACAAGATCGTCCTATCAGCCATTCGGTGGTGCAAACACAACGACAAATGTTCCAACACCATCACGGACTCGAAAAGGGCCGCTCTAAACATAGCGGCAGGCAGAATCCCGAAGGGAACGCAGAAAATTCTCCCTTCACCCCACGTTCTACTCCCACTTCCCCCACTTAACATAGTCTTCTTGCCACAATAAAGGCTACCTCCTCTAGCCCCTCCTTTAACTCTGAAGCGCAAACGCCCCATCATCTGGTGCCAAGGTCGCGAGTGACTAGACGGGAGCGAGGTGGCTGTTGAGGAAGCAAGCTTCCTAAAGCACCGTGCCGAATCCGAGAAATCACACAGCCTTCCCCTCCTGCAACCTCACCAGGCTCAGTTGCAGCAGACAAAACCTCTCCACCACTCAAAGACCTCAATAACAATAAAAGTCGAACACTAAGTAAGTATCTAGCATCCTCTCATACAAGTGTGGGCTTGCTTTGATGTACCCGAGCACCACAGACGAACACTGCAAAAAACACGGAGAGGTATCAAATTTCCACGCATCCTGGGGATTCCCCTTTATATGGCCTCCAGAGGAAACCCACAAACCGAACGCTCTGGACACATAGTAGGCATCCCCGGGCATCCCCACCTTAAATACTCAGCGGGCGTTAATCGAAAGAGAAAAGATCTCTGCAGCTAAAACGGGGGCCCTGCAAAGAACGCTCCACTCGCTCCTCACGCCCCACCTTTACCTTCCTTCCTAACATCAATAAAGTTGACTGATTGACAGACAGACAGACAGACAGACAGACAGACAGACAGACAGACAGACAGACAGACAGACAGACAGACAGACAGACAGATCGAATGACAGGCAGACAGGACGACACACAAAATGACAGACCGACCGACCGACCGACCAACCACGTTATGAAGTCGACGTCTATCCGATTGCGCCATTCTTTCATGGTTGAAGCAGCTTTATATTTTGAGCTTCGATTCAGGGTGCATGGAGAAAGCTTCTCGTTTTTACCGTCCTTCCTTTCGGGCTTTGATTTTTACTATGAATTTTTGCTGGATCAACTGCGACATTCTAGTCAGCAGGAGATTAACAACGTTCTAAAAAATAATTTGTTCTATAGACATGAACACCTCCTACAAAATCTCTCAAACGTCGTCCTGAAAACGTCCCACTCATATCCTCTCTTCTGTGCACATCCACCGCAATCACCCAGCCAACGTTCACAGCAGCGCGCAACCCTTCGACACTGAGTTACCACATACAGTAACTCCACCGCATAACCAACCAGCTTCACTGGAATTCTCGATTAAGTAGAAGTTTTCTTATAGACCGCACCCTAGTACATAGCCAACAAATTATGCCTGCTTTTATCGAAATGTTTCTCATAAGGATGTGTGTTTTTTTTCCTGGATGACCCCCTTGATACCGACAATGCAAACTGACAATGCCAGTTTCGGCTGATTCATACTGATTGCTGTGGCCACTTTCCGGCGATGTATTACAAATCCAGGGATGGCAAAGTAAAAAAGGAAAGCCAGTTCCACTCTTGTGAACTCTACTGAAACAGCGGAGCCAACTTCGGCACACTGGCGGCCACCTTCTGCCGGGGCGGGCTTGCTCACAACGCCACTTGCCGCAGTATCTACGTACTCGAAGCTCACCCATGGAGGTCTGGTAATTTATAGGTGCATGTATAGGGGATGATCCCGGATCCCAACCATGAGGCAGAGATAATTAGAAGGATAATAATAGGGTGGAGTGCATATGGCAGACATTCTAAGATAATGAATAGCAGCCTACCATTTTCGCTGAAGAAGAAAGTGTATGACGGCTGCATCTTAGCGGTACTCACATACGGGACAGAAACCTGGACGCTCATTAAGAGGGTTCAACTTAAATTGAGAACGACTCAGTGAGCAATGGAACGTAAGTTGATAGGTGTAAGATTAAGGGACAAGAAGAGAGCGGAGTGGGTCAGGGAAGAAACGCGTGTTAAGGACATATTAGTAGATATTAGTAAGAAGAAATGGACGTGGGTGGGGCATGTGATGCGAAGGCAAGATAACCGTTGGTCATTAGGGGTAACAGAGTGGATCCCTAGAGAAGGTAAGCTTTGCAGGGGGCGGCAGAAAGTTAGATGGGCAGATGAGATCAAAAAGGTATAAATTGGTCGCAGTTAGCACAGGACCGGGGTAATTTGAGATTGATGGGAGAGGCCTTTGCCCTGCAGTGGGCGTAGATAGGATTATGATGATTATGATGATGATGATGATGATGATGATGAGGGGCATGTGCGGACACGCCGAGACGCACACGGGACTGCCGTCGAAGCTGTGGCGCCATCTGTCGGCACAACGGGGTACCTCCGCCTGGCTTGACGACCATCATGAACGGACAGTACGAAACCCTAAGCAACTCCGCTGTTGAAATTAAAGCCTACCCGCTACTACAAAGATGAAGGACCAGCGAAGCTAAACTATTTGATAACTATAATGAGTCATCTAGGGTGACTGACTGTATCGATCCATAACGTTCGTGCACATAATTTACTTAAAACCATTTTATAGCAAAGCTTTCTACTCTACCAGCCAGCGGTGCTTTCGCGGTGTGCGGGACGATGAACTTCCAACGCGACGGAGGCGGAGGGAGACGAGGAGGGTTTCTCTCACGGAGCACAGTGTAGATGGCGAATTCCCTGAGCGCAGGTGCCTTCTCACACATGCGGGCTCGCCGGCGGTACGGCTTGGTCGTATGCTTTAGTGACGGTTCTTTTGGGCCTGTTTTGGCGCAGCTTCGGATTCATTGCGCGCTTCCTTCGCAAGGCTTGATTAACTTGTTCGACAGCACCTCCTGGGTAACCCAGACCCGACGGAATTGAGTGGTTGTACATCAAAGATGCGTTAACGATTGGTTTGCAAGGCGGGAAAAACAAAATGGAGAGACCACATGCAGACGTCTTGCCGCTGGAGAACACAACATTTTGCTCTCTGCTTGCCAGGAACGCGACTCCGTTTTCTAAACTGGTGAATACCGATTCGGTTTTGTCTTAACAGGTATTACAAAAAGCGAAAAGAACAACTGGTTCACATAAATAGCGATTATAATAGTTCCCTCAGCTTTCTCGCAATTCGCAAACTGACTAAACTAACTAGTTTAAATCGGTATAAAGAAAAATAAATTGTTTCGGTATTTGCGCTTTTGTCGCGCGGTGACGCAGCTTTGAGCTTGCACATCAGAATGGCTAGGTTCCGCTGTGTCATCAATCGAAAAACGCTCCTCTCCCTTTTGTTTCCGCAGACTCACGGCCGAGCTACAGCAGCTGCGTCTGTCGCTCTATACCGGGCGTGGCCGCCGCTGCTGCGTTCGGGACACCGTCCCCGCGAATTCCAAGTAACGGCTGGCAGAATCTCTCGTTTCACTCTTTGTAGAGCCACGTGTGTGAATTCAAGTGGCGTCGCATGCGCAACTGTTGTGGGTGTTGTTTAAAGCTTTGCTTTCTAACCACCTTGTCAGCGTGGATTGGAGCCAATTATTTCTGACATAATGTGTTTCGGGATACTGCCTATGAAACGAGAGTTCCCGCCATTTTCGGTAACCGTACATCCTCCGCAGACGACCATGTATTGAACAGACAGCAATTATGTAGCGTTTGCCACTTCACTGCCAGCAAACTAATTACGAAAAGTAAATAAAACTCAGCCTGAAGGCGCAGTTGGGGAATGGCCAATTTCAGTATGTTTTTCAAGATACCTACATTAAATTAAAGCAACATAATATTTTGCACTAAATATAGAGCCTGCGCGTGCGATTTTTTCTCGACATGCTCCGATTGATGAATGAATTGACTGAAATAAAACCTGGAAGGAAAGTCCACCAGCAGGCCTAATTTATCACATTTTAAGGTGTACACCGGAATGCCTGCTGCTGTGCGGAAAAGGGGATGGCAGAATGATAGGGAGGAGAGATGAAGGAGAGAGGAATAGATGCGGGAAAAAATGGAAGAGGAAGCGAAAACACGCACAAACACTCACACGAGGAGCAAAAATAGAAGAAAACCGAAAACAAGGGCCGCAAATGTTCGGATTGTCCCAAATGGCACAACAGTAGATAAAAACACAGGCCTGTAAACTTGACTGTCCTAGCACACGGAATTTCGGTCGGAACCTGGTGCAAGACAGGTTCACTGTAAATATAACGAAGCAGCAAGGTCGCATCTTTCTTGTTAAACGCCGAAACGTCTTACTGTTGGCGTCGAGGGAGCCGTTGATCCAGTGAACGAGGAAGAGAGGTCCATCGGTTTTGTTTATGTAGGCATCTTGCAGGAAGCTGACGAAGAAGCCCATCTTCTCCGCCCAATCACTCCTCCCGGTGTGGCGCTGCTGGCCGAGCACCGCAGCTATTCCTGTAATCATCGGAGATAATTTGTTTTACTGTGTGTGCATGTTAAGAAAAAAAGTTCACGAGGTGCTGTATGTTATCCTCCAGATCGCTTGTAGGCAAAAGCCTGAGGGTGGGTGCATAAAGACAGACGCATTCTTTGATTTCTCTGACGTTCATGTCCACCGTCAACACGTTTTTATTCCTTTTCAAGCGTGAATATTTTACGGCTACACTTATATTGACGTCCACACATTTGTTGCTTTGTCATAGACATTTTTGTTTGTTTAGTCACTTGTTTGTGTTCCTTTCATTTGTCTCCTGTTACTGTGCACTTTTAGCATTCCACAATCTTAGCACTTTCATTAGCTTAAGAAGCCGCGGTTTTCGCCAGTGTAGTTGGCTTTTTATCTTAGTGATGCCCAATATTTCGCTTAGACACCTTTATGAAATCCCTGCGTCGTACACTTTTTGCTTAGTCACCCATGCCTACAGAAGGTTTTTTTTACAACAGGTTAGGCATTAACGGCCAGTTTTCGCTCGAAGTCGTTCTAGGTCTACCGAGCATTCAGACGTGTAATGCTTTCGCCATAAAGTACAGTACTAATCTGCCTGCGCGATCTACCTGCGTGTAGGTAGGTAAATATATCCTAGTAGTATAAACATCTGCATAATTCAATACCTGAAAAACTGAGGGCCTCCCAACGCTTTTGTTGTGATGGGTGAGAAGACAGCGAAATGTAGCAGCTGGATATCGCTGCGCCAATATCCCGCTCTGTGCTGGTGTATTTCTGCAGATCATGCGCTGCCCCATGCATACGGTCCCATGCGCAGTTTTCCGTAGGCGTCTGTTAGAGGCGCAGTGAAGCCCACTGCGTTCGTTTAACAGCTTATTTATACCTTTTAGGGCTTTCCAACAAGTAATGGAAAAAATAACACGAGTAACGCTTAGGGACAGGAGACGAGCGTATTGTATTGCGGGCACTTTCGGGTAGATGTCCAAGCTGAAGTCAGTTGAAACAAGAAGAGTTGGAGTGGGCATATGCTGTGGAGAAGTGGCAATTGGTAGACCATCCGGGTAACCGAGTGGCTCCTTAAGGATTGAGCTAGACGTTTGAGAAGAAATGACCTCGATGAATGGATGAAAGCATGAAATTGGGGGGCAAAGAACAAGATTGGGCGTGGCAAATCAGTTTCGGTTTGGCGACATTGTTACAGCTTTTCTTGCTATAGAAATCATATATAAGGTTCTGATTATTTCAGTGATTATAACGTTTACCTCTACAGCATTTACCTCTCGCGCCATCATACCGAGTTTCCAATGGTTTGACCACTGATCACTCTGAGTTTCTCTTTCGGGAGATGATGTTCGGGTTGTCACGCGACAGAACATCGACCGTTCATGCAAACATCGTATTGCAAGGCACAGAAGCAAGATAAGAAAGCTAAAACGGTATGGACGACAGCCAAGTTCACACCACATGACACGGGTTACAGCTTGCGGAGCTGCACTAAAATTGGGAGCTCACAAAAAGAAAGATCATGGCCGTGTCCACAGCCTCCTAGTTCAGGCGTCTCAGAACTGTATCCTGGCTGTCTTAGCTCGAGGCTAGCTGGTGTAAGGAAGCGCTCGCGTTTGTGGCCATTGTACTGGCTCCTGTGCAGCTGGTGTTGTTGCGGCTGCTGTAGTTGTTGCTGATATCAATAGTCGGATGAACTCACCTTTTCTACCATCTTTTCTCCGAATAAACAATAAGAAGGAAGATAAATTGAGAGAGAGAGAGAAAGAGAGATTACTTTATTTGATGCCGGTGATGGGACCTGTAGGGTAACGTCTTAAGCGTTTTTTATTACTCGACTAGTCGCCCTCTGTCCCAGTAAAGTCTCCCCCAAACCAACTATTTGTTCACATTTATTCGCATTCAAAGACACATTTACAGCTGAATTGCTACTTAATCAGTTTTAGCACGCACCAAGTCCGCTCCTTGCAATCGATTAATTCGCCGTGGCTGAAATGCCGCGTAGTGTGTGCATGGCAGGTTTAGCTGAGCGGCTTCTGCGGTCCGTGCTCTTGTGCCCAAAACAGACAAAAGTGAAGAAAAGCGAAATCTATCCTAGCATGGCAAACTAATCTTGTTATCTAAGGACTGGCGTTCGTTATTGAAACTGATTCCTTTTTAATCTTGGCGAATACTACCCCCAGAAGTTGCACCCTGGCCATTAGGCGTGCTATAGTGGAGGGCTCTGGATTAATTTCGACCGCCTGGGGCTGTTTAACCTGCACCAAAACATCAGAACACGGGCATTTTCGTTTTTTGCCTCCATGGGAAGAACGGTCACCGCATCTGGAGTCAGTCCCGTGTCATAGGGGTTAGCAGGACAACGTTTCAGGGTCTGGCCAACGACGGCGGATAAGTCATTGAAGTTGACTCAGGGTCACGTGCACGTATTCATTCATTTAAAAAATCAGTTTAAAAAATTTTGAATCTGCATCCGCTTTTGCGCCTTAATGTCGGCATCGAACGACAAGACTTACCGATTTTGTACGTGCCATCACACTCGGTGGGGGAGACGACCGCAAGGCAAACCGCCGCAATGAACAAGAATGTCTTCTGATTAATAAGGCCTTGAGGTGGGAGCGGACTATTTCGATCCCTCAAACTACCGACGTCAGTTCCCATCGGCTTTTTGAGTGAGTGGGGCTGTATATCCTGAAATATGAAGGCAAAGTAAATATTTGTGTACTTTCTGCCAACTCGCCTTATCTAAAGCACATGGTATAACATCACACTGTTTTCCCGCAGTTTGGTCAAACCACACTACAAGGAACAAAATTAGGGAGATGCCCAGGGCATGAAATTTAAAAGTCTCAGTTTGCGATGTTAAGCTCTCCAGTGAAATTTTTTATTCTAGATTCATGGCAAAGTCATTAAGTATCATCCGTTTGGATGCTCTCATGCTTGCAATCACAGCTCGCGTAAATATCCGCTCGAGAGGAACGCCACCAGCACTCAAGTTTTAAGCGCAAAATTTGCGCGCGTTCTAAAACGCAGTCATTCAAGTTGATAGCTTTTGCGGCACAAAACCACATTCTTGCTTTGCCGTTACTTTCGATTACATTAATTTCTGGTCTCTTTCAGCCACACAAGGCGCATCGAAGCATCCAGCGGTCGAGGAACGTCTCCGGCTAGTTCTTGACAGAATATTTGTCTCCTTATCGAAAGCACAATGTTTTTACGCCGACAGTTTAGACTTAATAGATTTCAGGGTTGCTGCTTCGCGAACAAAACTTTAAAAACCAACTTACTTCTGGACAAGGCAAAAGCAAGTACTTTCCGTTTGCGCCCGTATGTGTTCTGCCCGAAAGGCGAAAAGTCCGGCCGACGAATACTGCGAACAGCTTCAACTCTCCTTTCCCGACACTCTCTTTTATCCAAGAATAAAAATAAAGCTTCACTTTCACCCACATTACCATAACACGAGAACAATAGCCTAATGATACCGTCTTTCCCCATGATTGTATTTCTACATTCGTCCAATGCTCTTTCTATCTCAAAACTTACGATTTGCCTCCGCATGTCACGCACGCAGACCGATTTTTCCTGTTTCTAAGTGGCTACACAAGTAACCCATCCAGGACACAAACTCCTCATAGTTGGTACCACCCTCCTCCGCCTCCCCCCCACCGCACGCACACACATTCTTCTCGAGAGGCCGACTTTTCTTTAACCGTGGTGCGACGGCCGTGGCACCTCTAGAGCCGTTTCAGCCGTGGAGGAGGTGAAGACTCACAAGAGACTTCACTGCATAGAAAGGCCACATAGCTGACACTCACAGTCTTCTCTTAGCCAATTTATTACCTGCGAATCGCTCCGCGAACCCGCCTTTCCATGCTGAAATTTTCAGCTCCGTGAGCTCGCAGCGCCTAAGTTGCCTCCCGATGATGGGGCTTTATTGCGGCTTTCTTCTCGTTTAGTAGGCGTTGCTGTAAATCGGAAGGTTGGTCGAGTCACAGTAAATTACCAGTTGCCGCACTTTCGCGTGACTGCTTTTGATAAAAGGAAACCTTGTGAGGCCACCATTGCTCCTCTTTTTGTCGTCGTTTTATAACAAGATGCGGCTAGGGGGTTGTTATGCAGTCCGCAGAAGATATGCTGGCCGCGAAAATACAACCAGTCGTGCGCATCAATGTTGATAGGCGTGGCCCTCAAAATCTCGGCATCACCGAATCTTGTACGGCATAGTTGAAAACAGGCGCAAAGAAATCGTTTCTCCCGACATGCACCGAAGTTGTGGAGTAGGTTTTCGGTTTTGTTTCGTATGTGCGTGTGTAGGGGATATGTGGGACAGCCATGAGGCGGCGGGTTCTTTTACGCCCTGGCTTTTCGGCGTGTCTAGAGGTGTGGTGCAGGAACTGCCTTTATCCCGTGACTGCACTGGTTCGATTATCGAACGTTCCCGTGCGTGAGCAGACGAACCTGGCCGCTCCCAACGTGTTGCATTCGACGTTTCAAGAAATTGCTACCCCGAGGAAGGACGCCGGGCCAGTTGACTTATGCGGACGCTGAGGCACGTAAGCTGGTAATATCGTCAGCCCCCCCCCCTCCCCCAGGGCGTTTAAAGCCGAGGATCGAGGCAGACGCTGTCACGCAACACTCGCGACTTGGGTTACAGGGTACGCGTGAGCAATAGTGGTCGATGGCTGCAAGATGTAGGGAATAAGGAGTGTGAGTTGAACAAAGAGAACAAGCGAACAAAGCCGTCGCCTACTTTTGCCCCACCACCTTGGTAAAATTGAAAATTTACATATTTTGGAGGCAGACCTGACCAGCTTGTCACCAGAGTATCAGCATCAGCTTATTGAGGGAGCAAGGAAAACAGCCGCTAGCCGCTGCATCTGGGCTGTGCACTTCGGGTTTCACCCTTGAACTCACTACTATCGGCTTACGGCTTTTTCCCGAACTCATATTATGTCGTATGCTCAATAAACATCTCCTCTCTGTCTCCTTCGCTCTCAGCAAGCAAACCAATAACGTTCAAGCTGGCCACAACAATAGAGAATAAATCTGCATTGAAACACTAGCACTCTCATCTTCTCCAACACCCCACATCCACAACCTTTCAGGCTGGCATGTATAGCTACACAAGCGCTAATGGCTTTTGCCTTTCAAGTGTCGCGCTGAATAAAAACATTTGCCGCTGTTCTTGCTCTCTTCATTCATCATCATTGCTTGGAAAGCATTCATTGTAAAGCAGCAACTCCGTGTCAAACCCCCTCATCGAGGTAGAAGTAACACAATCGCACCGTACATCTTAAGACCTAAACGGAGATGTCGTCTAGAACTTTTTAGAAGTGACGTTTAAGGTGAGCAGACCCTCAAGTAGAAAAATGACGTTTCCCCAAAATTTGGCGCTGTGCTACTCATCATTTATATCTACATTCACATTGCCTAATGGGCTTTAATGTTATTTTTTATCAAACGTTGCTGCCCAGAACGTGATGGTACGTTGGTCTTATCGTCCTGGTACTTCGCAGAACCACGTCTTCACCCCCCGAGGAAACATAAAAGGGAAATAAAAAGGAAATTGAAACGAGCAGAGACCATACAGGTACGCCCAACGTTAAGGCATTTCTCTTTCGAGTTCAGGAATTCCCGCGGAAGCCTTTTGTACTATAGTCTCTTCTACAATTTGGTAGTTGATAGGTAGCGTAGGTGCGCCTTTATCGCCTCGCGGGGCGATGACGGACAAGGCCAATGACGTAACATCTTCCCCTCAGAGAACGTCCGCCGAAGGCCTAGGTGATGCATTGTTGCCGAACGCTAGTGCTTTTCTAAAGACAAACGCGGGGACTCGCTAACAGGTGCTGCAGAGTCTCCTGCGGGCCAAGATCTTCCCGCTGGTGACTCGCTGCATTTAAATAAACGCATGTAAACAGAATTAGCTTTAAATAAACGCGTCGAATCTGCTAAACATTCCCTGATTAACGCAATTTGTGTTGGTAATGCAGCAACTTTGCTGCCTTGCGCCAGTGCCAAGAAAAAGGGTTTTCCGGGGGAATTCCACTTTGGGTTACCCGGTATCCTCCCGTAGGTAAACTGCTAAATGACAATGTATTTGCACGAGCGAGGACAGAAAACCCCTGCAAGGTTTCCAAAGCTATCCTACCCTTGCAAAGGTTCATGTCTCTCATGGAATTTGCAATGACTATAACACAGTTTGCGCTTAAAATTATCAGCATATTATTCAGCTTTATCTCTACATTTATTTCTTCGTAAATTCAATCATTCGAATCGTATCGAGTGTTCTATGTATTCTCTCGGTACACCGAGGCAGAAATAATAGTTGGAAATTCTTATTCGTCATATCTGGAAATAGCTGATCGCGGATTGGAAATGGTATGAACACTATAATCCTCCAAAGGCTGTTATCCTCCAAAGGCTCTGAAATTAGATCCCCGTGTTCAGACAGAGAACACATGGTGAACTGTCTCGCCTTTGCATAAACGTACCTAACCTGTGTTTACAGGAACTGATCGGCTGTATTTCTACATATCTGCTAGGCTCAAATATTAGACACTAAATTATATATGCATTATGCGGGGGCAGCGTGCGCTCCTCTTCAAGGTAAAAAAAAAGACACCGAAACAAAGCGTGCATAAGGTATATCGAGCCGCATGAATTGAGAGTCTTCAAAATCGGAGATGTCTGGAAGACCATTATTAAAGCAAATTTCTTGGATAGGGACGTCGCGTTGAATTTTGCTTTGAACTGCTGTTTGCCTTTGTTTACGATAGGTGAATTCTCTGCCTTAAACCTTTGTTAGTATGTCTGCGCGGGTTACGACATGTATGCGCTTGTTTTGGAGTTCTTTCACGATTCTTTTTGGGCATAAGTGGCGATTCTCAAAGCGAACCCACCGGGTAATAACACGTCAGACAAGGCGCTTAGGACGTTCGTTTTGCTTCAGCTAGCGCACCACCCACAAAATTACGGTCCTTCATTCACATGCTTTCAAACTTGTGGAAGTGGGACCGGCGATGCAGGTAACTGATGCTTACTTTGAACGCAGGGATCATGCCAACGTTAAAGAGGCTGAATAGTAATGAATTCGGTTTGTAAGAGTTCCGCAGACGTTTATTCCTGTTGTTGACGGCGTATCGTTTCACGTATAAGGTGACGCATAAAATCCTGTATAAGGTCACGTATAAAGTCCTTGGTCACGTATAAGGTACTTTTGGCATGGAGCGGCAAGCCAAAGGTTCTGTTGTCCCCTCCATGCCGGCCGCGCTATACAGGGTGATCAAAGATCAGTCGACAGGTTTTTTTAAAGGAGCCGTGAAGAGACAATCCAAGTTTGGTTCATTCGAAAGATTGTCTCGTTAGAATAATACTAACACCACTTGTAACGTAATCTTCGCTCAATTAAGCTATATAATTCAGTAAAAAGGAAATGGCCATGCGACCCACTAGCTCATTTCCCGCAACAGAACCTATGAGGTCATACCAGCCAGTTTTGCGATTGGCGGAGGTTGGAAAAAGCGAACTTAAATTAAGCAGAGCTTATAAGCGTGCGGAACGAGCTATTTGCGCCTGAATTGAGGGCGCATTCTTTTTATAGCAGTAAGAATGGGGGGATAAACCGTGGAAGTAATGAAAGCACACGTAAATATAGAAGTACCGATGCGTACTTTGGCTGGTAATGCGCGCACTATGCTTGTTTTAGCTGCACAGCAGCCCGCCGCTTTAGAGTTGTCTTACACGCACTGGCCTAAGCGACGTTGTCTTACGTGACCCTATTTGTCGAGGATATTCCATATTTCACGAAACCATTCCTTTCTGCAGTAACGAAAACAAGCCAGGTGCAAATATGGTCAAAAAACAGAGCAACGGCAGACAACGGTCCGTGCATGAGAATGGTAACGCCGTCTGGAAAGACTGACGGCAAGCCGCGTTGCAGCCTAATCACGCAGTACAAGTCTTGCTGTATACGGGCGCTTATGACTTCATTGCTGACGTCCTGAAAGCGCACTATTTGGCGGGGGAATCAAAATTTTACCCTAAATTGATTAATTTCTCAGTGAATACGGCATCGTTCGCTGCCAGACAAGCGCTGCGGGCACAATAAAACACGAAATCTTTTGAATAAAACAAACTTGTATTTTGTCCTCATGGCTCCTTTAAAAATAGCCGCTTAGATTTACGCAAAGACCACCTCTACAGTGAGGTTAGCGCCCAGGGGGACACCTAATTAGGAGGTAATTATTGATGTAGGTGGCTTAATTAACTAAAATTGATTTATTACCTTTTTAGTGGCTGCAGTAACCGGGCATGTTTGTATTGGAATGTTAGACGCAATCATGTTTCAGTTGTTTCAGTTTCACTTCACAAAATTCTTCTAGCGCCTCCGTAGTCCAAGGTATCAAATGGCGAAGTTTAATTCCCGTTCGCATGATTACGAGTGCTAAAAGTCAAGACCAGCGCATAGCTCCTCCCTTTTGTTCTGTGTTATGATAGCGGTTCCGAGTTGTGCAGATTGCGATAACACCAGCCAAGAATGAATGGGTACCAGTAATCACTTTTTCCTGTGCCTCCACCTTGTTGTCGAGCCAAACACCGTACACAGAAGACAAGTCACAAAAGGGAGGAGCTTTGCGCTGGTGCCGAATGTCTTGCATGCGTAATCATGCGAGCGGCAATTAAACTTCGCCGTTTGATATCTCGGACTTCGGATGCGCTATCTGCCAATTGAAACTGCGTAGAAACATGATTGCGTCTAACTTTCCTATGCAAACATGCCTGGTTGCTGCAGCCGCTAAAAAAATTAATCAATTTTAGTTAACTAAGTCACCTATATCAGTACTTACTTCCTATTTATAAGTTCCCCCTGGGCGCATAACCTCACTGTAGAGGTCTTCTTCGCGGAAATCTAAGCGCCTATTTTTAAAAAACCTGTCGACTTAACTTTGATCACCCTATATAATTAGCCCTTCAAACAAGCAATCCGCAGCTTCCTTCTACCAAGAGTTAAGATCGCGGTACATACCTTCGACCTCCTCCTCCACGTCAGTTTTTAAGTGCAGAGCACTTTAGGGGCTTGTCTTGTCGTCGTAGCTCATTCGCTGCCACAATATCTAGCTACTGCCGGAATCAGCCTGCGCAGCGACATAACGGACCAAAGTAGAGCCCCACGGCATTACGGCGTAACGGACCCAAACAGAGGATTGGAAAAACGAGCGGTTTATATAGTCATAACTGGTCCAAACTCCACAAACGGTAAGGAACGTTCATTAAAACATCTATACGACCTAGAACGACCAAAGAAGTAAGGAAGGCTTTGAAAAGAATGAAAGGAGGCAAAGCACCTGGTGAGGATCAGATAACAGCAGACCTCTTGAAGGATGGCGGAGAAATTGTACTTGAAAAATTGGCAAACCTGTATACACAATTCCTAATGACGCAAGTGTACGGGAATCTTGGAAGAACTCGAACATCATCCTAATCCATAAGAAAGGGGACATGAAGGACTTGAAAAATTACAGGCCGATCAGCGTACTGTCAGTCGTCTACAAGGTATTTACCAAGGTAATAGCTAACAGAATTTCTGCAACCTTAAATTTCACCCAACCTAAACAACAAGCAGGATTCCCTAAAGGCTATCAACAATGGACCACATTAACACGATCAATCAGCTGATAGAGAATTGCGCTGAGTATACTGAACCCCTATATATAGCCTTCATAGATTCTGAAGAAGCATTTGAATGGGTCGAAACCTCAGCAGTCATTCACGCATTACAGAACCAGGCTGTAGATGAACATTATGTAAGAATACTAAAGGATATCTATAACGGGTCTACAGCTACCATCATCCTTCATAAGGAGAGCACTAAAATACCTATAAAGAAGGGCGTTAGACAACGAGGCACAATCTCTCCAATGTTATTCACAGCATGTTTACAAGAAGTATTCAAAACATTGGATTGGGAACAGGTGGGAGTAAGGATTAATGGAGAATATCTCAGTAACCTCAAGATTTGCTGATGACTTTGCCTTGCTAAGTAAATCGGGGGACGGATTGCAGCATGCTTTCCGCACAGGACAGAGTTGAACCGTCAGCCTAAAAATTATATGCATAAACCCAAAATAATGATCAATAACCTCGGGACAGCACAGCGGTTTCAGATAGATGGCGAGGCAGTGAAAGTGGTAAGCGATATATCTACTTAGGCCAAGTTGTGACCCCGCATCCCAACCATGAGGCAGAGATAATTAGAAGGATAAGAATGGGGTGGAGTGCATACGGCAAATATTCTCAGATAATGAATGGCAGCCTACCACTGTCCCTAAAGAAGAAAGTGTATGACAGCTGCATCTTACCGGTACTCACCTACGGGGCAGAAACTTGGAGACTGACTAAGAGGGTTCAACTCAAATTGAGGACGGCTCAGTGCGCAATGGAACGGATGATGATAGGTGTAACATTAACGGACAAGGAGAGCGCGGAGTGGGTCAGGGAACAAACGCATCTTAAGGACATATTAGTAGAAATTAAAAAGAAGACATGGACATGGGCAGGGCATGTTATCCGAAGGAAAGTTAACCGCTGGTCATTAAGGATAACAGAGTGGATCCCTACAGAAGGTAAGCGCAGCAGGGGACGACGTAATGTTATATGGGTAGATGAGATCAAGAAGTTTGCGGGGATAAATTGGTCGCCGTCAGCACAGGACCAGGATAATTGGTGATTAATGGGAGAGGCCTTTGCCCTGCAGTGGGCGTAGATAGGCTGGTGATGATGATGATGATGATAATGACAACCTAGAAACTGATTCTTTAGGAGACGCAACTAGCTAGAAATACTTAGGATTAACGGTTATGACACCTTGTTTTGAAACCTGCACATAGAAACCATATACTCAGCTTCTCTTCGAAAACTTGGTTTTTAAGGCATAAACTGTGCAATTCTCATTCAAATGTAAAACTGATCTTATCATATATAAGGCCTAAACTGGAATACGCCAGTGTCATATGGGACCCGCACATAAAAGCGAACATTAATAAACTTGGAAGAATATAAAGGAAGTCGATTCAATTTATCTACTCCAGATACTCACCGACCGATTCCGCATCTAAGCTAATGTATTATTACGGCATCCAGACGCTTGAATCACGGAGGCGTGGTTTGCGAATAGACTTTCTTTTTCAGAACAGCAAATTGTCGATAAACCCATCCCGTACTTTTCTGCCAACCAGACAAACTTGCCCCTTTCATTCTAACTTTCATTCTAACCCCGTGTTTTGCCAGAACTGATACGTTTATGTATTTTTTGTGGAACGCGTTAAGTAAACGATATTCTGCACGCATTAGATTTATTGCATTTGTTGTTGCATTTAAGTTGTTGTTTTACTTGCACTTGTATATCTACCTATGCCATTCCTGCCTGTACTTAGTGTGGTCTGCGGTATGTAGGAAATAAATGAATAAATAAAGCCGCTGTCACTTGTCATACATCTCCCCGATGTTTAACGCAAAGAAAGCTGCAGGTGCATTTGAGGCAAAATCTTTGTATATAACCGGCAGACCCCGCGTCCCTTTAATTACGAACGTTGATTGGGTTGGTTTTTACGATAGTACGAGGAAAAAGTGGCCACCAAGAACAACGCATTCCCAACTGCGCCGTAAGACACCGGAACGTGCGAGATCTCGCTCGTGTTCTTCCAGGCCGGGGGTGCTGTAGCACGGCGAAGGCGGAAATTTATATTGCGTTGGACAAACCTCCGTTCACTTCATCAAGAGAGGAGTGAGACGGGGAGGCGAACAGCATGATGGGTGGTAGCAGTGAGCGGATGACGGGGCCACAGCCGTTTATGGCGAATCACTGCTCTGTACTTTCAACAGCTTTCACATTCAGTGTAACAGCTTTAATATTTGTCCCAATGTTTAGCACCCACCCATTTTGAAGCTTATTTTTCCTAGAATAGGTAAAGTTTAAAATTTGGTCTCTGTCTGTAAGCCTGTGCGTCTCTCTGTCTCGCGTCAGCCGAATAACCGAATACAGACATTTCGCACATACCGGCGGGTCACTGGTTTGTGATGTGGGGTCACGGACGCATTGGTTTTCGTTTAGTGACTGGTAATCCGCCGGTGATAACCCCCAAGAGTCTCCTGTGGGTCGTCTCCGATGGCTTACCGGTGGTAGTACACGAATGAACCACGGGCTGGCCACTCACCACCTGTAGTCTACATACTTTAAATTGCTAGTGCCACAACCTTGACACACTAGCCACCGACTCGTGGGTGATGGGTGGCTGGCGTGGCCCCGCTGTTGAGTCAGCCACCAGCAACCAGTGACGGCCAAATTGCTGATGACCTAGCGGTGACCCACTTGTGACCCCCCGGATATTTCTAATATGTCCCGTGACTGAGCGGTGACACTAAAAGAACCCCTGACTAAACATTACTGGTGACCAATCAGTGACCCACTAGTGGCCCAATTGTGGGTCATCTGTGCATAACTGGCGGGTCACGTGAGCCATTAACTGGTCGCTCACCAGAAACCCGTGAACTAAAAATGACTAGGGACCCATTAATGATCCACCTCTTTCTTTCTCTTGTTCATGAGGGACATAAGGTGGCCACGTAATTTACGTGAGCGCCACCCACCAGTCATCCGTCACCTACAAATGTCATAGCGACTCTGACCGACTCGTGGGTCACTAATTTGTGACCCGGTTGTGGCTCACCCACAAAGAACTGAGCATACACCATTAGTGAACGATGACCGATAACTTACCAATAACGTAACCTACCAGTAACCTTTCCAGTAACCTAGTGTCGCACCCGATAGTCACCAGAAGGCCTCTTGTGTGGACCAACGAGTGACCCGTGACCCCAAAAGTAATATTCCACACTGGTATCCAACCTGTGATATACTATAGGGTCGCAGATGTGCCCTGGCTATGGGTTTACCTATGACGAAAGCACCATCGGATCATTGATCTCTTGTAAAGAGGGATAACCCGCCATTGACCCACCGATTACCCACAGGTTCGCTATTGAAGTGGCGCACGTCTGAACACTCTACCACAGCCGTATAAACGTGGAAGCATCAACCACTGAGCCTGTGCACCGGTACCTGGCGAGGTCTTTGCAACTATCGCAGTGTTGTCACACGGGTGTCCACTTCTGCAACCATTTGAAAATAAATCTCCATTCCTGGATAGTTAGAGATACAAAACTGACAACCGAATTATTAAAAGTGGATGTTACCGGCTGGGGTGGCAACAGCTGCAGCGCCCTTTGCTATCACTTAGAGTGAAGGGAGAATGTACGACGCTATTTTATTGGGGGAGCAGCTTGATCTATCGCGCCCAGCCTGAGCTCACTTTTCGTTCCCTGTACTGTATGTCAAAGCCGCTATTGGCCACATCGTTACGAATATCATGGCCTCAAATGTGGTGCCTAATTTTTTATTTCACACATTTCTCGCTAATCTCAGATTTGTGATATTCGAGCAGCTTGTAGGTAAACATTTTAAGAAGATAGTTGCGACCATGACGGGAGTTTTTAGGCGTGGTGGCCGCTGCTGGTCGCAAAAGCTTATAGAAGGGGGTAGTCGATACCGAACACGGTACACAGAAGTACCTCTCATACTCGTTTAGGACTCATCAACAGCCTTTTCTACAATAACGAACACAATCCCGTAAACTGGCGTTTAACACTCTTGAAGTTGCCTCCCCACAAGCTCCATTTTCCAGGACTTACACTGGCGGACTGATGGGGTTCAAAATGTAAACTGCATGTAACAATCCCACTCCTACCATTGGAGAATAGCGAATAGAAAAAGAAACCGTGTAAAATTGATCAGAATATGTGAGTTGTTTTGAAAAGGCCAAAACTGGCGGGTCACGTGAACCACGGATTGGCCACTCACCAGAAACCCGTGAACTACAAATGACTAGGGACCCATTAGTGATCCACCTCTTTTCTTCTCCTATCCATGAGGGACATAAGGTGGCCACGTAATTTACGTGAGCGCCACCCACCAGTCATCCGTGACCCACAAATGTTATGACATTTTAAACATTTCGATAAAAATTAGCGGCCGGTACTTGGCGTTCTTTGCAACGCATAAAAAATAGCGTGGCGAAACCGAATTGTGCGGCTTCGCATCCTGCATAGACCGGGTTATGAAATCTCATATGAAAAGCGTTAGCATCACCGTATCTGGCGCGCGTGTAGAAATCGAGCATAGGCTATATTCAGTGTCTTTTCATTGCTACGCCCTTGAGGGAGGAAAAAAAAACTTTTGATAAATCTAACAAGATAAATGTGTAACTTCACTCATTCCAAATAAAAGACGACATCCCCTATGTACCGTATTCAGAAACTCATAACGCTCTTTTTTCCGTTGGCAGTTCACACTTGCTTTGTTCTGAAAGTCAGGATTAAATAGCAGCGTAACTTATTCTGCTTCAAGCCAGCTTTGTTGCTCCCGTGTGGGCCTAATGCAGTGGAGATATAAACTTTGCAGAATCCTCGAATCTTCACGCAGTAACTTATTCCATAGAGGGCTGAACGCCCACCCCAGGCTACCTACTGATCCATCGCATAACATTCAAGCAATTAGAGACCCGTCGCGTTTGCTTTCGGAAACAGGTTTACATCCATGCAAATTGTTTGTAGAAACCAATTGCGCTGTCCTTTCTACACTTGTTTCGAATTTGGTCGCTCACTTTTTGTGCCATCCCATGGAAGTAAGTTACTCGGTTCCTCACACCGCTGCCTAGAGCAAGAGCACGTTTTTTTTTTTTTTAATTTAGCCATTGCATTACCGGTTAACAGCCGTTGCTATGAGTGCGAACGCCGGGTTCAGTTCTCTAGGAGAGGTGGTAGAAGTCGTCAAAGATTGTAGGCATCACTTTTCGCACTATATTACGCACCTCCATTACATACCTTCATAATTTTAACGTACTTTATACTTGTGTGTCACGTGCCGGTGGTGGTTAATAGGAAGAGTATTTCATTTTTCTTGCTATACAAATCTTGCAGATCATTCTTTGCAAGTGCAATAAAACTATCATATTACTCTCTACCTATACCATTCATCTGTTACCAGAAAATAATGTAGGGCCAGTGAGCCGTGGGAATTGCTAACACGTGCGCGTGAAATTAGTGGACGAGCTGCATTCCTACCGAACAATTTAGTGCGCCCCATCCTGCCCCGCCTATGTAGCGAACTAGCGACCTGGTCCCGCAGAAGTAAAGAGAAGGGATGCCTGGGAACGTGGCTGCCCCACGCGCAGCATAGCACCGCTGAGCTTAAGCCCACGGTCGAACAATTATGCAAACGATGGCCGGTGAGCCATGTGCGGTGCTCCCTCTCCTCGTGGCTGTGGTGTTACTTTCCTTGCAGCGTGCTGTTGACACGTTCCCTTCCCTTCCAAAGTGAGTAAAACATGGGGCTAGCAGGTCCCGTGCCACGGAATGAAACTTACATCGCCAGAAGGGTGGAGGAATTAACGACATCACGCCTATCGGGGTGCCGGTTTACAACTTTCGGGGCAGAGGCTTTATGGCAGTTTGCGCGGATAAAGGAGACCGTTTCGCTACTGTAACAGTCACTTCGGTATGGCTGCAGGGGAATGAAGTTGTGCGTACACTCTCATACCGTCATCAAGGAGAAATATACCTTCAGAAAGGAAAAGCTGACATGCTGCAACGAAAATGTTCAACTCGCTCACGTGTACTGGCGGTCACGAATGTTTTATCAATGCTTAAAACAAGAAGGAAGCTTTTAGCGAAGCAGAAATTTTTGGGTAATTTGCCATATGGAATAAAAGAGAAGCGTTTTGTGTGATGGCGGTCTATACTGGTAGGCTACAGCGTACGCGTGAGAAAGATCTTGCCTTTAGTACAGCGGTAGTGAAGACCCCTGGATACCGCTTTCGAAGAACACTCCCACCAGCGCCTGCAGGACCAGTGTACTTCGCGGCACATTAAGTTAAAAGAGCTCTTCTCCAATACAAACACTGGAACATATAAATTAAGTGAATCCAAGCGGCAGCTGTTGCGGTGGCTGAGTGCGCAAGACGTCTTGCTGATTATCACCGGGATGAAGGTGCAACCCCGCACACGGCGGCTGTTTTGATGGTAAAAGAAAAAATAAACTTTCTCTGTCGAAAAGGCAACGATAAGAAGCTATACAGAATCACGTCCAGCGTATAAGTGAGCTAACTCAGAAGCTATTGGTCGAGAGTATAACGTAAGACTGAGCGCTCTTTATGCGAACACCTGTTGCTTACTTATCGACGAAAAGCGAAAACACTCGTGTGTTTGAGAATTCGGCGGACGTTAAAAATCCCCAGTTGGTCAAACTTAATCCAGAGCCCTCCACTACGGCGCGCTTCATGGTCTGAGTAGCGTCGGCGCGTTAAACACCGCGATCAATCACAGAAGGTTTTTTTACTTATGAAGACGGTTTACTGCGCTGCGGTTGTGCTCTCTAGTGCGTTACGGATACGGGCATTCCATGGCTTTCCCTTGAGTCATAGCGAGGGTGATTAGTTGCACAAAATAAAGCCACAAGACAAATATTTACTTATGACAAGTTTGAAACGTGTGGCAAAAGAATAAAAAAAATAAAGGCTGCTTTCACATCTACATACCGGCTTCACCACTGACGTACACGTTGAATTAGGCAGTCATGAACTTCGGAGCGCGAGTTTTGGGTGTGTTTTTTAATACTTCAGTATTTTTTCATTCCTTCAAAAATCTGTCCCTCGGTTCGCGTAGTGCGTCGTAAGGTACGCTCCGTATATACACATGTGCAGACGGAGGTACTTATTAAAAATTTTGACGGACGTTTGAGGCTGCTTACGAGTGGAATGCGAAAGCATTACATTACACTTCCAGCGATTCGATACTGTATGGCTAATTATACGTCGGTCGTAGTTATGTCGTCTTTTGTTTCGACAATGTCTTCGTCCTCAGAGATAATATGTGCCTGTCATGTAATACTTGCGCCGCAGTGGTTGCGATACTGTAGGCTTCAACAATTCAACAATATTAACCCCCTTAAATATTTTGTTGCAAATTTCTACAAGCCCGCAGACAGAAAAAAGCAGCGGCAAATAACGCGAGAACAACTTTGAGATCTTGTGTAATTGTCTAGTGCGTTTATGTTGAGTTTTTTTTTTGCTGCTCCAATTATCTGTAGTGCAGTCAGGAGTGTCTCTCATCCCAATTCTACGCTATATTTTCATATTATTCTGCGCTTTCCTAAACGAAAAGGTGAAACACGTGAAGCTTGACGGTAAACACGCAAAGCCCAACGATAACCGGGGTTTTTTCTTCGCTTGTTGGCTTCCACTTCGGCCTGACGAACTTCAGCGTCCTCACGGCTCTCACGAGCACGCTCACGATTGCGCTCACGGGCGCGTGCCCGCATACCCTCCTCATCAGAGGTTGTTATGGCGGGCTTCACTGTTTAACGTTTAGCATTGAGTTCTTCGGCCGAACCAAGGACTCTGGCCGAACGAATCAACCGTGGCCTACATATTGACCTGCGAATGTAAATTCAAACCCCTTAAGGTAAGCTCCACTGTATGCCTTTGGCATACAGTTTTTTGGCCGAACGAATCATCCGTGGCTTACCTCCAGAAGTGCTAACGTGATTTCAGGTCATCATCATCTTCAGGGCTACTTCAGGTGGGCTTTACTGCATGCCGTTGCATACACATCGCGCGTTCAACTTAGTTATTTGACGCTTCGCTTGAATAAAGGTAGTTTGTTATCTTTCTAGGTCGGTTTACATGTGGGATGTGGCATTTAAACACGTTAAGTTAACGTTTTGCATAGCACCGGAAGTGCCGGGTAGTGCCTATCTTCGAACGTAGTATCGCGTTAATGTTTCCTAGTACTCAAATAAAGTGTTTTCCTCTCTCCTTCACGTGCTGTAAGTATCGTGCTCGAATAAGTCCTGTATGCTTCAGTACATGTCTCTAACGCAGGTTTGAAACATTAAAACCAAAACGCATTAACTCAGTGCGTTCCACTTTAAGTGTAACGCAGTTTAAGTGGAACGTACTAGAGCCAACTACCGGCGGCGATTCAACGAGCGCATATTGGACTGGTATTGTGTAAACCCCAGACCCAGACCCCAAGGCGCAGTGTTTGAGTTCCAGACTTGTATTCTCCCAATTTTTTTTTACTCTTATTCTCTTTTCCCCGGCGGCAATTTGTGGGGGCTACCGCTCGATTGCGCATTTATTGCATTCGCATAGAATTCCCCTTCATAGATGGTCTTAGCGCCTAGGGTCTTCAAGACAAACATACTTAAAACTCTTCGGAAATAGCAATCGGAAGAAACGTTTAAGCACTATCGTTCGATTTCCATTGGGAAGTCTGCTTAATTTTTTGCTACCTCTTGGAACATTTCCCAGTCAGCAGGCTCAGTTTTGAAATTATTCTTACTGAGAAGTTCATGAAGAAAAGGAGATATCCACTTCTTTATAACATTGTTACCATGGTCTCAAAAACCGAGGTCGTGGAAGCGCCTACGCTTATGTTGCAGAGTATAACTAAATTTAGTGGCTTGGCAATAAATAAGCTGTAAACGATCGCCGAAGGCTTCAAGATTGGGTTTATTCAATTACAGCCAGCAAAGCCGCCTGAAGTACCTCGGTAAACAAAAAAAATAAACAAAACAGAGTGGCAGCCATGGAGCATCGTTATCAATGTTTATTCACGCATCTAATTTTCTAGAACCACCTGGCTACACGTACATACACATTTCGCGACTTAGAACGCAAACATACTAAATACGCAAACACTCAAACGACGTAAATACCATACCCAATCAACATATTTCGTTTGGGGGCTGCTTTGGCAGAAGAAAAATAAATGTTTATCCAGCAAAATCTGTCTCGACGCGTGCAGGTCGAGAGGTTCCATCACAATAACGTCATTGCTTGTCTGTTTGATGTTTACGTTTCAGCTGGTACAGGCGTGTAGATGTTGCGGACGACATGAGGGCAGCAGAGACGTAGCATTTGTGAGCTACGGGTGGGAGGTCAGGGACAGAAAAAACACAACTTGGTTTTTACACATGATCAAAATAATCAAGGCTATGTTGCGGGAGCCCCAAAATCAAACCGTTTTATTATTGAGAGAACCCAGCTTAGACATCTCCTGTGCTGATAAAATATTGTCGAGCACACCACCGCAAATACGTTCGTGTGTTCGTAGCAACAGCCAAAAGAATCATGTATGCACTTGAGATTACACCAGACGTTACGCTTCTAGTTATTAGGTTCCCCAATACTCCAAACGGCTACGAGTGACTTGGTGGATTTCTAATACGCTACAATGACAGCAGCAGCGACATTCCGTTCCCATGTGGGTACAAGCCCGGAGTAAAGGCTACGCTTTACGTCATGTGTATGTGTTCTTTGCGGTCTGATTTGGGTTATACCCAGCGCGATCCGATACACGATGTCAGGTACGTGCCGCGTGATGTTCCGCTCCAAGATGGGTAGAAGCCCGACACTTCCGTTGAGATGTAGAACGTTAGATAAACGTGTTGATGGGCCGCGCCCTGCGCAGTACCCAGTTCAAAAAATTTCAAGCCGACCTTTTTTGCCAAAATAATGCTTAGAATTGAGCTGAGAGAACGCCTTACAGTAAAACAAAAATTACTTTTGTACGGG
>NW_027526460.1:84469394-84549394 GCF_048455015.1 Haemaphysalis longicornis | reverse complement strand
CTTCCGTGTGGTCTAACCCGAGCTATTGAGTACAATGAGCTTGCTCTCCTGGCCATAATGTGACACCGCAAGGTATGTCTTTCCCCCGGAAGGCCCAAAACAAGATCAAGACCCTCCCCATTTAGAAGCTGTCGTGTTAATACTAATCTTTACCCTCTTTTAATTAACAGCGCAGCACCATCACAAGTTTTAGGGAATTCCCCGTGATGACGCTACCAATGACGTCACTGTTCAATCAACAATGTAGCGGGGTTGATGAACCGACAGTTGCGAAGACTGTTCTATGATGGCACAAACAGAACCTGTTTTTCCATCATCAGTAGGCGAAATTGTAATGAAAGGGCAGATGACTGCAAAATGACTGAGAGTGATCACTCCAGAAAAACCAGAAATAAGACCTGCTGAACTTAATCGTTAGGCCAACGCCAGCAGAAAAACCTTCAATGCTCACAAAGGCGCACCCAGTGAAACCTTCTACCGCAGAACATCAAAAATGGAATTTCAAAAATTTGTCATTGTCATGCTTTCAATCTAACCTAAAAACCGCTTGTGCTTTTGTTTGCACAGTTAGCGAGAAAGTTGGGTTGGTAAAGCTGACCAGAAGGGGAAAGTAATGATTGTGTTTCGGGTGCGATGATGAGGTATACGCTAAGAGCGCCAAAAAATACAACACAGAAGCCGGCTAACAATGTTACTTCCTCCAAGTAAAGTCCCCGACGCCACATTTGCGCTGCTCTAACCTCCACGGCTGGAAAGCCCAAAGTTGTCAATATCGATGTTTTACCTTCTAAAGAACACGATGAATTCGAAACTATGGTGCACTTCACTGTTCGCAAAACACAATCCGAAAATTCTAGCCGATCCCGTTTCCGCTTGCTTAATAGCTTTTGGGCATAGTACGGTCATACCTAGGGCATATTACGGGCATACTAAGAGTGTTTGCTCATAAAAACACGAATCTTACCCAGGGGATGAGTGAAGAGATCCCGGCTAACCGGAGTAAACACGTTCGGGCACAAGCATAAATAATGCATTAGCCTAGAAAACAGACAATCCAGAGAACTTTGTTTTTCGAAGGCTTTGGAAGCAGGAGCTCTATCGATCTGGGGCCGTTGCGTATCGATCGCGGGTAAAGTTTCTGCATGATGTTTTTCTTCTCTCTTGTTTTTCTTCGCTCCTTCGAGCCAAACCTCTGAAGATTTGGCAGCGAAGTCCGTCATCATTACCGTACGTGTACCCGCTGCCCCTCCTTACATGTCTGAGGATAACACGATAAGTGGAGCAGAAACCCGCCGTACACCTCATGTTAGCAGGAAAAGGCACTGTGTTGCCTTTTTTCATAACATCAGATTTAACGTTACTAGGCAGCTTCCATGCGTTCAGGTGGTTGATGTCTCCAGGATCTAGACCTAACAAAGAATTCTAGCAACTAAGGAACGTTTTCTGACTACTAGCGAAGGGTGCATGACTCTAAGCGCAGGCCTTCTTATCGTGTCGGTGTTGAATGCCCACGCGGAGTCTCTGTTTGCAAAATAAAAATACTTATCTTTCCGGTCGTGCATGCGGCCTGTCAGGTGTGTACTAAACATCCTATATCAGCGGTTGCCAAGACCTGTTGGCTTACACAAGTTTCACAATTTTTATACATGTAAAAAGCTGCTGACACCTCCCTTGTATACTGATTAGTGTGTTTGAACCACAGGGTTGTGTCAGACACCTCATTGCGACACGTGTGGTTGTACACAACACGGTGTACAACCCCACGTGTCGCAATGAGGTATCTGACGTAAGCTATATAATTACGAAAGAAGGGAATATTCATGCGACTTACTAGCACATTTCCCGCACTAGAACCTACGATGTAATATGCACAGCTGTGCGATTGGCTGAGGCGGGAGAAGCAAACGCAAGTTAGGTAGAGCTTATAAGTTTCCAGAACGAGCTATGTTCATTTAAATGTAATATATATGCATTTATAACAGTAATAATGGCGGGGTAAACAATGGAAGTGAAGAAAGTACATGTAAACATGAAATCCCCAGTGCGTTATGCTGCTGGTACTGCGCTCACTATTGTACCTGCAAAGTAGTGCGGCGCCTTGGGATTGTTTTCACATGACAATCGCCAATTCACTTAATTAAGCGACATTGTCTTACGTGACCCTCTTTGTCGAGCATACGGAATGTTTCACGAAACGAGTACTTTCTGCCGCAACAAAACGCAATCCAAGTGCAAACACGCTAAGACGCACAGAGAGGGCGGACAGCGGTCCTGCACAGAATGGTGGCACACCATCTAAAAGCACCGACGATAAACAAGGCGTTACAGGTCCGGCTGCACACTAAAAGCGTACTTACGTTCGCTTCAGGACCATTCCTTGTTGTGTCATCGTAGACGTCACAAAACACAAGATTTCGCCGGAAAATCAAAATTTCAACTGAAATTTACTATTTTTTCTCAGTGAATAAAGCATCGTTTGCTGCCGTAAAAACGCTGGGGGCACTATAAAGGCGAAATCTTTCGAATAAAACACACTTGTATCTTGTCTGCACGGCCGCTTTGAGCCTGGTGGAATTAACAAAACAGGTTATTGTAATTTAAAAGGAATTGCCTCAGTGTACTAACTACACTCACCTGTTTTAGTTGTTAGCATACCTTATATTGTCATTATTATAAGGTCAAAGTTTAGCATTTTTAGCACTATGTTGAGGACCTGATATTAGATAACCGCTTTGTTACATATGATATGGAATGATCAGTTATCACTTCATAGATTTCTTGTAAGTTTATGACTTTGGTAAGTATAATAATATTGTGGGGCGTGAACATTTTAAATCATACATAAGAAATCATAGGAATTAGCACATGCATATTTCTTGGAGGCCTACGCTATTCGCAATGCGACTAGTCAACGCAATGATGCTGTCCAACAACACTGACGACATGCACATAGATCTCTTGTCGAGCCTCAAGCAGTAAACACTTTCTCAAAAGCCGTCTCGTATTACCCGAAGGCCGAGCAGGAATCCTTGTCTTTGTGTGTGGACCAATTGGATTAGCGTGTTCGGAAACGGCGCCAATGCCCGCCGGCAAGCGACGACACCCGGAAGTCATATTCGAGTCCTTTGACAACACAGGCGTTAGTAAACACCACACCAGGCCAACTGCCCACTGAGGGACGTCAATAGCCGACGCCCCTGCTCTTGTGTTTCTCTTCTCTTCTGTTCTTCCTCTTCTCAGGATGTTGCCACATCGCTTCCATGTCTTTCTCTCTGCTCTTGCTTGCCTTTTTTCATTTGCTGTTATTGAAATTGGCCACATTTGCTTTCCTGCGTTACAAACATTTCGCGGAAAGTTGTGCCCTTTCACAAAATAAGTGTACAAGTCGCGATTGCTGATAATAAGAACGAGGATACACCAAATGTTGAGCATTTGTGCTCCAATGAGAGAACCAATGAGAGAACCTATTGAGTGTTCATCCAGGCCAGTTCCGCGCTGATCATTCTGATTGTTGTACATGGAGGTGATTGAGACAACATTTGCGGGTCCGGTACATTCCTAATGATGTCGATGGCGGGTTCTCCAGTTGCCTCTTGTGCTGCTCTTTTCTTTTGTTTCGTCTGTTACTTCTTCAGCCGTGCGTCACGTGGAGCACCACCACCTACTTTGGGAGTGCTAATATTGTGCGCTGACATAAAATAGATGCCAAGTGAACACACCACTACTTCTTTGATTGAACTAACTGTTAAGACTGCATACAACAACCATAGCTACATTCTAGGGCCCAAGATTGAGTATTTCGTTTTTCTTCCTGCCAAATATGAATTACAGCAAAACTATTGCGGATCCTAGTTAGTTCCCCACTACAGATTGACTGAAAAACCTTTTCTGTACACATGAATTAAGTAATACCTACAAAACTGCCCATTTACGAATCGTTTTCCATACCTGTACGCATGTGTGAGAGAACAAAATATAAATATTCGATCTTTAACAATGGTAAATCAGAGACAACAACACGTTTTTGCATTGCTGGAGAAGAGCTGTGAGGTGAGTATTTTGGAGCCGGACAAAAAAACCACCTTATATTGATGAGAATGACTAAAATGGAATATCTTGGCGCCCTTCAGTACCATTAGTCAGAAAAATCACGTTCAGCAACGGACAACAAGTATGGAAACAACATTGACAATTTTGCCTTTGCCCGACGTAACAGCTGTTGCTTGAGAGAAGTCCGAACGAATTACAATTTATTTTACCACGCTGTCGATGTGTTCACTTTAAAATAAAGGGGTAACCACATGCAGAAATTTTGGGTTGCGACGCGAAAAGCGCAACTCAATGGGTAAAGCAAACAGGCAGTGTGGACAACCACGTCAAGCGAACAAATTAATACACTGCCGCCAAACCCCTTCGTCGCTGCTGCCGGAAACAGGTCTGGAAAGCTGCCACACCACCGCCTACGTCGCCAGCGACAGAGACAGAGGACCCGCCGCGGTGGCCCAGTGGCTAAGGCGTTGTGCGCGTGAGCACGAGGACGCGGGTTCGATTCCCAGCCGTGGTGGCCGCTTTTCTGATGGAGGCGAAAATAAAAAATGCTCGTGTGTACGAGATGTCGGCGCACGTTAAACATCCCCAGGTGGTCAAAATTAATCCGCAGCCCTTCACTACGGCGCGCCTCCTCGCCTGCGTTGCGTCGGCACGATAGAACCCTACATAATATAGAGACGGAGTGCCCAGCCATCAGTGTATTCATTTTTTTGCTTATCGCGATTGTCCACACTAGCTGTTTGCTTAACCATTTGAGTTGCGCTTTAAGCATCGCTACCCAAAATCGCTACATGTAGTTACCCCTTAATTACGCGCCATACTGCAGCATCCTCTCCGACATGACACAAAAGACACTGGTTTTTGCTTTATTCACCTCCGCTGACTTTCAAAGGGGCCCTTAATTTGATGCTACGGAGTAATGACTTATTATCACTGTGACGTGCTTCACGGCTGGCGGAATTAAACACAATAAGTATTTTTAGTCTCATTCTGGTAAGCACAAAATTCACCTTTCGGTTCTTTGCGTTCCCGGCAGAGCCGTTCTTTTCGGCAGAGCCAGAACTTCGCTTTCTACCCGAGGTAAGCTTTTCTTTTTTTCTCTTCTGGGTCTGCCCATCAGCGTTTTAGCTAAATGCGGCGAAGCATCGCCCTCCGAAATAAAGCACACAAACGGCGCAAACCAGTACGTCAATGGTCTCGTTAGGCGGGGCTGGAATCATCGGAATCATTTTTGCAAGCTAATCGCCATCCCGTCCGTCCTCGAGGACTTTAATTAGCCGCCCACGTACGTGACCCGGATCGGAACACTGCTTTTACGGTTGAAAATGCCTTTACAATTCTCGAATGACAAGTGGCGCAATGGAATGAGCTTGGAGCGACTGGAAAAATGTAATATATGAAGCACGCAACAAAAAGAACATACGGCCAGTATAAAAGACTGCCTTTGGGCACTTGCGCAAACGTTTCTCGACGAGAAAAAATGCAATCGCGGAATATATCCCATGTCTTCCCTGATTTTTCCCGTTTCTTAGTAGCGTGCGCGCGCGAGCACAAACTATTTTTAGTTTGGCGAGGCAGTGGGGGCAACAATGTAACACAGCTGTAGTGCCCAGTGTCAAGCGTATTTTACGTATAGTTTAGTTTGTTTTTCGTACTCACCAGATGTTTCTATTTTTCGGTTTCGGAGAACTTGAATGGATATAGTTATCTACTTTTTGCAGGGTGAAAACTTATTTGGGAGCGATGCCTTCGGCTTCATGCGTTCTTGCTCTCCCTAAATTCTTGAATACCTCTCCGTAGTTTCGGCAGGAGCCAAGAATGAAAGTTCTAGCGTCTTGGCTGGCCGGGAACATATTCGCTTACTCTCGATACCTACCGCAAAGTGAAACCATCGCGCCGTGGGCGGAGAATGCGGCAGATAGTTTCTTTACTTTGCTTTAGCATAAAAGCTACATTCCTATCAATCAATCAATCAATTAATCAATCAATCAATCAATCAATTTTTATTTGACAACTGCAAATTCATACAGGTGCCAGGGGGCAGACAAAAAGCCTGCGATACGCGGCTTGACAAAGGTCTGCGCCCCCTTAGTAGTAATACATTGCTGCATGATGTAGCAAGATAGAAAGAGAGAGATGGAAAAAAACAGTGGTGGAAAAGAGAGAGAGGAAACAGAGATAAAACAGAACATAGAGAAGAAAAAAACAAAAAAAACAAATAAAAGTAAAGCAAATGGCAACAAGAATTGTGTCAATCTGGTTATTATACAACGTTTAGAATAAGAGAATGGGGCAATGCACAACTGAAGCATTGCAAAATTGTTTGAACACATTTTGTACGTAGTGCTAGTCAGGCGAGATATGAAATTATAGTACACTATAACACATCGAAAAATTGCATGATCAGAAATACAGGTGAAGTTCAAACAGGTAACGCTGAAGTTTTACGTTCAAAGTTATAGCGAATTCAGTAACAATGGTAACGGATAGCTCAACATCTGGGTGCCATAGTTAGTACGTGCATGCGGTATATACTAAGTTTCATTATGGCGTGTCTCATAACGGGGATGGTTTCGAGTTAGATTAGATAGTTTCGTGATGAACGTGTTGTTATATTTTATTCCAAGATTATATCTTTTCGTAAGTATGTAGGTATAGAATCATTTTGCAATGAACCGCCAAATGCACAGGTCGGAGTTTGCTTCCTTGTATTCACGAAACGGGATGCAGAACCGGGTAGCAAAAAAAAACGACCCAAAACGAAACTGATAGCGAGGTTTCGTAAGGAGAAGTATCTGCTGCAGTTCAGCCGCTCAAAAAAATAACCTTCCGTGCGCTGTGCTCTGGCCTCCAGGCAATACGATTCGAACTGTTTGTCGGAATATGGTTCTTTAGGTCTATCTATCGGTGATGGTTGGTACAATCGCATTGATTCTTTTACAGCACCTCTGGCAGCGGACGAGGCAACTATGTCCGGTGGAGAGGGTAATTAGTGCGTGAATTGTAACTGGCCATTCTCCTGCTTTATAGCCAAGCTGTGGGTGCGCGTGTGCACAGGCCCATGCACGCCCCGAAGCAAGCAACCCCGTGTATCCACAGGGCTCAATAAAGTTTTATGAAAAGCAGTTCGGTTTATACAGAAACGTAATGTAGGCCCGCTCACTCTCCTGAGTTGCTTATCAGAGGAAAATACAAGCGGGCTGGTAATTCTAAGTGGAGGGAAAAAAAGGACGGTATGAGAGATGATGTAAAAACTTCGTACGAGGGATAAGGTGGTTGGTTGGGACGATAAACCTAAAGGCAGGCTGGAATAATAAACCCTGAAAATGCACACAAAATAGGCACCGCAAATTTTACGGATGATAAAAAGTAGTCAACGCAAAAAGAAAACAATAAAAAGTAAGCGGACATTGAATAAACGAGTGCACTTATGATTATTTTACAATACTCAAAGAGAATGGGAGATCCGATGCATGAACGGCTCGTTTAGCCGGTACGTGGTCCCGAAAAGCTCCACTCTAAGGTCCGAGTCCATTTGTTCTTTTCGTTTGGTTATTCACCTCAGCCAATTATGCAAGTGCTTGCGTTGTGGCGCCGCCTCACCGCAAATGAAGACCGCAGGCGAAAGGGTGCTGCAGGACCGGAACGAGGAATTTATATGCAAGCTAGTGGTGATATTCGTTTACCGGTAGTGGTAGCACTCTTCCGCAGTGTCAATCCGCCACGGTTGTAATGGTCGTCACGCAGACCGCGTTGGCAAAGGAACAACAGAGACGCTGACACTGTTTCAAGGACATTTATTTATTTATTTATTTATTTATTTATTTATTTATTTATTTATTTGTTTGTTTGTTTCTTTCTTTCTTCATTTATTTATTAGTTTTTATTTATTTATTTATTTATTTATTTATTTATTTATTTATTTATTTATTTATTTATTTATTTATTTATTTATTTATTTATTTATACAATACTGCAGACCATGGACAACCTAAGAAGGAGTGGTGTGTTCAAGCACCATTGCAGTGAACCTATTGAGAAAAAAAGCCCAGACAAGTAATAATAAACCAAGGGACAATACAGGAAAATTAATGGGAAAAAGCGAACATGTATCAAAGTGTACGTTTAAACCGTAAAATTGAGCCCGAGGACGCGGGTTCGATTCCAGACCTCGGCGGACGCTTTTCTTATCGAGACGAAAAGCGAGAACGTATCCGTGTTCGAGATTTCCGCGCACGTTAAGTATCCCAAGGTGGAAAATAATAATACAGAGCCCTCCACTGCGGGTTGCCTAATCGTCTGCGTACCTTCGGCGCGTTAAACGCCATAATCAAACAATCTACTCATATAGGAACTAGAAACTAAAAGAGGGGGGCGTTATGTATAAATCACGAACATGAAAAAGGAATGTCATGGAACACCGAAGCCGACACTACGGAGGCCGAGCACAAGACCTTAACAACACCATTACATACAATTCGATGAACTCGTCAATACATTCTGGTACTTTGCTTGTTACGAAGATTTCGCGTCGCAAGTAATGCAATTCAGTTATAGCGCAAGAGGACGAATGAAAATTTTGTATTTTTTAGTTCGTACGGACATCGCTGTACATTTCACAGTTATAGCTTCTAATAGATCTGTGCGTCACCATTTGCAGGAAAGGTTGGGGGTCAAGTGAAATTTTATGGTTCAGAAGTTGATAAAATATCTAGCCGTGTCAGTTTTGGGCGGTCTGTAATGTATTGATGTTTTTCCCCAACCATGTTTGGGGATCACTTCCGCGATAGCGACTATATATTTTTACACAGAACGACCAACCTCAGAGTTTGTTGTTTGCTGATGTAATTTTTTATATGTGCATCCAAAACAGTACGCGCGTATTTCAAGAGTTCTGATTATTCAATTATATGGAAGAAATTATATATATGTTTGTTCCATTATATGCTAACTTCACGCATGACGACATTTTTCAACGGATCGGTATTTCAAGCAGACTTTAGGAAAATTTAGGTTCCTTGTGAATTTTTTCTCCGTGTAGTTCTAATCAGGAGGCAAATTATTGCGTAGGTGGCGCTATACAACCTCGCTAAAGAGCAGTACCCCTCAACCGGTGGCAGTTAAAGTCAGCAAGAAATATATCTCGTTCCAGTTTAATACGGCAATACCCGAAGAAAATTGACATATCGAGTTGTCTACACTTTTGCATATAACCACGACAAATTGAAGACTTATACAGGTAAACCTGGATGTAACGAACCTCTATGTATCGAATTATGGATTTAACGAAATTTTTCAATTCCCCGTTTCCAACCCCAATAAAACCCATGTGTTCGCGACCTCTACGTAAGCAAAGCGTCACGATGGTTAATCTGGATGTAACGAATTCGCTACGCTGATGAGCCCATGTCTTTTGTTTGCACTAATTCGGAAAAACTGGCTGAAAAATATCACTAATTCAACGAACTTCATCCGCACCGCAAACTACCGTGCGTTTTTAGTCTGAGTGTGGGGTTGGTTAGGTGCTAGGCCTTCCTGTCCGTGTGTAGTCGCGTGTCTCAACTGCAATCTGTGGTGTCGGTTCGTGAGTGACGACTTCTGCTGCCATAAAACGAAAAGTTCTGTGTTTTCAAAACAAGCTCGCAATTTTAAATGACGCTCCGCCGGCGAGAAAGAAGAATGTCGTCGACCGGTACAGTATGCCAACTAGCACCCTCTCAACCAATTTTAGTGCGAAATGGAGAATTAGGTTCGCGAAAAGGCGCCCTTTCAGCATCATTTTGGTCCTTGAAACGGTTTAAGGCACCGAAAAGTGTCAAAAGTGATACTTAAGTTACGTTTGTGAGTACGGGGGTAAGTGACTTTGGTTCTTTGGAGTGCCGTGTAGTCCCTAGGCACGTGGGAAAGAAGCAGGCGTAAATCAAGCAGTTTTTCACAATGAAATAAATCCTTGAGCGGTGGGTTCTCCATCACTGATGTCTACCATTTTGGTTTCGTGTCTTCTTTATTCACTCGAGCCTTAACTCAAAACCTGCATGTAACGTAAACTGGCGAATTTTTGTAAACTTCGTCATATCCAGGTTTAACTGTATGTTGAATGATTGCAACATTCGCGCCCGCATAGTGTATTAAATAAAATTAAATGACCAACTGTTAGGTTATGCAGGCCGGAACCTAAACCACTATTTCGTAAAGCTTCACGAGAATGTTGCTTTAGTATTTTTTGCAACGAGGTCATTCGACCTGAAAGAGAAAAATATAAGACAGACGCCTAGCCACATAACTTGCACAAACGCTTGACGCCGGCCTTCACGAGCACGTTACAGGCAATCTGCGGCTTTAAAATCCGGCAGCCGAGCTTTGGTGCGCCAAACTGAATGAATGATGCACAGCCGGCCTCAAAGAGAACTTTCTCCTTCCTTGCGTAATCTCACGTTTTCCGCCTTCTTTGCACGGTGAGAGCTTGGGAAAGGCTTTACAGCTTTATCTCTTTGTGAAAAAGAACTGCTCATTTGAAATTCTGAAAGGATATTTCCGGTTTCCTTCTTCTTTTGCATGTTGGTGCCGTATACTCTCTCCAAACCATAATTCTTTGTGCTATATTATTCTGTTTGTTATAAAATAGTTGGTGTCAGATGAGAAAAACCAAGTTGGGGTCTTACTGCCATGGAGTTTGAGCCTGCTCAGCCGCGAATGCATTTCACCAAGCTTCTAAACTCGTCACTGGTCCGCAAAAAAGAGCAGCAGAATAGGTGAAAAACCATGGCGCGCAGTTTACTTATTATACGATACCGCGGGCCACATGAATCAATACTGCAATAGCTGTCTTCTTTTAGACTAACAGATCACCTTTAGTGTTTAGAATGCTTTAGTGTTCCTTCAGTACTTCAGAGGACAGAAGATATAACGAAAAAAAACGGAAATACGTCACGAAATATTCACCACATTTCGTCACAATATGTGTGTCATTCTATGGAGCATTATCGACTGATGTTACATCATTCCCGATACGCCATGACCAGAATGGCTGTTGTAACGGTTCAGTGGATGTCATTAACTCATGCAAGCATGTGGTATCTGTACAGATAATCATTCTTATGGTTCTCAACGCACACATGCTAAGCTGACCCAAGGGCACAAAACGGTGCTGGAGTTAGGTGTTCTTACCACAATAAAGGGATCTTCTGCCTGTGCTACACGGCAACTTCATATTCGCGAAACGACCGATCGCTTTTCATGTTATGCGAAAAATCCAGTGAATGATAAATTTTCATGAATAACCAAGGACTTCGTAGCTACCTCCTTGTAGATTCGGAGTACTACTCACTTCGAACTGCTACTACACGGAATGCCTGGCCTCGTAAGGTCTACTGCCTAGTTTTGTAAGGTATAACACCACCGAATTTCACGGAGGGTACACCAGAAAGGTACAAATATACTAGCAAAGCTCCCTAATAGACAAGCGGCGTTACCTGATTAGAACAAGACTTTCCTCGGTGGTGTAGTATTTGACTCTACCCTTCCATTTCACGAAAAGTCATGCTGCTGCAGTGGGCATAACTATGACGATAAGCTCTAACTTATGTGGCTCAGTAACTTTCTATCTCTGCAACTCAAGCAGCTCGGCAGGTGTCTTTGCTCAGCGAGATAAATAACGGGTGCTAAAAAGTCTAAGCTGGCAAATTCCTCTGCACACCTTGTACAAAAAGTTCAGCAACGCTTAGGTAAATGTAGTTGACACTTTTTCATCTCGGTTGCGCTGATTGGTTACATAGAACGAGGGCTACGGCGGCAGTCACAAGACTGGCGGAACATGTGACTGCGCTTGTTTTGGTAATGACCTGTAGCTGTGTTGCTCATTGTGATATGTGGCCGATCAGCGCAGTTCTTATGGTATAAAAATTGTTTCAGCGAACCCTTTAAAACAGAAACAGAAACGCAGTTTATTTTCAGCACCCGACTATAGCGTGTAACATTGAGCTAAACGCGCAAATTAGCGAAGATCAAAAATGGCTACTGAGAAATACATACTTAGCGGAAATCACAGTAAATCGTTCATTTAATCGGCACAAAAAGGAGTCGGTGATTGCGAATAAAATGAGCACGTCAGGGAAATGCAAAAATAAGAACAAACACTGTCGCGCTCATCAAGCAAGACCTTTAGGAACAGAATAAAAGCATATCGCGCGAATCACGCAAAATCGATGCACAAAGCGTCAACGGCCGTGTGTCGGGACGCGTACGTACACATGCCAATCCAAATTACTCGCCAACGTAGTGCGTTTTTTTTTTCATTTTCTCTTTTACCGGTAGTGTACTGGCATGAACGGCTGCTCCTCACTTCTGCTTAGTTCAAGATCGCGCTCTGGAACCTTCAGTTGCTATGGAAAGCCTCGTGCTAGGAAACATCCTCTCTCTCTCTCTCTCTCTCTCTCTCTCTCTCTCTCTCTCTCTCTCTCTCTCTCTCTCTCTCTCTCTCTCTCTCTCTCTCTCTCTCTCTCTCTCTCTCTCTCTCTATCTATCTATCTATCTATCTATCTATCTATCTATCTATCTATCTATCTCTCTATCTCTCTCTCTATCTCTCTCTCTCTCTCTCTCTCTCTCTCTCTATCTCTCTCTCTCTCTCTCTCTCTCTCTCTCTCTCTCTCTCTCTCTCTCTCTCTCTCTCTCTCTCTCTACGCCTATTTCTCCACACGGCGTTTCTTGCATCGGACACCTCGCAGCCCCCCTTGCCCCGGGAACGCACATGGGGCATGCCAACAGAAACTAGGTGTAATTAGCTTCCCTGTAAAACACCCCGGTGAGTAGAACCAATATTACTTTTATGGCAATTCTCCAGTTCTAAGATATCGAAACACAATAAAAAGTAGGTATTGACAATGTAAAAAGATGAAATCGCGTTGCAAGTCGTTAAATTTTTACAGCGGCGCTGTAGACGTGTAGACTTCTCGGTATTTGTCCGTTCCGGCAAACAAAAAAGTGTGGTCTTTCTTCTTTAGTTGCTCCAATCATGTGTCTGGCTCGTTTACTCAAAGTAGTGTACTCAAAAACCCTGCTCAGTGTGGCGGGGAGTAGGAGGTAAAGAACTTGACTCGAACCGCCCGCCCCCTTGCGTCCAGTTGCTGCCACTATTGGCAGCCGCATCGTGGCGGCGCAATACCCTTGACGGTGAAGGGTACCAGTGCAATAACCCTTCGGACATCCGTACGGAAATGCTACGAATCTGCACAATGTCAGCTTTATAGACCCATCATGACTATTTGGGGATGTGGAAGTAAAATGTCGCGAGTGCAATTGATAACCTTCTTGGATTTAGTGCATTAAAGAAGACTTTTGATCAATTTTGAAAGCCGTACATCGTGTTCCCTAGGAAAACTGAAGTGGTTAAAACCCCTGCCTGTCACGCCGCATCCCTGGATTCGATTCCCGTTGTGCTAGCAGCACTGCTTCAATGTAAAGGTACATTAGTTCTGGCATGCCTGTTTACTCACGTCTCTGCGCCGATAAGTGAAACGCACAATTTTCATGGGCCATCAATTTTTTCCCTGTAACTCAGAAAAGAAGCGAGGCAAGATCTCGTTGCTCTATCTAAAATACCTTTTTTATCTGTGTTGTGTATAATAGAGCGCCATTGCTTGCTACCGTTACACGGACAGGTGAGCAGCGGTGGGCGGAGAATATGCAAAATGACGGACATAGTTCTTTGATCTAATCAGCCGTCATGTCCAAGGAATAGATTTATTTCAGTCTCATTTTCTCCAAATAGTATACCGCAGTAGGTTTCAGTCCGGGGTCCCGCTTGTTTCAATAGTTCAAAGTTGTTGAGTACAGTTCTTTCAGCGTCATGATTAAAGCACCTATGGGCTACACTAAGCCTAGGGGGTTGTTCGACGCAATTACGCTACCACATAGTTTCGTACCAGCCCGTTAGCCACGTTGCGAATGCGTGAGCTCTCTGTTTACGCAAGTGTGTTTCAATCAACTAAGGGTCAATTATTGACGATCCGCAGATGAAATGCGCTGCTCGTATCCCTCTCACACTTCCTAGCCGACATTACGTGACTGAGTTAAGTTTGGCCACTTTCGGAAGAATGCGCTTAGATTTGTCATCACGCAATTGCCACGCCAACTATTACGTAACTATTCTAGTCCTTCGGACGACAAATTACGTACAGTACACCTTGCCGCACACGATGAACCTGCATTCTAGGGAAGCTTTTTGATATGCAGATATTAGACCTCGCGCTACTAATTCTGCAAGTCTCGAACATTGGGCCAATTGGAATACATTACAATTATATAATAACGCGAACTCGAAGGAACGAATACAAAACAGATTACTGTAAACTTACATTTTAAAAGAATACATTAGACGGATGCATCAATTTCACTGCACGCCTGTAGCGCAAGTGTTAGAAGTATTCCGGGAAAGGAAACTAGCTGGACATTGTATTACCAAGGTTTTTCTGTGAAGATGTACTTATTATTTTCGCGTTCTGTTCTCATTTGAAACAACTCCCCGCGCTTCATCCCGTCCTTTTTTATGCACGCGTCGCTTACAAATCATGGAAAACTGAGGAGTGCTCTCTGCGTACTCTTGTGAAATCGCCCACGAGCCACTTTTTCTTCGAGCCGACAAAGAATACACTCCAATGATTCAAACGTGGCGGCTAGAGGTAGAGGAGCGTGCCGCATTGGCCAAGGCCGAGTGGCAGGTCTTTCAGCTAAAATGTTGCAGTACTACCTCCACCCGTTGTATCCCGGCTTTAGCCGTTATTGGGCAGTGAGGCTGAGAAACGCGTAAAAACAGACACAGCCCTTAGGGCTATTACGGAGTAACTTTTTTTTCAGACGGGGCAACCAGCACACGACTCCCAACTACCCCATATCGGGAACGGGCCACTGTGCAGTAAGCGAAACCTTCTGGGCGGCTGTGCAGTGTTGTCTGCCACCAGGGTACGTAGCCTTGAGGCAGTGCCGCTATCGGCAAACTATCCTTGTTATCCTTAATTTCTTCTCCACTTAAGCCTCCAGTTGAGGAGCTCCTTGAAATCAATTTTCTCGTGCAAAAACATTGCGGTATCCTCCACTCAGCCGAGACGAGGGAATACATATAGTGGAGGACGGACTCAAAATACGGTCATAGGAGTTTTTGGAACGACCCGGAAGAGCTAGACCGACAACAAAGCACACGCTTGATTATTTGCTCGTACTTATGCAAAATCGGTCATTGAAAGCTACTTTTAGCTGCTTTATTTCCCACCCTAAACCCTTAGTATCACGTGCCCATTTCTTTCAATCCAGCTTCCCATCACTGTGCCGGAATATGGGGACATAAAAATACAGTTTTCCGCTTCTTTTTGTATAGGTGCGTGTCCATTCTTTTCCAGTCATTCTAAATAAGGGAAGAATGCGCAGTCGGCTGTGCAAAGACGCTTATTACGACTGTAGTAGCTACCGATAACAAATGTGATGACGTTAGATCAACTCCGAATTTTCTTAATTATTCAAACTAACTTGAGCTCCCTCTTTTATTGTTATCACCTTAAAAATACCTTACCGTAAATGCATTAGAAGTCGTAAAAAGTGAGGGCACGAAAACATTTTTGTAACCTTGGAGACCTTAAAAGAGCCTCGCCGAGGTAGTATCAAAATGCAGTGATTCATCGTTTCTGATGCAGTGCAAGCAAATGTGAGGCTCAGGATAGAGGAAATGGCGTGAGTGGTAGGCACTTACCCGGCAAACGACAAGCCCTTAAGGAATAGTTTAATGGCCACATTATGATTGTGGAATCTTGAATACAAATGATGAAGCTTCTTTGAAAGCACCGTACTTTGTTCAGAGCGGTTGAAGGTCATTGGCGTAATTCCATTGAAGTATGGCAATCTAATACAGCGCGTCTGTAACCAGAAGTAGCGGGATCCTGCTTCTTTTGTCCATCGGAACAGTCCCACGTACGGTTTGCTATCGATTTGAAAAGCGGCAGCAGCAGGCGCGTCGTTTCTCACGGGTGCCTATGTTAGGACCACCCCGTGACGAGCAATGCCTACGGGCTTCACGCAACTGCAGTGCTTTGAATGGCCGTTGCCCGCAGTCTGGATGATGTGAAATCACGCAATAGTGGAACTTGTATCTGCAACATGTTTTTCGCATACCTGAACGATTTGGCCTTGAAAGCAACTCAAAGTTACAAGTTTGTAACAAAGACAGAACATAATTTATATCGATGTTCTGGCCCTGCGTGATTTCTAATGCGCCTTTTTTTGTTAATCTATCGCAGATTATTTGTGAATCAAATATTTACTTGCTAATGTGCTCGCTCATTCGGTCACAAATGAATTATTTCCAAGGATTTTTACAGTTGGACTAGCGGTACTTGATTTCTTTACTGCTCAATGGTCATTGGACCCACCACACTGAACAACCCTTTACTTCTCTCGGCACCTTGGTAGATGCTAGCAAGCTAGCTATAATTTTATTTTCCGTTTTACTTTTCCACTTTCATTTTGTCGTTCTAGAGCTTTTTATTCGTTCTAGAAAGCTCTCATCTCTCTTTATATTTATATTTAGCGACAGTATGGTCGAGCATTTTTGTAGTGGTGGTGGTGGATAAAGTAATATTTATATAACGGGAGAGGGTGCGCGGAAAAAGGAGAGAAGCAGAATACCTAGGGCAGAAACTCATGTCTAGATCTGCTAAGACTGCGGCGTCTATCCTCGCCCTCTAGACCAACTAAAAAGAACGAGCTGGTCAGGGCCGCCTCCAAAGTCGCCGGAGTTCACGGAATGGTTCCCAGAAGGGGGCTGAAACTACTTACAGCATTTAAAAATGAATTTATCATGCTGTAATAAACGTTTTATAATGGAGTTATAATGCATTTGACGTGCACTGTTTCTATTTCGTTCGTTGGTGTTTCTGCCATGGATGAATATAGTATATTTCTGTCATGAGTATGTCAGGTGTAGATGCGATTCTTTTTATAACCGTGGTCGAGAAGCTCATTATTTAGTTATCCGCGATGAACTACGCCTGCAATTTTCTACGCTATCATAACGGAAGAGTCTTCTCAGAACATTGAAATAAATTGATTGGACCCTCACAAGTCTTGAATACATATCACCCATTACATAGCGAAATATACCATCATTGCACCATTGCAACGTCAGCACGTCTTCGCAGAATGCAATCTTTAAGCAGCTGCCTTTTTCAACTAGACGCGGCGCCTTCGCCTAAGATGAGTAACAGTCAGACCCGTTTTAGTAGATCCGTCAACACCGGGGTCACAACCGAAAAAACTATGGCCAGGCATCAAAAGAATCAATCCAGAGGGAACCACAGATATAACCCTGACAAAAGAATGAACAAAAACACACGAACCAAACGTGCCCAAGTATCACTTTTCTTTCCATTGGACGCAAGCGGCGTTTGCCCCGTTTGTTAGGATACAACCCTGCATGCCACAAGGCACCCTCTAGCCGAGTCTTACAGCGCCTTTCTGGCTGATGGCACCAACAAGAGTTCGCAGACGTGCTCGGGGTAAAAGAGAACCTCTCAGAAGAATCCATGGCACTGTCGGCCTGGCGTGCACGGCTGGCGAGACAGATTGAACGCGCTCCGCTCCGCCATCAGGTCTTTTCTTTTCGTATCCCGCTGGTCGAAAGGTGCCATCAGGAGCAGTCTTAGGAAAGGATGGGACAGCGCTTCTTCAACGCCACATTTGACGCAAGGGAAGACGACGAGGCATCAGAAACCAGTGAGAGGTGCCTTCCTCGTGGTGATGGGGCTCCAACGGGTAGCTATGTTCTAGCACCCTGTTCAATAGCACAGAGACACGCACTATGTGTCGGATGAAGGGGCTACCACTTCTCGTTTTCGCTTGAAAGGCCTCGCTTTATCGTGGCCCAGAAAGTGGAGCAACATTTAATAACCTTTCGCTCCAAGTCCTGCTCGAAGTGATTGCAAAACAAAGGTGCTACAGACAGGAACAGACGTGATGAGTGTATACATGTTGTTTGTCAGAGCCGGTGCTTTTGTTTCCCGTGCTTCGCTCTGAAGCAGTTCTGTAAATCTTGTTGGCAGGTTATATACAAATTGTGCACAGACCAATTTCTTCGGTAAACAAAGAGTAGTGCGGAAGAAAAATTGCACTTGGATAACGTAGGATTGATGATTTTAGCATAAATTCTTTTGTTATGCAATGTAATCAGTGGATAGATTCTATAGCCTCAAGAGAAATTAATCACGCAATATGCATTTTCAAAATTTTGGGTGAAGTCGTCAGGATGCAAAATGAAGTGCGAAAATTAAGAAGCCTTTAATTTGTACTGTACTTAAAGAATATGCGTACCAATTTCATACTTTTTAAAGAGAAAAATGTGCACATCGAACATTAAAATACATGATGACCAATGTCTACATCATTTGGGTGTTTTTACTACGGTTTAATACAGTTTGGTGGCCCTAGTAGAAAACATAATGTTCGACTAAGGTGCCTGGAAGTTTTCGGTCAATATTTGGGGCCATATTTGACTACGTTTGGGATATATACAGTTTTTAATCCCAGAAGAAAGATCTGGGTTCTACGGAAGGTTTTAGTAAAATATTTTTAGCCGCAACAAATAACACGACAATAGAGTGTTGTGTTAAAGTCTTTGTTATCATCGTTGTGTGTTCTTTAAGCAGCGAAACTCTTTAGAAAATCATAATTTTCGTATTCGCATTTAAAAATACCAAGAGATTTCCGAGCGCGCGCATGTGAGCACAGGCCTCGCGGCGACCGTTCGGCATTTAACAAAACCAAAAAAATACTCACAGCTCGTGTATGCGCGCCTTGCGCCGACCGCACAGCGTCGCATGCGCACGTTCGTCAACCGGGTATATCCACTTTGGGGGATTGGCCAAGATTGCAGCGCCCACCAGGCAGGTAAAAAAAACACGAAAATGCCGTGCGTTCGTGTGTGCCTGGCTAGCGGTGACCACCCAGTATCCCCGGCGCACATTTGTTAAGGAAAACATAACCACTTAGTGAGAATCGCCAAGATTGGCAAAAAAACAGCGTTCGCCATAATGATGGAAACACTTACTCGGAACGACAAAGCCTCCAGCGTTCGCCATAATCATGGCAACACTTGCTCGGATCGAGGACGACACGTCATAGCGTACACCCCTCCAAGGTGATGTCCAGCGATTGTCATTTCCAAAAAAAAATTGAAGGAAGCTCACACTTCTAGCAACAATGGTGCAGTAAAAGTCGTTGTGGCAGCGAAGAAGAAGCAAATCGACTGCAATCCTGGACTGAAACGTTCGTGATGGTCGTGAAGGCTGCGTACAGCTTCGCTACCTTCAATTCTTACGCGTTATTGGGAGCTTCTTTGATTTTTTATTTATAGTGTAGTCAAAGACGATAAATCATGAGCAAGAAATGAATTATACGGTTTACTATTGAAGCACAGCTTCAATGAAGCCAATTTCTTGTATTGCTGCCCTAATTTTTCTGCACTCCTGTCCCCTTGTTATGTTATTATTAACATATTAGGCAAACTCATACGGCAACCAATGCCATATTCCAGAAATACCGCTTTATTTTAAAGGCTGACTGCACGTGAGATGGCGTTTTAATGGGGCTTGACATGCTGAAAATCTCGCAAAAAGATTTTGGAGGCGATGAAGAGAGCGCTACTGCAAGTTTAGCTCCAGTACGCTGGAAGTTACGGCGAATCCTGGCTGACTAATACAAAAAATTGTAGTGTTGGAGACCTAGCCAGCTGGCTCCCACACGAAAGCAACCCGGATACTTATCATGCTCTGCATTTTGCCCCTAGGCCGATTACGTGCATCGGCGCCGAAATAGGCTGCAATAATGATTACTGTTTTAGCTTCTGCTGTTTCCCAATGGATCTAGATGATGATCTCTGTGACAAGCGATGTTCCGTTCCGAAATAGGTGCAAGCCTGACACTTCCGGGGTGATGCAAAATGTAATTTGAATATGTTGGTATTCCTTTCCCCACCCTGAAACTGACCTAAAAGATAACAAATCGTCTTATTTAGAAAAACAATGCACAGAATTGACCCAACAAAATATTTTACAGTAAACACACCATGGTTTTTGCGCTGCTAGGATTTTAAAACACGCCGTTTGCTTCAAAACTAGTAGTTGTACAAATAAGAGTACTGTGGCCGAACAGAGGGGTATTTATTATCAGTTGCTCAAAATTATTGAAGGGGTGTTCGAAGTAAACTATTAGGTGGCACTGTGTGCGTGCAAGAAGTGGCGTGCTTAAACCAGCAAGGGAGCCGATTCCAGCCCGCGGCAAATATCACTGTACAGTCAAACCTGGATGTAACAAACCTCCATGTACCGAATTCCTGGATTTAACGGAGGTTTTCAATTCCCAATTGCCATCCCCATTTAAGCCCATTTGTTTTTGACCTCTACGTAACGAACCTTGACGTAACGAAGTCGCTAAGATGATCCCACAATGTTTTTGCACTTTTACTGAAACATCAGTTATAATGTAAAAAGCCAGCAGCTAGGAAAACATCTAGAATTGCCTAAAAAATTCTCATGATAACGACGATAAACAGAGCAGCTAGTGCCATCCGTGGCTAATGTATGAGCCACGGATGCGACGGGAACACCCCACCAGGTGGGAAGAGTAGCTACACTTCACATCTTTTCACACGCACCACAAAATAACGTGCGTTTTCATGTAGGTGTGCGGTGTTGGTTCCAGACAAGTTTTGAGCAGTTAGGCCGGCCTGACACTATGCAGTCCCGCGTCCCTACTGCTATCTGGAGTATCGGTTCGTGGGTGATGAGTTCTTCCAGGAAACGAAATGTTTTGCCTTTTCAAAACAACCTAGAAATTTTGAATTCCATCTACGCCGGCAAAAAAGAATATTGTCGCTGCCTTCTACAGTATCCCGGCCATTACCCTCTCAACAATTTTGAGTGCGAAAAGGTAATTATGTTCGCGAGAAGGCGCCCTTTCGGCATACGTTCGGTTCTTGACACGCGCTAAGGCACCGAAAATAGTCAAAGGGCAAAAGCGATACTTAAGTTAGGTTTGCGAATACGGGGTAAGTGACCTTGCTTCCTTCGTGCGCCATGCAGTTCCCAAGCTCGCGCGAAAGCAGCAGACAAACCTCACGCAATTTTTCACTGGGAAATAAATATTTGATGTTTGAGTTCAGCTTCACGGATGTCTAGCATCTGGGCTTCGTTTATGCTTTATTCCCGCGATCCTTACTTCGAAACCTGCATGTAACGGAAACCTGGATATAACGAAAAATTGCGAACATTTTTCAACCTTGTTACATACAGGTTTAACTGTATTAACGTCTTGGCTATTTTGAGGCGTCAGCGACAAAGACGAAAATGATGTAATCATAGCTGGTATGCTGCGACCGATGGTGATGAGGATTGAAACCTGATGAGGTTTTTATCAGCTTACAGCAAAGCGTGACCGTCGACGGCCGGGACTTACTGGGGCAAACAGTTTGCGCCTTCGACAATCTCCATTATTGACGAAGATGACTATAATGAGATGTATTATTTATCGTAGATCTCATCATCATCATAATAACAACAATGAGCATTTATAACACCAATAGCGCCACACGCAGCAAACGAAGGAAGCATGTGGCGTGACAGGTCAACTGACATGACACGCCAGCAGCTGACCTGTGAAACCCAATTTCTCGTACTAATGCATTGCCAGTTGTTTCACGTTTTTTTAACAGCGAAGCTATTCAGAAAATCATAATTTCTCGTGTCCGCAGTTAAAAATAGCTTTAATGCCTCTCGATCACAGCTACAGCATGGCAAATTGCGCGTTCTAATAAGAAACATTCAGATCCATATTCTCTATCCCGGATGTAGTGTTTGGATAGACTTGGCAATACTGAAGCAAAAGGAGAAACATTAAAGCTGAATGTTTATCGCAAATGGTCTCAGCTAACAGTTACCTGAACCTTCACTCGTAGGTGAGCATTTGAAGTTTTATTTGCTCTTTTGATCGCGTGTCGTAATCTTTTCCTTGATACAGCTTCTAGTTTGATTAAGCTACTTTCGGTTTCATATAAGAATCCACTCGTCATTCGTTCCCTTTATTTGGACCACAGCAGCGGCCGGCATACGGAGCATCTATAGGCATCCTAAGCGCATCCTTAGGCTTTTGAAGCACGCCATTATTCTTTGAAGGATATAATTAGATTTTTTTTTACCTGCTATACGTCTGAACATGCATCGTTGTGTCTTGACAAATCGAGTTCAGGTGTAATCTTCCATGGCTGCTTTGAATCTCTTCCTGAAAGCCCGTCATTTACGAAAGCGGCGGGGTTTCAAAACCGAGAATATTCCAGATATGATATTCAAATTTCAGTGTATAAACGAAGTGAAACAAGACTTGGGTAAACTTAAGCAGAGAAAAAAGAAGAAATCTGAGAGCAGGATTATAGCAGCACACCTGCTGTCCGTCAGCCCCGATTTCGAAATGCACTTCAAGGGACTTCGGCTTCTTTTCTTTGTTTTGTAGTCTCCTCGAAGAATGGATTAAAAAGAAAAAACTTGCCCACCATGCTGTTCCTTTCATGGGCTTAATTTGCTGGCCCGGAGAAACTACTACGTCCCGAATGCAAAGCATACATGTACACCAAGAGTTGAAGTACGAAAGCCGTTTAGCTAAGTTGGTGAATATTCAATATGTCCTTGCTTCGCGGTGGCAGTAAACAACCTGAAAAAAGATGTTCTCAGAAATACGGGGCATTTCAGAACTCTTCCGGGAGTATTATAGCGCTTCTAAGTCGCACAAAGAGGTTTCCAACGCAGTAAGAATAATGGCTGGCACATCTTCGGTTATTTAACAGGGTTTCTGAAAGGTTTGTTTTAAATTTTTCTCGAAAGCTAAACATTTTTTTGTATTTTCACCGTTGCTTCTATCGCAATCTACAAGCCCCATTTTCCAGATGCAAACAAACGCACAGAAATGCTTCACACGACATCAACATTAATTATTACTGGAGAAGTGTAAATTCTCTGTGATAGAAAATTTAAAGATATTGTGGTTCCTGACTTGACCGTTTGACTTTTGTTTTTGTTACCAACTTATCGCAAGCCTTACAGAGATAACTCAATTTCAGGATTATGGCTGTCGACTTCAATCTTGAAGACTGCAAGTGTCCTGCACATCTGGCCCTTTTGATCCTCTTGTGAAATCTAGTGGGCGAATGCGCCCTAATTGAATATCCTTGTGCAACGCCTCAATCTCCTTAAAAAGAGCGTTGAATCCTGGGTAAGCCTTGGCTTTTTTCCAGGAAAACAAAGGTTTCTTTGCTTCTTTCAAGCATAAGCCGCTGATGATTGCGTTTTCTGGCAAGAAATTGCTTTTAATCTTCTCTTCACCAGGATTTACGGAAGCGAAGTCAATGCGAAATCCATTAATTTTCTGTAAGCGTCTACGCACTGTACATTTTTGGCCTGCTGCTGTGTTCTGCATGCCAAACAGTGAAGGAAAAATTTAGTGCGATCTGTGAGGGGCTTCTAAAATTTGTCTCATATTGTTTTTTGAAAGCCATTCAATCCGTGCGTCGACAGAGAGAGGGATAAGCAACCCAGCATTTTACCACCACTCGATCGCACAAACAGCTCTAACAGAGAAAACAAACGCCTGCTTTTCAGTTCTCGCACGAAAGTGCATAATCCTCACAAGCAAATAGGGTTTGTTCCAATGGATGCTTCAAAATCATCAGCAGATAAGGATTCCTGGATTTTTACGGGAAAGAAATCTTGTAGTGCGAGTACTACCGGTCAGTAGTGAGAATTGATTGATTGTAGTGTTTGACGCGCCGACGCAACGCAGGCGATGAGGCGCGCCGTAGTTTAGGGCTCCGGATTAATTTTGACCACCTGGGAGTCTTTAACGTGCGCCGAAATCTCGTACACACGGGCGTTTTTGTTTTTTGCCTCCACCAGAAAGCGGCCGCCGCGGCGGAGAATCCAACCCGTGACCTTGTGCTCAGCAGCAGAACGCCTTAGCCACTGAGCCACCGCGGCGGGCGGTCAGTAGTGAGGGATGTGCGACTGCGCGCAAATCTTGTATAGGTAGCGCTAGTATGGGGAACATGTTTCGCATCGATACTAACATTTACTTATTCGCAGTCATACTACCAGAGCAGTGGAGCCCATTTTACAGGCAACTCGGTGATATATGCCTTCCCGGCCGATGCCAGGTAATATCACTGCCACCCGACCATGCAGCAGATGCGTGTGAAGTACAGAAGAATACTCCTATTTGAATAGGATGCCAACTAAGTAGCAAAGCTAGCGAGCAACACGTTTTGTTGCTTTTCCAAGACCAAGACATTTTTAGAGCGTATAAAATACAATCTGAGGTCATTTAGGTGTCGCGTTAGGCATTGAAAGCGATATTGTTATTCCGCTCTGTTTTCATTGTATGTCATTCGCTTGTCACGCTTTTGAGTCGCGCGATGACGTAATTGGCATTACACAACGCCCCTTTATAGCAGTGAAAGACGTGTACGACTTATCAAACTCGAAAAGTGACTGTCGTCGTCATCCCTGTTGTCGGCGTCAATACCAATGATGTGGCATATGAACTGCGGCTTTTCTGAGACACGGGGCCCATAACGCTGCCAGTAGTTAAGGTGTCCCCAAAGAAATTCAGAAAAATGTTGTGACTGTACGTCCATCGGATAACGTGGAAGCTTGCACAAAGGATTTTTTTCTCTTTATCTTGGCCTGGACATTATTTGCGTGCTCAAATGACGTCATTTCCGTGGTATCGGGGGTATTGGTTGTCTCGCTTTTAGTTGCAGTTAAACGCATTAGATAGCCACTTAAAGAAATCTCAACGAAAGCAAACCAGATGCAGGAAGACGTATCTGTCGCGACGAGCAAATCACACACTGCTGCTCCTAGCCGTGCGGTAAATATAGCTTTTACAGTGCTTACAAGCACGAAGTAAAGAGTGAAAGCATTTATCTGTGGTGTTTCAGGGCCCTGCAATGCGCCTGGTTAACTCAACCTGATTGAATTACTAGCGATCTGTAAAAAGTCTTGTTATTGGCTTTGCAATTGATTGCATATTTCTTGACTTTCCTAAAGCGTTCAAAAGGATTGACCATTCTTTACTGCTAAATAAAATGAGTGTTCTTAACATAAATCCGTTAATACTGGACTGTATAGAAGCTTGTTCAGCTGCGCGTGTTCCCTTTCTCTGAGTTATAATGACTCAAAATTTAGCATCCGCTGGTTTTGGTGTTCCGCAATCTTAACATGTGTAAATAATTTTCCAAGCGCATTGAATGAACACGAGTATCAAAAAGGGAGGCTGGACGGATACAAGTTAACGCTCACCCCGCTTCCCACACTTGCCCTTGAACGATCGTATACAAAGTGGTATAGACCAATCAGAAAACCAGCTGTAGAATTCAGTAACATGTTAAGCTGAACTATAGCGAACACTGTCAGGCAGCCCCGGTACAACACCGTTCCGCCGTTGTGAGCACAGTTTTGTGCCTATGGTGCTCTGTCGCATACGGCATCGCGGTCGGCTGCTCCCTAGGCAACACCATATGGGAACTGGAGACAACGCCATATGTCCATGCTGTTCAAGTCACCTTATTTCACTCAATAAATGAACTGGCAGTGCGAAAAGACACACACCACCGTGTTCTAGGTAACCGAGACGGGCAACTGTAACCCTTGGGTAGGGAACAGATACGAATTGTTAAGCACGGCCGGTTGACTTCACCTCACTAAACTAATCTAATATGGGCAGAGGTTACACATCCGTAGGGATTCGGCGAAGAGTGCCCTGCACTGATGGGGAAGTACCTCTCATCTATAAATGCGTTCATTAGAAGTGTGTGACACAAGGACCAATTCGACTCCTAAAGAACATCAAATAACATGGGAGTGAGCATTCTATAAACACCTGCCCACTACCACACATCCTTCAGAAAAATGTCCAGTCACGCAGATTGTAAGAATGGGCATGGACGCATTTCAATAATTTATGCTTTTCAATGAAACGTTCACTGTTTACCCATGTAACCGAGACTTTACATTATGTACACGGTCACAAAATTTTAGTAATATCCCGGGACCGACGACTGATCGCCATGTTAGCGCCTGATCTCGGTGTCCACCGGCCAAATAGGAGGGAGTGCGAGCACACGCAAGAAGGATGATCCTTTTTTGTGAGCATCGTCGGCTACGCTGTTTTCTTGAGAGCGATATACCCACTGCCAAGGTATCGGAATCGCTTTGTTTACGAGAAACCAGGTTTATTTAAAGCACATGCGAGCCTCCAATGCCCTTTCAATTTTTTTGCGTATCGCTTGCGCGGCCCGTCCATCAGTAATGTTTGCTCTGCTTAGCTACCGTTAGCGGCTAGCTAAACGGCCTTCGCAAAAAGAAGCAGAGGGTGTGTTTCTCCAAGGAGAACAGCGTAGCAGACGACACTCCAACAGCAGAAAGTTTTGTGCGTCTGCGCATATGCTTGCCTATTTCGCCGCTGGACTCCGTTATAGGGCGCTGACGTGCAGATAAGTCGTCGCCCCCAAGATAATAATAAAAATTTGGGAGGGTGTACATTATAACTCATTTTAACCAAGAACAAAGAGATACGGTCTCAATAATTGTTTCTATACGTTCAGGTTCCCCGTTTTGCTTCTTGTAGAATGTTATCACGTTTAAACATAGCGGATGCCTATGCCCGAACGCTGCAATTGCACATCGTCCGTGTAGCGATCGTTTTCAGCCGGGAAAGCAGCAAGCCAAGTTTGGCCTTCAGCAAAACTGCACAATAGTACCAATCAATGTTTTTCTCAACAAAGACAATTTACTCGCCTTACCTCGCCGACATCGTGTCATGTGCCATTCATAAATCGGACATGGGTGCGAGGTGGTTGCAGCTGACGACACTCACTCTTGATTGCAAGTCATAAGGTACTAGTTTTGAGGAAAGTGTTTGGTGCTTGTGTTGTCGATAACTGAATTTTGGCCAGTGATAACATCATAGGCATACAAAAAATATATAAATGTGCGTTGTTTGGACAATTTTGCACTACAAAGGCGCTTCCGCTGACACCTTTCAATACATTCAAAATACTTGCAACCCATGGAAATGTGAACTCCCTTCAGGCTGCTTTTTTTAGCGTGGTCTTCCGTTACGGCGATAAAAACGCTTTCTCCAGCCGCTTACCATGTCGTAATCTCGGCGTGGACAGGGGCGTTGAGTTGCAGCAGCAACTCGCGCACCCTTCAACCCGTTCCCTATTCTCGCATTTAGTCCGTCTGCCTTTTCCAGGACCCGAATCTTCAGATCAAACTGCTAGGTCGGCAGGACACCGAGTCTCAGCAGTAGGATTAGGGACTCCGGCCTCTTGAAGTACATCCGCCCCCCGCTTCGCAAAGATCTGCTACTCACTTTAGCGTAAGCCGCGGAGAGGCGCTAATCTTTTATCAAACTACGGAGGCAAATTCCTTGTCAGAGCACTCACAGCACTTCAGGATAATCGAATTAACTGCGCCGACACGAACCCGATCTATTCCTCACTTTACTTCAGCGGAGCAAAAAACGAAAAAAGAAGCCTGAAAGCTGGGTTGTACAAAAAAATATTTACGTCGAACCGAACCCTCTATAAGACGTCGGGATACTTGGTACAACATAACAGCAAAAATGCATCGAGAGAGAGATGTTTAGAAAGAGATTCAGAACCTTGATGCGATTGCAGTTTGTGCAGGCTTCTCGACGCCTCGTATTCATCTTTCATTGGGCCTGCGTTTATTACTGACTGTGCGAGTGCCAATTATGTCTTCTGCTCATCGCGTTGTGCCTAGCGAGGTTGTTTTAGACGTCAGCGAGAACGTTTCCCTCCCATTACATCCTTGTCTACTCGCAAGCCGCATCTCTTCTTGCTATCTTCCTCAAGACACCTGCATCAACTACAGGAAGCTTTTATATGCTACCTTGAGTGTGGTTATCAACTGTTAGCAAAACCAGGCAAAACCAGTTAAAACGATAACGAAAAAACACAGACAGTTTTTCTGTTATTTTTTATCCTTCAAACTTCACAATCACCATCATCTTCATCATAATCATCGTTCATCGGCCTGTCTACGGTCGCTGCTGGGCAAAGGCCTCTCCCGTGGATCTCGAATTATTCCGGTTGTGTACTAAACGCGGCCAATATATCCCCGCAAACTTGATTAGTTGATTTTTTAGAGTTTAACGCGCCGACTTGACGCAGGCGATGAGGTCCGCCGTAGTGGAGGGCTCCGGATTAATTTTGACCACCTGGAGATTTTTAACTTGCGCCGAAATATCGCGCACACGGGCATTTGTGCTTTTCGCCTCCATCAGGAAAGTGGTCGCCGCGGTCGGGAATCGAACCCGCGACCTCGTGCTCAGCAGCGCAACGCCTTAGCCACTGAGCCACCCCGGCTGGTTCCCCGCAAACTTCTTGATCTCATCTGCCTATCTAACTTTCTGCCGCCCCCTACTACGCTTGACTTATTTAGGAATCTACTCTATTACCCTTAATGACCAACGATTATCTTGCCTTCGCATTACATGCACTGCTCACACCTATTTCTTCTTCTTAATTTCTAATAATTAGTCCTTAACGCACGTTTGTTCCCTGACCCACCTGGTTCTCTTGTTTCTTAACGTTACACCTAACACCTTCCGTTCCATAGCTCGCTGAGTCGTCCTGAATTGAATTTACTTCAAACTACAATACCCCTTTGGCCCAACGGCCAGCAAATTTAGCAACCTTTCACGCGTGTAAGAGCCACAAGTTTACCAAGAAAGGGTAGATGTTTTTACATTTTTTACACTTGTATTATGAAGCTGGTAATTTTGTAGTTCAGAACCTGTAGTTCAGTTCAGTTTATAACAGTTATTCTTCTCGCAACAGGCCAAAAGAAAGCTTAAAATTTGCTGTTATCTGCGAAACAACCAATTCTACATACAAATATTTACGTAGTTTCCGAGCTTGCGCCGTCAATTTATTATTCATAAATTTTTGTTTTATGCGCACCTTTTACAAGCTTGCTCACGTTTCTGTTCTTCACAATCGTAACCATTATAGATAAGGAAGACGGAAAAACGACCAACGAGGGATTAATGGGGGATTAACCAGAAGCCGGAGTACCCTGGTTTGAATTCCCATGAATGAAGAAGAATTGGATTTGATTTGATTTGATTGTAGGCTTTTACGTGCCGACGCAACAGAGGCGATCAGGCGCGCCGTAGTGGAGAGCTACGGGTTAATATTGACCACCTGTGGATCTTTAACGTGGGCCGAAATCTCGTACACACGGGCGTTTTTTCTCTTCGCCTCCATCAGAAAAGCGGCCACCACGGCCGGGAATCGAACCCGCGACCTCGTGTTCAGCAGCGCAACGTCTTAGGTACTTAGTCACCGCGGCGGGTAAGGAAGAAGAAGGGCGAAAGTGGAAATAAACTAACTCCACGAAAAGGGTTCATACCTGCCCCTTATACCGACGACATAAAATTAATTGTAGCCTTAGCACCATCACGTCACTGCCTACGGCTCTTTGTGCCGGTGTTTCCCCGCAGGTTCCTCTATCGATAACGTTGGTTCTGAAAAGAACTCTTTCCTCCTTCTTTGGGCAAGTTGCAAGGGCTGTCAGCAACAGGGTGCCCAGTAAGGAGGCCTCCCGGAGCCCGCCTTTGTAATCGGCTCCTGGGCGAGAACACGGAGGACCTCTGTCGCCTATTTCCTCTTCGCGTGCGGCCTACATCGGCCTCGCTGCCTTTTCTGCTCGACACTGGGCCGGCTTAGACGAATGGCGATCGGTGCCAGCATCGGCATACTGCTATCGCTTCCCGAGAGATCCTAGAAGAGGTACCTCGTGGGCTGCGAAGAAGAAAGCTCCTTTCATTCTCCGCCTCTCGCCAACTCCTTTCTCGTTTCCCGTTTTTCTGCGTAAGGCTGATCTGGGCGATTTCGCCGAAGTGCCTTGGCTAAAAGGTAAAATTAGTAAAACCATTTGTATATCTGTTTATTTTTTGTATAGCGGAAGGTAGCGCGCTGATAGGTGGGCCGATCGTCTCATTCTTGAATTGTCACTTGTGATTTCTTTCAGACAAGCTAGTGGGCCCACTATCTGTATTATATGTTCTGAGCATTTGTTTTGTTCAAATGCGAAAGTTATTAACTTTTATGCAAGGTCACATGGGATGCACTGCTTTGAAAAACAAAATGGCTTCTGAAATAATAACCTGTTCATCGTACTTAGGTTTTGTAAGAGAGACATGGTGACTTGAACTTTGTGTATTTTATAAAAATGAGCATTCGGTAGCTCGTACAACTGTATGTATTGACTGGAAGATGTTTTTTGATAAATAATTGTAAAAACAAGTAGAAAGCTCAAACTTTTTTGGCTAACTTATGCACAGAGGATGGTGATAAGATGAAACTTAAAATTTGGAAGAGGCTGAACGTGATAGCGTAAGTAGGCCACGTTCGCATCCCGTGAGAACTTCCCTAGGAGGGAATCTCCGCTCATTTTCGCACGCATCTGTTCTGAATCGCCTTACGATGCCTGGTGTCCCGATTCACGAGTTCGACAGGAGAAACCACGTTGCGGGAGACCGTTCGCCCCGGTGTTCCCTCCCCCTTCTTAACGCGCCCGCCACCGAAATCGTCTGCCGGGAGAACCACGACGTTGGCCTACGTATGCTACCTGAAGGTGAGAACCGAGTGATATTTCCTCGTGTACTTAAGCCTGCTTCCGCAGTTTGAAGACGAAAGCCAAGCGATTATCAATGACATCTTTTCTGCTACATCGCATTTACGTCTCTTTATTCACTTTTAATGCTTCGTTTTCTGCAGTGAACTGTTCAGACAGGCAGAACAGCTGCTCTCCATCAGAGCACTCCGTAGTTGGCGTGCATCTGTTCTAAGCACCTGCCGTCTCGCTCTCCTGTCACGCGGTACGTATCAGGATTACTCCTGTTTTCATTGTGAAGTACAGCACCGTCCTTTACAGGACGAAAAAACCAATACGTACCTTTTTTTGAACAGGATGAAGATAAGATGGGTACTCCATAGCCAAGGCCACTTCATAATATGAAAGGATGCCATCGCTGCGCTTTGCGTGAAAAAATTCTTCTACATGAAAAGGAGTGAAAGTTAACCACTTACTCTGCGCAACTAGTCGTAACTCTATTTACTCTCCAATAAAATCGATCCCCTAAAATAAAGTTGGGCTGAACACTCCGCATGAACAATGTATAATTTCCCATCATTTCAGCTGTTTCACGTGCAACCAAAAAACCACAATGAGGTTAACGACTCGCCCAATAGGTCCAAACCCGCACAAAAACTCGATCTTCGGCAGCAGAATTGAAATATCATACCCGTAGTAAATATGACTGTCGAAACGGGGTTGTTTCTGCGCAACATATTTCCGCAAAGGCTACGTATTCAGCAAGAGTCGTCATACGGAGCGGTTTCCGATTTCTTTTCCCAATACATAGCTCTGATTTAGGTATGACCATGCAACCTCATAAGAAACCACAATCTTGAGTAAACATGTGCCGTTGAAATGCGAGCGTACCGCACCGTCACTCGTCAGATCACAGAGGTAGATTTGTTTTTCGGTTTGAACAAAATTCGTTCCAGGAAAAAGTTAATTTTACCGAAAGCCACCCTTTTTCTGCGTAGGCTGGAAAGATACATACGCCCAGCTGTGGAACCAAATAGTAAATGATATGCTGCGAACCAATGCACCCACGATGTTTCAATGGAATTGCCTCCGGGCGCTTTTTTTCAGTATTTCTGGTACTTTTCTTTACTAAGTTGACATCGCCTTAACAAATTCCTCCCGCATCTCTAAGCGGTTTATTGCTTCGAGCAACAAGCGAACTTTCATGGTTATTTCTTACCGGAATCAAGGCTGCTTAGAAGCCTAACACTTAACTGTAGGTATTAAATGTCATGAAATAAAAGCTTATAACAAAATGAAGTCCCGAATAAGCTTAAGTCTTGATAATAGCGTTGACATAAACGAAAATGTACTTTCACATTTGGCACACCTAAAAACGTTGCAATGTTTTAGTAAGAAATTTGTACCGAATGAACTTTTAACAGCGAAGCCTTTTAGCAAACCGTAATTTTTCGCTCCGCAGTTAAAAATACCAAGAAATTGCCGAGCGAGTGCACATGAGCTCTCGCACGTGAGAGCGGGCATTGCGGCGACCACCCGGCCGTTAACAAAACCAAGAAAATGCCTAGCTCTCGTGTGTGGTGCCTCGCGACGACCGCCCAGCGTCTCCTACGCACGCTCGTTAGGACAAGCATGCCCACTTTGGGAAATTGACCGTGATTGAGAACCGCCCGGCAGTTTAAAAAACCACGAAAATGCCGAGCGCTCGTGTGCCTGTGCCTCGACATGACCACCCAGCGTCCCCGGCGCAGGTTTGTCAAGCCAAGCATACCCACTCAGGGATATTGGCCAACATTGGCAAAAAACGCGTTCCCCGTAATCGGGGCAACCCTTGCACGGGACGAGAAATACTGGAGCGTCCACCCTAATTCTGGCAACGCTTGCTCCGGAGGAGAGACACACGTCATAGCGTACTCCCCACCAAGGTGATGTCCAATGATCATCACTTCAAAAAAATTGGAGAAGCTCCCACTTGTAGCAACAATGATAGAGTGAACGCCGTTGCGGCAGCAAAGAAGGAGCAAATCGGCTGCAATCGCGGACTTAAACCGTCGTGATTGTCGTGAAGGTTGCGCACAGCTGCGCTACCAGCAAGTGTTAGGCGTTAGTGTGAGCTTCCTCCATTTTTTTCCCTAATTATATGTCTGATTTGAGCGTAGTTTGCGTTAAAAAAGGTGTCGGTGTTATTTTAACGAAGCAATCTTTCGAATGAACCAAACCTGCATCTTGTGTGCGTGGCCCTTTTAATCTCTTTATTGTTGTGCAGCTGTAAACCCAAACATATTAGCAATATTTGCATTCTGTTTCTTTATAAACCGGCCAAAAGTCTATTGGGACTACCGGAAAAGCACATCACTCTTTATTTCTTTTTACGAACAATAAATGTCAGGCTTATTTCTATTAAACCATCAATTCAACAAATGCGAATGGAAATAATTGGCAAATAAGGCAAGCGGTGAATATATTTGTTAGATTGAATGAATGAATGAATGAATGAATGAATGAATGAACGACTTTGTCACTCATCACCTTTTTTGGCCATACCTCTGCAGAAATCTGTCGAAACCGGAAAAAAAATAGAATGATCCGTAAATATTTGAACACTAAATGGGAGGACGATTAAGCTTCACCTTTAAATGGGCCCTGAACGAGCTCTTGTCGATCCATGGGTGTGGACATTTTCAGGTAAACCAATTTCCTAGTAATCACCTCCTTCAAATTTTCTTAAATCTTTGAGTACTAGTGGAAATAATGCAAATCAAAACATCGCATTTTCACGCGCGCCGCGATTCACCCTCGTTTCTTTCACCTCCTCCCACCGTCACGCCCAGCTTCTCGGTGACGTCTGCAAGAACATTCGGTTGCGGCGTCGTCTGCTACTGCGATATTCTGCGCCGCAGCCTCGCACTGCGACGGGACCGTCTGACGTCCTGCGTTCCAATTGAGCCAAATATTTTATCATTTTAGATGCAGAGCATCTGATTCACTCGCCTTGTCCCTCCGGCGTCGTCGTCGTTGTTGTCGGCGTTGTCCACCCCTCTGCCATTCTCCTCGCCGCGCGAGCTGCGCTCTCCGCCGCTCTCCGCCGCTCACCCCCTCTCCTCTCCGATAACGAACACTCTCTCGCGAGGGGCATTGGATTGGATTTGATTTGATTGGATTGAATTGGATTGGATTGGATTGGATTGGCTTGGCTTGGCTTGGCTTGGCTTGGCTTGGATTCGGTTGGATTGGATTTGGATTGGATTGGATTAAAGTGGATTGTGTTGGATTGTGTTGCGTCATAGCTGCGGCACGTTGCGTCATAGCCGCGGCAGACGCGCTGAGGCCGACGCATGTGCAGTACTCTCTCTTCCGCGGTTTCCTCTCCTTCGGGCGCGCTGCGCATATAACCGGTGTGCCGTTCTCCGGCGAAGGAACATCCACGCTTGGCTCAAACACCTAGAGTCCACGCCGCTTTACAAGTACGCCAACGTCGTCATCGACTGGGACCAGCTTACGCAGTCCCCTCAACGTTATGCGCGCTATAAAACGCGTTCCCTTCGCCGCTCCGCCTATGCGTCGCATCTACACAGGGGTTCCCGCGAGGGGAGGTGGGAGTTTTTTCTTTTTCCTATGAATCCTGCACTCCGCTCACGGCTGGAAATGCTGATGGAAGGAATGGGGCGGGAAATACGAAAGATAAAATATCTAAATGAATGACTAAGGAATCGCCTTAAAATTTGTTAGAGTGAGTACGTTCATGCTCTCCGAACCGACGTCGTTTTGTATATTGCTTATTTGACCGCTCGTTGGCGACAATGGGCCTCCTCGATTATCAGCCCCGGATCGTCCGCAGACTGCGCAAGACACGATCCGGCGCTCGATTTTCCCATGCATTCTTATAGGACTTCAGGTGTGAAGGCAGTCCTCGGACTGCCCGCGGACCGTCCAGGACTCTTAAATCAAGGATGCCCAATGTCGAGCTTGGTTGTGTTTTGGTGACGCTATGCACGCGCGTACAGAGGCAGTTGTAATATTCCATTCTGTTATTCCAATCGGTTCTAAAGATTTATATTCGTAGCAAAAAGCAGCGGAAGTGTTGCACGGTACGGTAGAAGCACTGTTTTTAGAGTGCGTCGTGCATTCCATTTCCCCCCCTCCATCCCCCCTTACTTTGCGGAAACTCCTACGTGTCCCTGTGTTTATCAACTCGTAGGCAAATAAACCGTAATAGATATTATGAGCGATCTCGCAGGAGTGGTGTGAGTTTGGGGCCGTGCGCGCCTCCCACTTTGTTCTGGTGTGCATATAATTGCACAAAACAATTATTTTCTCGCATTTTATCCTGATGGCCTGGATACCTTTCATCTCGATAAAGACTGTTCGTTCATTTTTTGCGTGCTCAGGGCTGGCAGTTGCGATATGTGGAGGGTTTGGTTGCCGGCAGCGGCCCTATATTCCCCCTTCCGCCCCCTCCGTCTTCCCAATCCTCTCTTGTGTCTTGTTTAAGTGGATAAAAGGAAACTATCTTGATGCTATATAAGGACATCAATTTTGCGAAATATACAGATCAGTATTTCGTCCTGTGAAAGTACAATTGCCTTTTTTATATATACAAAGTACGAGTTTAAAACTCAACGAATGTACCTATGACTTAAACGATGCACTGACGTTTCATATGGTGGTTCCACAGCTCAACCAAAAATTTTTGTTTTGGATTCGTCAATACGATTCCCAAACCTACCACTTAGAAGGCAGAAAAAAATGGAAAAAGCAACACCCTGCCGGTACTTGAACCAGCAGCTTTATGAGCTGGCGCGAGGCATTAGTATACTGCGCCACAGAATAACCGGGGATTCCGGTAAAATAACCTTTATATTACACTGAGACCCGCCCTTTCTGTCACATCAATGTTTTGTGCATTATTGCAAGGATTCCTGGCTGGCTAACTGTACATGCTTTGGATCACAGTTGCGCAGTGATGTTTCATAAAGAGCTCCACCCCTCTACTCCTCGCTCCAATAGCCAACGTCCGGCAACATCACTGTTCCGGCTGCGGCTGCGGCTGCGACTTCGCCCTGCGGAAACAGTGGTCGATACTGACTCCTTATTTTCTAATAAACCTTTCGTAACTCCTCTTCTGCTATAAACTGAGCTTATATTTTCTACAAGCGTTGATGCTCGCACACGAATATGCAGTTTGCATGTCCGGGAAAAGAATTGTCGCCAAAGCGAACGGCCGAACCTTCGTAACCCGAAATACGGATTGCATTAGCGCTAGTGTTGAGTTGTATGAACTTCATCAATCCCTCTATGTTTATTACACCTTAGCCACATTCATTACAGCACTATTGTTGTCGGGGTGCCGTTTTTGCTTCTCGATCGATTCCCCACGACCGTTCGGCCGATCGGTCGTCGTCGGCGTCTTCCGTCCGCAAGGCAGTCACACAGCATGGACTTCCGATCGATCGACATGTTCGTGTGGACGTTGGCGTCCTGTGACATGGCGGTTGCCAACTCGGAAGTCGGCGTCGCCGTCCCCGGGTCATCGTCGCGTCGCCCTAGCTAACACGCCTTAACCAGAAGCGTGATAAATGAGTAAAAAAAGAAAATTGTGGGCGAACGCGATAGTGTTAAGAGTGCTGTTAACCAAAGGCGCCGCCGCGACCCGTCGACGCTGAGCAGACGACGCTTCTTTTCGTTGGAACTGAGAGGAAAAACCGTCCAATTGCAAGATTGCTCCCTCGTGACGCGCATGGGAGAATCCATGAAAGATGGCGGAGCCTAAAAGCATGCAGGAAAGAGTGGGAACCCGACAGCAAACTTTGCAACGAACGTATGAGCTTTCTTTCCGCTGCACGTGAAAACGTTATACTTGGCACAGACGACGTCGACCACCCAACCTAACGAGTTCCTTTAGTGTGCTCATAACGCCTTTCAGGGCCCCTTTAATCGTGTAATAAGAGAGCGTGAATGAGGAAGTGCGCCCGGCGCAAATATACGGCAATTCATTCATCGCATGTATATCAAGAGCGGGCACCGGCTAGTTCCCATTACACCCTAGCGATGACGTCATTGTACCGCCTTCCGATTCCAGTGAGCCGTCAAACTGTCCGCTTCTAGCCATCTATTCGGGCAGCGCATTGCCATCTTGGGGGTTTCAGTGTGCACCACAAGGTTACGTTGCAGGATTTTTCTCTCACTGTAAACGCTGCCGACGACGCCGGCTTTCCCGGTACCCTATACCATCAGGTGTGGGAGTGCCAAAAGACACCGGACCTGCACCCAATCCCCAACCCCTCTATACAACAGTGGACGGCGCGGTTGACCAGCAAGGACCCTACGCTCCACCTTGACCTGGTGCAAAGGGCCCGCGCAGCCAGCCGTAGCCAGGGGGTCCCGGACTAGGGATCCCCTCCACCGGGCGGGTGCCCTAACAACTGCACCTGTTGTTTTAATAAAGATTTTCCTCCTCCTCCTCTGCGACATCGGGCTCTGAATGCTCCGCCTTAAAAGCGCGCAAGTGGCATGCAGCAATCCTGCAATTTGCTTACATGAATGATAAGGTATTGCAGACTGAGAGGAAGTAGTGCGTAAGGAAAACTAGCGCATCTTCAGGAGAACCTGGCAACAACGTGCGGTTCACTGGTATTTTCCAAAGGTGTTCTTGCCACTTTATTTGCCAGTGTTTTTCTCGCGCTACTTAGTCTTTTAACGGCCTGGCGTTTTGCGTCATTACAAAAAGTTTTTCTTTGCACCAGAAATATTTCGCAAGTGCATTCAGACCGCCGTCATCGAAACAAGAGATTACTTACTTCTTTTGATGCCCAGCATTACATATCCCAGTACATTTCGGCCGCCTTCAATGTGCTGAGTGTGCTTTTTACGCGTATGCACCTTTCTAAGTACCTGAGGTGCGCATGCAATCTATTTGTTATCCTCCGTCCTCTTGCAACATAACCATGGCGCGAAAGGCCCATTACGAAAGGTAACATTCATTATGGACTACCTATACCACACTGGGACAATATTCTGTTGTGTGGAGGACGCGGAACTTTGCAACACCCGCCGCATGACCTTTGCGTTCTGAAAAGTGCGCCGTCTCAACTTTGCGATGTAACATCATGAATAATCCGCAGTTGTAGTTTCATCAGCACGGATGAGGCAGTTACAAGAAAGCTGATTTTGTAAGATCCAAACTTTATGAGAACTAGGCGAGAACAAAATATCCGAAAAGACGCTTTCTATCCTCCTGCAACTGTTCTGGGCAGTAGGCGCGCTCTATTTTGCAGTCGGGAACGCATTTATTGCGACCATGTAGTCCTTTTAGTTAGGAATAATTAGCATGACAGCTTAACTAACACAACCAGGGTGCCGGAAAGAAAGATGGGTGGTTGCGTCACGAGAAAACGTCGCAAGAAGGCGCCAATTCTTGCTTTTAGGTAATTACACAACTTTCCACGGCAGTGCCGGGCGGGCTCTAAATTAACACCGCACTAACAACGACAACGTAAAGGCAAACCAAGCTGGAATACTAATGACAACGAATATGGCAACGCTGTGTGCCTCAAAGAGCGTGCTTTGCTTCACAGAGTCTAGTAGAATGAGGCAACACCTAACGCAACGGTGAAAGCAATTAGGGGACCGCATGAAAAAAAAGGATGTATAATCATCAGCGCGTGCAACGAACAAAAAGCGTCGCTATTACTTGTGCAGCTTCCGCGCCATGTGCGGCCACAGTCATTTCTGGTACATACGATATCTCATGTCACACACGTCGCACAGTCTGCTTTAGTCATTCCATAAGGAATTAAGAGAAAATAGATGCTGTTTAATACCCGTCTGCTTGACAAGACAAATGTGTATTTCGACCACATGGTTTTGTATGTTTCCATGCTCATCCGCGCACAAGTATCCGTTACAACACCAAAATTCCCATACCAGATTTTTGAAGTTCTCGTTCTTTCATTTCCCCAGTTTGAGTGTGTTGACAGGCCCTTATAGAGTGCATTGCGGAGGCGTGCGCAAGCGTTATTACTCGTAAATTGTTGAAGTGTTCACACGGAAGTGATATCAATGCATCGCAAGATAGATTCCAAAAGCAGTAATAACTTGGTACAATCAAGCAAGAAAAAAAGATAACGAGCAGTACAATGCAAAAGACTTCTTATCTGTGATTCATTTTGATCGGTCTGCGGCTTCGTTACAAAATCAATCGTAACGCCGCGTAATCGGTTGTGCATTTTTAATTCTTTTATGTGTAACGAACAGGATGCATGGTTATTATTTGAATGTTCAAGAAATATTACGTAACCTATGCAGGCTTCTTTGGCATCTTTTTTGTGGTCTCATTCCAGGTGTACGCTTTTGATGCCTTATTAAGCTATAAGACGCTAATCGCACGCCCAGGATTGCTCAAGCTGTAGTGGAATCTTTCGTTCTAGTGGAACAAATCACAGAATTACCGCCATGTCTGGGCGCCATCAAGAATCTATAGATATGCAAAGTGTGTGAAATGTATACGTTCATTATTCCGTTGTGCAAGGTTGTTTTTATTTTTCATTCGTCGCAACACCTGTGAAAGAATCTGTGTAGTGTTTCCGAGCCCGTAATTATTTTAACAGAAATTTCCGAAGGTATCAGCGGTGAAACTTGTTGTTCTATCCTGTTACTGTTGTTGCTTCCTTTCATACATGTTGCTTCCTTTTCAAAGATATTGCTTCCTTTCCAGACAAAAGGCATTTGTAGTGCCTCAGATCATTACATAGCATTCAAGGTTTACGCATTCTTTTTAACAAGCCCATACACACCCGAACCCGCCGTGTTGGCTCAGTGGCTAGGGCGTTTCGCTGCTGAGCACGAGGCCGCGGGTTCGATTATCGGCCGCGACTGCCGCTTTTCTGATGGAGGCGAAAAGAAAAAAGCGCCCGTGTGTACGAGATTTCGGCGCGCGATAAAGATCCCCAGGTGGTCAAAATTAATCCGGGGGCCTCCACTGCGGCGCGCCTCATCGCCTGCGCTGCGTCGGCGCGTTAAACCCTACAATCAATCAATCATACACACCCGAAAACAACGGCCGGTGCGATAATTAAGTAGTGGTAACCACGAAATACCACATAGCGCCCTATTTTATACAGAAGAGCAGAACAAATAAAGCAGGAAGTATGCCAAAAAGCATTATCTTCGTCGGGAACGATGATAAACGTTAAGAAAGCAGATTATATTTTTTCTGCGTGTGATTGAAAGTTGACGCACCTTCCATGGAGCTCCTCAAACCAATTTACTGGGTCTGCCGGTTACTCATGCGCGTAAAATTCAGAATCCTAACCACATGCTCAGAGAAAAAATGGCTGGAATAGGCTATAACTAGGGTTGAAAATTTACGCCTTTCAGCTCGAAACAGAAAGGAACACTCACAAGTGCCTCAGCTACAAAAAGCAATAAATCCGCATAACGTCGGTTTACACGCGGTACGTCTGTTCAATCTGAAAAATGTTCACTAAGAAAGTAGCCCTCTTCGTAGCCTAGATCACACAATATTCGCGATTTAACAATACCACCAACAAGATCTAACAGGATACCGCAAACCAGATCCGGGATCCAACAGTACCGCAGCATCGTCCTCTCGTCTTCTTTCCCTCGTATCTGTGTATACTACGCGGCCTTTAAAGATGCTGAACCAGTACCAGCTTGCCCAAATGTCAATAATTCTGCACAGCACTTGGTTTCTTTCAGAAGGCGCGAAAATTCACAGGTGATCACGCCATTGTGATACCACGTATAGCGAGAACCGCTGGTGCGCATTGATTCAAATGCAATACTTTTGTGAACAAAATATTTTATCGTCAAGTGCATGTAGAGTTCCGCAGTGCCAGCGTTACAAATGTTACATTATGGGCGGCATTAGCTGTGTTAGTCTGCTCAAAAGTAGTCATAGATTTCAGTAACACTGGTATTGCTATTTACATAAATCTCCGTTTATATATGCGCATGGGAACGTTTTTAGAGCAGCAACGGAATGTAATTTTCTCTTTTCCAGTCGGTTTAAACCTGCAAGCTGTGATGAATGTCACCTGCCGCGTAATTCAGTGGCTAAGGCATTGAGCTGCTGACCCCAAGGACGTGTGTTCTGTTCCCAACCACGGCGGCCGCTTTACTGATAGAACCGAAAAGCGAAACATTCCGTGTGTTCTAGAATTCGACGCTCCTTACAGATCCCCAGGTGGTCATAATAAATCCGGAGCCCTCTAGAACGGTGCGCCTTATCTAATGTGTCGGGTCGGGGCGTTAAACCGCACTATCACAATACGTAAGCAGAACCGAGGACTGCATTTCACTAGAGAAAAGAGGAAGAATAAGAAGCGCACAGGACGCTCGCTAGACTTCAAACGAAAACTTTACTTCGCGTGCGTGAAACATAGAACGAAAACATCAAACAACACCTTTTTCCGTCACGTCTACTCACCACTGCACACACACCACATTGTCTATTACGGATGCACCCTCCTACAATTGATGATTTCTTTTCTGTGGGAGCAATCGAAGTCGTACTCGCACAATTGTCGGCTTCCCTGAGATATGATGTGCCTCATTGATTTCCTGGCTGGCCATGATTGGCGGGCTAATGTTAACACCAGAAAGCAGACCCTCTGACTTTACTTTGGTGTGGGATAAAACTCAGTGCACATTCCGAAATATCCCAGTCGCCAATAATGTTAGAGTTCTTTTAGAAATTGCACCAATATGGAACCCGAACCGATGTATTTGCGCCGCCAGCTGTGCCAACTTAATAGAAAGGAGATGTCCTTCCTCTTCTAATCATTCAGTCTATTGCAGAAGACCCAATATCCACAAAGAAAGTTGTATTCAACATTTGGAAATTAAATGACAATTTTGTAGACAATAACTGCCAAGCAACGCCACTCTCCCCAGGAGACATAGAGGAGATCATCAAAAAGAACAATCTGGCAACCTTCTCATCTAAATAGTAAGAGAGGACGGTTGGCGTGGCCGTTTATTCCAACACTCGGGCCAAGAAAGGGACCAAGTGGTGATGATGATGATTTACAGCTGATGATGATGCCGAGCCCATCGGGGCTAGAACTGATGATAGTGAGTGATCATAGAGAAGCGCCGGTAACATAACCCAAAGTACTGGGAGCGTAGTCACAGAGTCTCACAATATACATGAAAGATTTAAAAACAACCATCAATTCAGCCTGTACGATCATGGGGGATAGTTATTATTTTCCCGATTATATGTTCTAATAAGCACACCAATGTAGTGTTATATTTTTGCTTTAACCTTTAATGTTCGTAATAAAACAAACGATCAGATTGTTTTGCTCCAAATAATATATTGAATTACCTTCTTCTGAAAACATCACTTGTTTATCCTACTAGGTCGCGATAACAACAGTCGAATGCATTGCGGTCATCTGTTCACCGCGCGCTTACCACGTGCCTTAAAGGAGTACTGACACGAAATTTCTCGCTTTCAGTTTTTATGCTGTAAAGAATACCTATTGGCCCAGTAATTACGAAAATCGAACCGAAAGCCGTCAGCCGCCAACACAGAATTAATTATAGCACATTTATTGCAACCAATTTCAAATTTGGTCGCCGCGCGGGAAAATGGCCGTTCGAAGGCCAGCCTGCAAGCGGGAAGCCTTACGTCACGGTCTCACCCGTGACGTCAGGGACGTTTTTCTTTCCTCCATGCGTTCGCCGCATTGTCTGCTACGATTGCACATGGTCCGCGACTCGCCCGCGCAGTCGACATGTCGTCTGAATCTTCAGACTCGGATGAGTCACTGCCACCCGACAGACAGAACAACTTTATTTGGCCAGGCGATTAGGCCGGCGATGTCTTTGCCGTCGTCCGTTTTTTAATATCACTGCGGCTCGAACCGGCGCAGACCGTGATAGCAACAGCTTGTCGCCACTCTTCTAATCAATCTGATCACGAAAAAGAAGCTCTACATGCGAGAAACTAGCTGTCAGTGTGTTGAAAATTGTGCTAGGAGTTGTTATCAGCGCTGAATTTAAAAGTGGCGTTCAGATATTTGCCGCGATGGTAAGCCTATGCTGACCGGCAGCGGAGGTTCGGCGCTCCGACCCAGCACTGTCGGCCCCACGGTGCGGCGAGCGGCCGAAAGATGGCGCCACCTGCGCGCTAGAATCAAAACATGCCGCGGCAGATGTCTTGGTCACCCATCGCAGAAACGGAAATTATTGCCACAATAAAGCTTCATATGCGAAAAAGGGGATGATAGTGTGGTGAAAAGTTGTGTAAGGGATGGTCATTCGCAGTTTTACAGATACCAGCGATCAAATAGTCGCCACGATACTAAGTTCCCAACACCCAAGGTGACCCGCGCAACCCCGAGCCCGCTGGCTTGGGCGACAGTTCTTGCGGCCGCCGGCGTGCACGAACTCCACGAAGTCCACGTTTAGCGCTGCATGTCGTCGCGTGGAAAATAATGCATCTTGGCGTCGTCGTCGATTTGCTCGGGCAGGCTTCCACGAGCAGTACTTCGCATTCCGCGAGCTTGCCATAGCACAACTTGAGCGAGCTCGGCGACGCGCACCGCCGCGTCGCCGCGGTGCCCGTCGACATCGCGCACCACGCCGTTTTCGGCACCAGTGCCGAACACCATGCGCCGGCAACGAACTGAAGAGCAAAGACGGCGAACACGCAACGTTTACAAGCATTGCTCACACAGCTACGCCCACGTCTCCTGCCTAAACGAATACCACCGACAACAGCAGCGACTATATGACGTCACCCTGAACCGGCCAGACACGTAGGCCAATGTTTCGTCACGCCGAAAGCGATTGCGCTAGTGCTGCCGATTTGTGGAAGCTCGCGGCCTGGACAATCAAAATCGATTTTAGATGTGATTCCGGCCTCGGATCGCTGCAAACATTTCTGTGAGGCATCTGTACAAACTACTGAAGCCAATTATATCATTTTTTAGGTATCAAAATTTGGTGTCAGTACTCCATTAAAGGGCCCCTGAAATGGGGTTTTTGGGGGGCCGATGCAATCGGAGCGCAGCGGCCGTTTCTTGAACTAATCTGTGACGTACTATTCCGACGCTGATTTAAGCAATTTTCTTACAAGCGTAAAAACACCAAAAATCTTCAAAAATTATCTTTCGTGTCCGTTTCAGTGTACGCAGTGCCAGATATTTCTATTATGCCGAAGTGTAAAGCAATTACACACCCGGCTCGACCCTCAGCTGCTCTTGGCGGAAGGATACCGGGAGTGCAGTGGCTACGACGTTTTTCGGTGCGTGCACTCAGAGCCCCGTTTCTGGTATAAGAGTTTCATCAGTTTCATTTGTTTTCTTGGCTGCTGTATTCCAAAGGATTCTTTGCACCGTCCTCTGTATTTCGAGTGTAGCCTCGACGTCGTTTCAGTTATGAGGTTGTAACGATCGCCGTGCCAAGGGAAGCGCCGCGCCGACAACGAAGACTGGAGCTCCTCATGCAGCGCTTGGAAATCGCCGGGCACTGCTCGTGCTCACGAGGCGCACGCTCACGTGCATTCACGCTGGCTGAATAAATCAGTTGAAGCCCAAACACTGTCGCGGCTGATTGTCACTGCGCCGGTCGCGACAAGGTGGAGAGCATGCGCATCCCGTAATGAAAACTCCAGCCAGAGAGTTTTATTTCATTGATTCCCATCAAGTCATGATCGCGGGAGAATGTGGTTTGGTGCAGTCGGCCTTCTGACTGATTGATTGTTGGGTTTAACGCACCGAGGCAACGCAGGCCATGAGGTGCACCGTAGTGGAGTGCTCCGGATTAATTTCGACCACCTGGGGATCTTTAACGTGCGCCGAAATCTCGCACACACGGGTGTTTTTGCTTTTCGCCTCCATCAGAAAAGCGACCGCTGCGGCCGGGAATCGAGCCCACGACCTCGTTCTCAGCAGCGCAACGCCTTAGCCACTGAGCCACCGCGGCGGGTGAGTCGGCCTACTGAGTGAACCGTGTTGCCTAGTGTGCTTAGCGCGCTTTACCGTTTACCGTGTTAACGGAAACAACAGTGGCCGTTTGTCGCTGAGAACTAAAGGACTGCACTCTGCAGTTTCTGCATTCCGGCTTACCGGCTGCCAAGTAGCGACATCTGGTGTATTTGTCGCAAAGCAAATGACACAAAAGTTTGTTGCCCAGGACTCTTCTCTTACGCTTGAAATAGCTTGAATCTTGGACGTTTGAGAAAAACTCTCGTAGTACAATCACTTTCTTTTAACAAAGTCATAGACTTTTCCCGCAGAGCTTAAAAAACATCATTTCGATGCCGCCATCTAGTGGAACAATTAGCACCAAGTAACACATTAACCGGAATTCTCGCCTCCGAAAAATATTTCGGCATAAAATGAGTAAGATATATTGTAATAATTCCGCAGTTACCTATATTACCTTGCCCAACACGATTTTAAAAGCGTAAAAGAGCTTTGATAGTTCGTAAACGCCTCTGAAGCATACGAAGCGTGGGAGGCTGGGAGTAAAAGAGATTTTGCTCGCTCTCTTGAAAAATATTGTCATTTTTCGTACTTATGAGCATAATTTAGCAAAAATAACGTAATAAGCAACATCGACTAAGGCAACTAGATTACTTGTATGGACGGCCGAGCGTAGTGCATTTGCTGTAACCCAATCAATACGCGAGCATACACTTAGCCGGCGCAGGAAGCATTGTACCGACGGTAAAAGTTTCCGTTCACGGTAGCTCTCGCGCATGAAAAAGTCGACTCCCGCGATCACGGTATAGGCTGTACCTCCTTCTCAAAGTTTGGAGGGAGTGGGAAGATACCTTTAAAAAAAAGCGTAGTAGTCCCATGTGCTATCTACTTGCTGAAGTAATCATGGTAGCTACGACGCTGTAAACAAACGCGGTTAGAACCACCGCCGTCAAAACTCGCAGACATAGAAGCGAATTCCGGCGGCCAACCATGAAATGACTACTTCGCCTCGGACGACGTATGGACTTCTACGTACTCGCAAGCCACCGCGCCAACACATATTTCTGTCTCGTCGGGGTGATATCTTTTGTCAGCCCGAGCGAATATGCTTACTATTTTTGGACTTGCTTTACGGGAACTAGAAAGTGGATTTCTGACACAAACAAAACCACATTGAAATCATTCTCAGGAACCCTTTAAACTTGGTCAGTCATCAGTGCTAAATTAAAAGGATCCGCCTCGCGACGCAAATTGAGTTGAGTGATGAGTCTGTGCGCACTCGCCTGAGCCTGAGGAGATGCGCTCGCTGCAGATTACCACGCGGCCTCATTAGTCCCGCTTGGCTATACTATCGCGGAGCATAGAGCACGAAGTTGAGGATACGCGCTGCATAATTAATGCTACAGTGGACGATGTGGATACACGGAAACTCGCTCCACCATCAGGGCAGACGGCGGGGCAAACACGTTCCTGCGAGTTGCATAGAAAGTTTTTCAACCACTTTCCTCTTCTGAAACATAGTTAAATGAAAGCAATCTAAAGTGAAAATTTGATCCATTGCGGCAGAAATACAGCTTTTACCTCGGCCATAGCAATTTTGCTGGGGTTTAGGAATAATTTTTAGGGCTAGAAGTCATTACGGCTATATCAATCACGATCATTATAGGCGGCTTGAACTTCTAGTGGCAAAGTCATTCATTACACGATCTGCAAGTCAAAAGTGAGCTTTCTAGAAAATAGTTGGTCTCCACGTTTGTCTTGTAACTGCTAAACAAGAGGAAATATGAGCGCTAATTAAGACTAAGAAGATAGTTATCCAACCGGGGGAAAGCTAGTATAAAACATGGTGAAATGGAGGACGAAAAACGTGGATACCATGTCCTATTTTGCGGAAGGGTTCCAGGCCAGAATATGTTTTACAAGACGCCGAATCATAAATATTCTGCCGCATGTTTCTTCTATCGTAATATAACACTGCGCTAAATGCTGCTTTACCCGTCGAGGTGCAAACATAGCGGTATTACATCAGCATAAGCGACGTCATAACAAAAGGTGTCGTCAGGGTATCGCAGTTAAGATAACGTTATTCTAACCACAGTGTTTGTTGCAATAGGCTAGAGGAAAGACGACACCGCGAAGGTTTTCCGAAAATTGTGTGTTCCCAAGCGCCGAATAAGACCCCATGTTTGCTGTTGACTGTAACGATCGGCTCCTTGGTTGTTTTATTTCAACAAGCTCAAAATGATGTGGCTTGTCAAATTCCAACAACTGCAGAAAGCACATTAACGTAATATGGACGAAGCATCTGCGCTTCACTACCTGGGCAAGTACTTAGCTCCAAGTATGAAAGAGCTTAAATTGAAGTAAATCAATGAACCTACGGTAAAACAAGGGTAAGCTTGGTGGATACTGCGCTGAGCCAATATGTCACAAGCAGTGTGTTCTGGCGATGGCTATATTTCCACGTGTAGGTGCGTCATAAAGAGCGTACGCTTCAAGCCATATTTATTAGAAAGCCACTTTCAACAACATTGTGAAGGAATATAATTCACTTTCCGTGCAGTTCAAAAATGTTTTGAAGCTACTTTGATGCACAAAAATATCCATAATCCCAAATAAAACACAGAATGAACGGCGAATCACTTTTATCTTTGATCTTACGAGAAAATCCAGTACATCAATACCCATTGGCTGTGAAAGGCAAGAAATAAAGTCCGATTGGTTATGAAGGAGCAATGGGCAGCGCGGCGTTTTAACGGACCCTCGGCGCTGTGGGCATACGTTGCACTAATGATAATGAGAGGTTCCGTTGGGCTATAGGACATCAGCATTTTCGAATTCGAAACTCTTCAGTAGTGCTCAGTTGTGCCAATGCATATGAAAGATTGATGCTGATCGAGAAACGTGTTACAAAGGCTCCAGCCCTGAATAATGAGTAACTGACCTAGGCGAAGCGTGTGAAGGAGCTACGCGCATCAGTTGTCTTTTGGGGAGTAAGGGAGCGAGGAGGCATCGCAATGTATTATCAGGCGTATCAGACACAGAGACCGACTATAATCGGCGTCTACTTAAATGTGTGGGAATGACTTCTTTTGTTTAAAGATCCCAGGTGTCGTCCAGGAACGTAGCATTGCAAAACTGGCAAGGTACTCAGAAATCGCAATGCTTTTTCATTCTTTTTGTTGATTTGTACACAAAGGAACCCCTTAAATAGGGCTGTCGAGCATTCATAGTGGAAGTGTTTTATTCATTAGTCATGCGCCAACTTCGGAGAGCTTGGTGAGATATGCTCGTTGCAACATAACGAAATATCACAACGTATAACGGCTTGACAAGCGCTGACATGTTCTTATTCGGCAAGACTGGACGTAGCCGTATGAAGTTTTGGGTGATAGAGCGGTCGAGTGCTAGATTCTTCTCTTTTTTTTTTTGCCGTAACGTATGCAAGCAAGAAGCAGGATAAACATAAGATTTTCTTTGTACTTTTCTACTTCTACTCATACAGAGCAGAGGTATAGCTACTAAATGTTAGTGGTTTAAAAGAATTCCAGCATCTACATTTCATTTTCTCTCCCTCGCTTACTATTTATCTCCCTATATATACAACTCCCCGTCTCTTCCCGAAAAATATGGTGGAACCGCACTCCGCTGGTGGTACTGGTTGGTGGTTTCTTCTCTTCACAGCAAGATTTTTATCGCCATACTCTCCGCACCGTAAAAAAAGATGTTAGAAACCAAGAATGAGTATGCCACACCATTCTGATATTTTCAATAAGCATGAGTGCAACTATACGAAGAAATTTCATCAGTCATAGTTGTACAGCGTAGTGCATGAGCAGGGTAAGATTACGCTCAACTTGGACGAGATAATAAAGTAGCAGAACGATTCTACACAAGGCTGTATACCAACGACATTAGACCAGGAGAAACTGCAGAGAGTACAAGTTCAAATAGCGATGCCCCACTAGCAACTAAACAGGAAGTTGGAAAGGCTTTCAAAGGCCTGAAAATACGAAAATCGGCAGGAGACAACGGCATAAGCATCAATCTTTGAAGGAGGAAGGAGATGCAGTGAAAGAGATTGCTGTACTATTTTCGGAATGCTTAAAGACTCAAAAAATTCCCGTAGCCTGGAAAAACGTCAACTTTTGTCTGATACATAGAAGGGAGATTCCAAGGACATTAAGCATTACAGATCCATGAGCCTTCTCTCAGTTGTCGACAGGCTGTTTACCAAAGTTATTGTTACCTGCATAGGTGGCAGCCTGCATTTCCAACAATCCAGCGAGCAGGCTGAGTTTAGGAAGGGGTACTCAATCATGGATCACGTCGATGTCGTCAATCCAGTGATAGAAAAATCCGCAGAGTACACTAAACCCCTTTACATTGCGTTTAGAGAGTGTGAAAAAGCGTTTGATTCCGTGCTCACCGCAGACGTTTTAACAGCACTAAAAGACCAGGGAATAGAGGAAACCCCCATAAAGTTTCTAGAAGACATATCTAAGGGACGCACGGGCAGGATAATCCTCCACAAGCAAAGCGATAAATTTCCGATCCGAAAGGGAGTAAGGCAGGGAGATACCATCTCTCCCAAACTATTTACAGCATGTCTGGATGGGGTATTTAGAAAGGCTGACAGGGAAAACATAGTGTTAAGGGTAAACGGAGAATAGTTGAGCCATTTGAGGTTTGCGGATAACATAGTCATGGATGAGTGAGACTGCACAACACGTGCAAACAATGCTTGAGACTTGCAAACAGAGAAAGCGGCACGTGGCGCTAAAAATGAATTTCACTCACATTTATTTAAAAACGAGAAATAAACAACCCAAAAACGTCCCCTTCAGCTTAGGAAACGAAACGCTAGAAGAAGTAAATAAGTGTAACCTAAGCAGATGGTTAGTGGTAACTCCAACCATGAGAGAGAAATCCAGCGCAGAATAGGTATGTGTTGGGAAGCACTCGGCAAGCACTCCTAAATAAAGAAGAGCAAGCTACCTCTGTCACTCAAAAGAAAAATCTACAACCAGTGGATAGTGCTGGTGATGACGTAAGGAGCTGATACTTGGCGCCTTAATAAAACAACTAGAAAGCCAACTTATACATGCCCAACGGGCCATATAACGAATAATGTTAATAATAACACTCAGGGTCAATAAACGAGTTACCTTAATCAGAAAACAAGCCAGAGTTGACGATATCATAGTTCAAATAAAGAAAAAAGGTGGACTTGGGCTGGCCATGTAATGAGAGAAACAAGCAGCCGGTGGGCAATTCGGGTAACCGTGTGGATACCAGGAGATGGCTTTAGAAGAAGGGGAACGCCAATAACACGATAGAGGGAGGGCATACGGAACTTCACGGGAGAACTGTGGACTCGAGCTACGCAGAACAGGAGCGGTTGGAGGTCAATGGGACAGGCCTTCTTCCTGCAGTGGACCTGAGCATGCTGCTGCTGCTGATGATGATAATTGTTGTATAGACGTAATGGCCCACTTTCACAAACAAGACAAAAGAACATTATAGACTGAAAACTACCCAATATAAACGCCATTTGTGCCAGTTCTTTGTGATGCTAGCATAGTTTGTCATGCTTGCATTCGCTAACCGCTTGGTTGCGAAGAAACATCTGACGTCAACCTCAATACACCCGTACGGCTACAAAGTAAAGCTGAACATCTTTCTTTTGTAGCCATAAGGCTGCGTTGAGGTGGATGTTAACTTTTTCCTTCTCAGAAAGTACTCCGCTGTGGGGATTTCCCCTAAATCTGGTCGATTAACCGCTTGATCAAAGCCCTTTTCTAGTTGTGGGCTCGGTGTGCAGATGAACTCGTTTTCGGATTTATCGGCATACCGCATTCACGCAGCAAATGAGGTGGTGAATTTGCGATGCTCTATACCTAAGAGTTTACTACGTGTTCTAATGTTGTTTAGCAAAACATGGTGGGCGATTTCGAGCATCTTTCGTAAAAAACAGGAGCTTTACGCCAAATGTTAAGGACGAGAGTCAACGTAATGTTGTTGTTGTTGTTTCGTTGTTTTGCTGTTGTTTGTTCTTGTTCGAACGAGAAAACGGGCGGCGCTGTAAAGAGTAAATAAATTAGTAACACACGTGAGATCCGGTGGGATCTCAACACATATCTTCACAGCAGCAGACCGATGCTCTACCGAGTGTGCGATCCCAGCTTTATTTGATTCCGTATGGACTGGATTTGACAATGTACAAAACCTTACAATTCAGCAGCGTAAAATTGCGCGCATACGATGTCAACAAAAGACGGACGTCAGTTAAAATGCACTAATAAGGGTCAGCTGCTCTATATGGGGCAGCTACGTTGCGAACCCCCCCCCCCCCCCAAAAAAAAAAAAAAAACTGGTCGCGTATCACCTCCTTTCGCTGCGAATGTCGTCAAAAGACGATAATCTTTGTAGAGATTTGCCGAGGAAATGCCCCCCTTTGCTTTCTCGCTCACCTCTAATGCTCTTCCTGTACCGTCGCGCTCATCCCAAGATAAACACACTAAAGATTTGCTCAAGGCGATTTGAATATACCGCGTTCTACTGCTATAGGCCGGGTTCATCGATGCCAGCGCTATAGTACGCGGAGACGCGCATGAATCGAGGCCTACTTCAAGGTTTATAGAACCGCATTGCCGTGCTCCACGTGCGTTACAAGCAGAACGTGGAACTTAGCTAGTTGAACCTTTCGTTGCTGTTGCCGCGTGATTTCTCATTAGACGCCACGAGGTGGCGCGGGAAACAGCAGGCGGCGGTTTTCTGCAGTAGATGTAGAATATCATTTGCTATCGAAAATCCATGCCTCCATGAATTTTAAAGACGATAGTCTTTCTTGGTCTACTTAAACCCAGAAATGTTTGTCTGTCTGTATGCCTGATTGTCTCTCTGTCTGTCTGTCTGTCTGTCTGTCTGTCTGTCTGTCTGTCTGTCTGTAACTCGATTCAGCCACCGGGCCAAGGTAAACAAGGCCTGCGCAATATTCTTATATAGTCACAGCTAAATCTACCTGTCTCAGTCCTGTGTAATGTATGAACATTACCTGTGTAATGTTCATACTTGTCAACATTGTTGAATAAGAACAAGACATTAGGCAAATATAAGACAACAAATTAATACGGAAGTGATATTTGCAGTGTTCCTTTATCAAAAATCATACATTCTTGATTTTTTCAAAATTAAATACTTCATCAACTGCAGGAAAAAAATTCACTCCGCTGTCACCTGCTGTCGCCCGCGCCACTAAAGCTTCTGGCGGCGTTTTAAGAAATCAACCGGCAACAGTTACGAAAGGTTCCATTAGATAGGTTCCAGGTTATGCTTAGAATGCAAGTGGACTGGAGCAGCGCAGTTCTATAAACGTTGAAGTAGGGCGCCTCGATCCACGCACGTCTCCGCGGTACGGCAGCGTTGGCGTCGAGACACATGACCTGGAGCAGTGGAACGCGGTAAATTTAAAATTATTTAAGCAAACCTTTGGCGTCTTTACCGTGAAAAGAGCGCGACGCAAGAGGAACAACATGAGAGGTGAGCGGGAAAGCTAAAGAAGGCATTTACATGGCAAAAGTCGATACAGACTATCGTCTTTTGTCGACGTTTGCAACGAAAGAAGCCGATACGCGGCCAATTTTTTAATAAAGGAACACTGTAAATATCTTTCATATAATAGTTTTAGATGTTATATTTGCGTAACATCTTGTTAATGTTCAACATAATGTTCAACATGAACATATAAACCGGGAGACGTTCACATTTGGCTGTGAGTGTATACGACTATTGCGCAGTACACAGTTTACTTTGGCCGGGTGGCTGAATCGAGTCACAGACAGACAGAAAGACAGACAGACCGACAGACCAAAATTTCTGAGTTTAAGTAGCCCAAGAATGACTATTGTCTTTAAAATTGTTATTGTTCAGATTCTTTTTTGGAAGCACATGCCGACTCGGAAGAATGACCCGTAATCAAGAGCATTATGGGGATAAAGTGCCCACTTCACAAAATTCATCAGAACTGTGAATGGAAGCGTGAAAGTTCAAGAATAGTGCGGGGCGCCTCCAGCCTAAACGTGATGGCACGTGAGTAGAACCAGTGCACACCGGACACTCATAAAAAATATTCCAGGGTGGCTGTCGCGCGTGCCAGTTTGCTTCATGACGTATTCGCGCAGTAAGACAAAGAAATGAAAGCAAAGAAACAGACGCAAACGCGGGTTAACACAAAAGGAGAAGTCGAATTACTTCAGGCCAAAACACAAGAAACGAAAACGACGAAAGAGAAGCCAATTTTATGTAGCAGTAAACAAGTTTAATTCAATAAATAAACAGACTTCAGGGCCCGACAAATTTTTTGCCATGCTTCGATCGGAGCCTACTGAATGCGTGCAAACATGTGTCATGACGTGTTTTTGTGCTCGTGTTTTTGACCTTCGTCCACTATAAATAAATGGAAAAATGGCAATAGAAGAGGGCGAATACAAAGTACAAGAAAAGGCAAGCGAAGATGAGGACTGACAAAACTCCACACTGAAATCATCTCACCGCTGATAATAGGGTTACAAATCCTTTCAGTGCTTCATTTTGTGACAATGACATCAACCTTTAACAAAGCCATTCGTTCTTCCAGGGCAGTTACAATCAGTAGGCTTCGTATTGATAAAATTAAAAAAATCTGCGCGCCGTTCGAGAAACCTGTTATGAAAAATACTGCATGGTTATAGGTCTTTTTGGAGTACAGGTTGTGCGGCTGTGATAAAGGACGCAGAAAACAAAAGAAAAAAAAAACAAGAATAAAGGAAAAAAGAAGAGCCTTGTATTATTTCTTCCAAAATATCAAGTAGCTGTACTTTAGTGTTGCTTCATGCTATATCGCCGTAGAAAATGTGGGAAAGCTTTGACTGCGCAATGACAACACTATTCTGATTTTTCTTTTTGATCGCCCAGCAACGTTGTTTTCCACGAACACGGCGCACCACGCAAACGACCAGCTACAAACGAGGACTGCCATCTGCAAGCGTTTAGGCACCCAGTACCATTCCCAACTGCTCCCACTTCATAAAAGAACCCATTGGAAAGCCAAAGCGATAACCCAAGCGTCAGGCAGCCTTTAATGTCTCCTCCCATTAGTGTACTGCGACAACGAATAATGCGCCCAGGCGCAGTGCCTTTTTTATGTGTGTCGGTATACAACCATGAATGGCAAAACGAAATGAAGCACGAAACCTATTGAAGGATTAGCATGTTCATGTTCACCGAGCCAACGAAAAAGACGATTTATTGCTGCGATTTTTTCTGCCTCGAGGTCCTACCGCACTAGTTGTCTTTTTTCGCTGACATTCAAACATTGATTCTTATTGATGTCTTCCATCTCTACGCATCCAAAAATTACAAGAGATCTTTCGGAGTATGCTTTCGAACTCAGTTTGTCCACGGTTTACGTTTAGGGGTACCTAGCCCCTCTATCGGTGCTTTTACCTGAAACCATCGTTCTCAACTTCTCCTCAATGCACAATTTACCCTGAGCTTCTGTAACTGCAAACAACGCTCAGCAAGTATTTCACTACCCCGTTCTGACTGTTGTTTTACTATGCTCGCCTACAGCCAATGCCCTAGAGTTCCCTGAATTACCTCCAGTCACAATAGCGTGCATGGACTCAAATTGAATATTGCAATCCCAAATTGCGTGCCAGGAAACATTACACCTTTCTTAATTCGTGAACTTTCTTCTAGAAGCAACGGCTGTCAAAAATGGAACCACCTGTGAAAGGCGTTTTTGTATGTTTCAAAATGATACACGGAAAAGGTTCGGAAGTGACGCCTCAATACCAGTAGCAAAACTTTACAGAATGGGTGAAGAGGGCAGGTGATCAAGGGAAAATCCAGAGCCGTTATTACAAAAAGCCTAAACACTGCAAAAAATCAAAAAGAATGCGTCAAACAGCAGCGCTTGCGTATTTGACACCTCTTGGGGCGGACGATTATTGGATGAAGCTGTTTGCTGGAGAGATAAAATCTAAGCCACAAATAAAATAGTGGCCAAAGTGATAAAATTTGCTGCATAGAATAAAGAAACGTGAAAAGCACGATGTGTCATCTTGTGGCTTTGTGACAACATACCTTACAGTAACAAAGCGATAGAAATGAGAGGAGGCGTAATTAATCGGAAGTGACAAATTTCGAATTAATTTTTGAATTGTAATCACTTATACGAAGAACGTGAGCCCTCCTGCTATGCTCGCATTTTATATCTGTTGAATAATGTGCTTCTTTAAGCCCACTTTGCAGTGTTGCATCTAGATAGTGTGGCCTTCCACTGGTTAAAGGCAAGAAAGCTTAGAGCATCAGCAGTTGCTTTTTTGTGTACTTTGGTTCCGTTGTGATTGTACATTGTTTCCGAGTCACCTTTTCCGTTTAAAGGCCAGGCAGCCACGAGAATCTTGCATGCTTTCTGACAGCCTCTTACGCTCGGCATATCGTGCTGTAAAAGTACGCATGCTCCACTATATGCGTCTTCTTGAAATTACGCTCATAAAACCCAAAAATAACGCTGCAGATATCTGCACCGCAAAGTTCCCTTTGTCACCTTGTAAAGCCGAAATCTTGAGCTCATGCTTTGAAGGGGACGTCGTAGCTTCGTAATGCGCCGGTAGTTTGATATCCTCACTGCTGTCCGTGCAGTTATTAAAAATTTAGATTTTATATGTACGGCACCCATGAATAAGCCCTCATTAATTAGGTACGTAGGTGTCCGTTCAGCGTGTAGGAACTGAGTTGCAAGATAACGCAGAGAGAAGTAACCGGCTGCGGTAAAGCACCGTGTCTACTTTGTAATACAAAGAGATTTTGATGCGCCTATTTGGTAAGCAACTGTTTTTATAACCTTTCTCGTGATCATTTAATGTACATTATAAAACTTCGCACGAAAGGGACTTAAATGGGGCATATAATTCAAACGGATAAGCGCAGATGTATTTATTGACATGTTCGTACCCACTACCCAAGAAACAGTTTATTCTCAATGAGCCGACGCAAGCCAGTAGTCTGTGAAAGAAAATAAATACACTCTCTTCATGTTAGCGGAAGCCTAAAATGTGCACTATACAATTCTTATTCAGGTCCACTACGAAGTGAATAGTTCCTGAATCGTTTATTCTAACGGTTTGAGTTACAGATTGGTCCCTTCGCCCCCACTTCTACGCCATATCAAGGGTTACACGGCGGCCTGACCTGGATTCCAACAATTATTTAGCGTTTTTTTTTTCAAATGGTCACTAACAAAAACAGACTACCAGTTTATTAAAATGGCACAAAGATATTTTACCCCAAACCTGGTACGGACGTGGACGGGCTTTTCATTTCTAAATCATTAGGCTTCCTTGAGCCAGAAGGCCGGCGTCCGGTGGCATCCTCCTCCTGTCCCCTTCCTCTGCACGTCTGTTACGTGTATGTGCAAAAACTTTGCCCTTGCTATACAGTGTAGTCTCGTAGATACGTTTTTCTACGGGAACCGGAAAATGAAATGTATTATGCAAAAATCAAGTTGTCTAAAAATGTTACAAATAGGCGGGAAATATGCATACTCCGTCAGCAACTCAATTTTGATGAGCAATATTGAAGTAGTGGGTCAATTGTCCTGCAGGCTCTACATTTCAGCACCCACGAGTAAATTCTTCTTATGCGCAAAAAAAACTAGGCTGCCGGTTTTTTTTTTTTTTTTTGCTTTGCCAGACACAGTTTTGAACGACGCTCTGAGCCGTGTCTTCGATTGATGAAACCAACCACCGCACGCTTGGACGTCTTCAATGTCCAAGGAAAGCGCGATGTTGTCACCATTTTTGTGTAGAATTGACCCGTCGACGATGACTCCTGCCGCTCTAACTTCTTTGAGCCATGTAAGTAGGACGTCTTCCATGAGCTGATGCTCCGCACCTCTTAAGTTTTTTTACATCGGGGCTGAAAACTTGCAGCTTCTTTCGAAGTTCATTTTCAATAATGTGCAACCAAGCTCGCGTGCCTAGTCCACGTGCTTCCTCTTCGTGTTCTCTTCGAATTTCCGTACGATTTCCACTTTTTCTTTTAGACTGAGTGTCTTTGCGTTTTCTCTACATCATCACAAGCCTAGCAGCCCCACCGCGCACAGCAACGAGGCAGACAGCGAAATTGATTGATTGAATATTTTATTGGAGAAAGGGGGGTGTCTGCCGTACGGTGGGGAGAGGAGACGGAGGGAAGGGGATACTAATCAAGGACCGCATTCGAAGGGAGCATTCTTATAATGGGGACCCGTAAGTCTTCACCAGGGTCGACCGCAGTTTTACTACTCGCGCCAGACCACACTTAACTGCAAAAACAGCACTTGTTAAAGGGCGCGTTCGACAACCTAGTGTGAATGCGCCCACTGAAGGGTGGGCGCGTTGACACTAGGTTGTCGAGATCTGATTTGGCCTCAGTGTTGTAGTAGGGGTATCGTGGGTGCGTGTTGGGGCATTTTGTCAGTTTCTGGTTAAAGTGAGGAGTGTAGGCTGGCTCTGCGCATAGCTTGTTGATGAAGGCTTCTTCGGATCTGCTGCAGGAGACAACGTTGGTAAGATACCCAGGGGGTGTAACCTGTTGGTAACGTTGTTGTTTACTTTTGTTTAGTCGGAGAAGTAAAAAGGCTTGAGGAGTGGGCGAGGCAGCTGAAAGGGGAACCAGTGGAGGCGTAAAGTTCAAACACTCCTGTGCCGCATCGTGGGTGGACTGCTTCCCTGGGCCGGTATCCTACTCGCTTTGGGGATCCCAAACATGTGGGGAGAGCGGCAAGAGGACTATAATTCAGGTCAAATAAGGCGTGTGCAATTGACTCAAACAGGTCGACAAGTCATTACATCACTAGGACACTACCCTATACCCACGAAAGAACTAAAAAAGCATCCCCCTAGCCCTGCGAGATTGCACCCGGGTGGCCCCAAATAGACGGATTACGCACGTAAACTACCACTTTGGCCACCGGGCTGCCCGTGCTCCAGCCCTGACTGCGCGATACGGGAGCGACCCCACTGCCCCATACACAGATGTTACCCCCCGCCCTGTTAGCGCCTGCCACGTAGCCTGCGTAGTTACGCATACTGGCCAATTCATCAATGCCGTCACTACTTCTACAACATCAATAGATGTCGCTGAAGAAATACCCATTGCCTTGGCCGCACTTCCCCCTCTGAACCAGTCACTATCATCACCGATACGCAAGCAGCTTGCCGAAACTACCAGATTGGCCGCATTTCTTTATCAGCTCCACTCATCCTCAACAGATGCTCGACGACCCCTGACATCGGCATCGTCGACGTCCGCGTCAATGAAGCGGCTCCCGCCTCGGCTCATATACACCGAGCCCTTGCCGACGGTGGCCAATGTGTACCCTTCTAAGGGCATAGCGGCTACACAGAGATTCTCCCCCGTTACAAGCTAACTCGCCGCAGCCTCCCACCGCCACACTGGCTGCTCTGCAGAGAGGAAGCTACAACTTGGCGGCGGCTCCAGACGAATACCCCCCCCCCCCCCCCCCCACGTTCCACGCGCCTCCACCTCATGTTTTCTTCCCAATAACCTCCCCTTTGTGTTTACTGTCCCCTGCCTGGCGCCATATACCACATAGTATGAGAATGCCAACGTACTACAGACTTTCTCCTACTTCGCAGCCCCACCTTGGAGCCGTGAAGGACTTCCCTGACCAGCCCAGGCACGAATACCCTACTCAAATTGGTTACCGGAGCAAGGACAGCCAGCCGAAGTCAAGGCATCCCGGACTAACGATGCCTTTCACATGGGGAGTCCCATACCCCAGGCTCTGCTCTATAAATAAAATATGTATTTGTCTGTCTGTCTGTCTGTCTGTCTGTCTGTCTGTCTGTCTGTCTGTCTGTCTGTCTGTCTGTCTTCTCGTGGCCTGGAATCCAGTAAATCTGATGTGCACTTTGCGGCTTTTGAAAAGTTTTTGTGTAAGAGTCTATATACAGCTGCCGAGCGGGTGCAAGGAGAGTGGCTTGCGAAGTTCTTGACTGGGTACAGACGAGTCCGTTAGAATACGTATTTTGGCTGGCGGTCGGGTATTGAGCTCGTAGAAAATAGAATGAAAGGCGTAATTGATGGCATGGAGTTCACCTTGAACATAAAAAATAGCCCCAGAACCACAACAGCACTACACAACCCAGCAACTAAGCAGGAGAACAAAGAACAGCATGGAAATCCTGAAGCATGGCGAGAAGTCGGGAAGAGAAATCGCTGCCTGCCACACTCTTTGATTATGATGATGATGATGGTTGGAGTTTTTTTGGCGCAAGGCCACCTGGGGCAAAGAGCGCCAAACAAAAGTATGTAAAAGAAAATAGTGGCTACTAAAGCCAAAATAACAGCAGTAAAATCAATCAATGGCAATGGTGATGGCTGGTGTATAGGGCCAGTTTTGATTACGCATGATAGGAAATGAGGTTTAAAAACTTAACGTCTGACAAATATTTCAAAACACGTTGCACAGAGACCATGGCATTGTCACCCAAAAACAAGGAAGGGTGTAGCGGAAAGTGTTGTTTGTATAGTTCCTTGAAGTGTCTGTGTCTTGTTGTGTCGAGTGCCTTGCATGTTATTAGGATGTGGACTACGGATAGGCCCTCCCCACACCTGCTACACACAGGTCTTGGAGAGCTAGTGAGCAGGTGTGAGTGTGTTACATGTGTGTGGCCTATCCGCAACCTAGCTAAGGTAACTTCAATGTGTCTGTTGTGTGAGTCAGTAGCGTATGGTCCCAAGTGTGGTTTTATTACGTGTAACTTGTTATCTGTCTGTTCACTCCAGTGTGTTTGCCATGTGTTGTGAAGTTGGTGGCTGATGTGTGGCTTCATATCTGTGTACGGCAGTGTTGCTATGCCCACTGAATTCAAGAGTGTAGCAGCAGTGGCCATTTCATCTGCGGTTTCATTCCCGGCTATTCCACAATGGCCAGGAACCCAACATATTGTTATTTCAAGACTTGATGCGTATGCCGCCATAAGGGCCTTAAAAACAAGATTGATTACATAATTTTTTGAGCGTTTTCTGGACAAAAGTGCACGTACAACACTAAGAGAATCTGTAAAAACTATGGACTTTGGAATTTGATGTTGGACAATGTGGTCTAAGATAAGTAAAATGCCGTGTGCTTCAGCTGTAAAAATGCTGTTGTGTGAGTTCATTCTTTTTGCCATGTTAAAGTTCAGTCCATGGGCAGCACAAGACACAGCATCAGCTGTCTTTGATGCGTCGGAGTAAAACTCTGCACACTGGTACTTATCCTGCAGGAAGAGGAAATGCTGCATAATAGCTGCCCTTGGTGCCCGGTTTTTGTCGAACTGCACAAAAGACAGGTCACAGGAAACATCCCTGGCCTGCCATGGTGCAATAAAATCAATGATCGGTGTCTTGTGGATATATGAGAATGACACTGCTAGCTCAGAAGCTTCTGCTCTCACTCTGAGAGGGAACGGCATGGGAATAGATGGACGGTTTAAAAAGAGCTGCTGTGAGGATGCATCATGAATGGTCGAGTTAAGAGGATGATTTGTCAGAGACATAATTTTTGAGGCATACAAAAGGTCAGTGTATATCCTCTGGTGATACAGGGACCATTTGTGGCACTCTGCATAGAGGCTTTCGACAGGGCTGGTGCGAAAGGCGCCACTAGCAAGGCGAAGCCCCAAATGCAGAACTGGGTCAAGCATTTTAAGTGCCGTTTTCGTTGCAGACCCATATACGACGCTGCCGTAGTCCAAGCGAGATCCTACCAGTGCAGTATAAAGACGCAGGAGTAGCTGCTTGTCTGCACCGTACGATTGGTGAGAGACGACTTTAAGGATATTCATAGTTTTTAGGCATTTCTGTTTAAGCATTTTCAGATAAGGAAGAAATGTTAGTTTGTTGTCGAATATTAGGCCTAAAAACTTGTGCTCCTTTTCTACATGAATCGACACGCCGTTTAGAGTAATGTCAGGGTCCACATGGATCCCACGAACACGGGTGAACACAACACAAGTACTTTTTACGGGGTTCAGCTTAAAGCCGTTTGTGTCTGCCCAGCCAGCAAGTTTGTTCACGCCGAGCTGGACTTGACGTTCATAGATTGACATATTACATGATTTAAAAGATATTTGGACATCATCTACATAAACTGAACAAGAAATGGTTGGTGGCAATACCTTACGGAGTGAGTTCATCTTAACTATGAAGAGTGTGCAGCTCAAAACACCTCCCTGAGGCACGCCATTTTCCTGAACATGTACATTAGAAAGTGCACTACCAATTCTTACACGGAAAGTTCGTTCAGACATGTAGCTAGAAAGTGTGCTGAGCATGTTGCCCGAAACACCGAATGACTTCAAGTCACTCAAGATGCCGTATCGCCATGCCGTGTCGTAGGCCTTTTCCATATCAAAGAAGACTGTTATACAGAACTGTTTGGGAATGAAGGCATCTTTTATGTAGGATTCCAACGCAACAAGCTGATCATTGGTGGAGCGCCCCGCCCTGAAGCCTGCCTGGCAGCTCTCGAGAAGACCGTTGTACTCAAGGAAGTACACGAGCCTGCGATTGATCATCTTCTCGAAAAGCTTGCACAGGCAGCTCGTCAGGGCTATAGGGCGGTAACTTGAGGGGGACGACGGGTCCTTTCCCTCCTTCAAAAAAGCCACTACTACGGCCTCCCTCCAAGACTTTGGAATGTGCCCCGAAAGCCATATTTTATTATATAGATGAAGAAGTGCTTCGAGTGTGTCTGCGTGTAGGTGTTGTATCATCGTGTATGTAATGTTGTCTGGGCCTGGAGCTGAGGGTTTACACGTGCTTAGAGCAGCCCTCAGCTCATTTAGTGAAAACAGGGAGTTGTAAGAAGTCTGTGATTTGTTGTTGTCGCGTAGGGACTTCTTTTCACAACAGGCTTTATGTTTCAGGAAAGTGTTCGTGTAGTGTGCTGAGCTGGACACGTGTTGGAAGTGTTGTGCGAGTGTGTCAGCCTGGTCTTGGAGTGTGTCCCCTGTAGTGCTGACCAGAGGCAGGCTGTGTGTTTGTTGTCCCTTGAGTTTGCGTATTCGTGTCCATACTTTCCTTGTGTCTGTGTAGGAGTTTATTGATGTTATGAATGTACGCCAACTCTCTCGTTTTGCCTCACGGCGCACACGTTTTCCTAACGCCTTGGCCCGTTTGAACAAGAGGAGGTTCCCCGACGTGGGGTACCGACGAAGGATACCTCACGCCTTGTTCTGGGCCTCTCGCGCCCGCCTACAGTCCTCATTCCACCACGGCCTCCGCTGGTTGCGCGGGGCACCAGAGGCGTGGGGAATGGACTTTTCGGCGGCGTCGAGGATGTGCGCCGTGAGGAGTTGGGTAGATTCTTCAACGTGTAGGTGTCCTATGGATGTGTGGTGTAGTTTGGATGTCTCTGTAAATGTATTCCAGTTAGCTCGTGTTTCATTGAACCTATTATGGGAAGATGGACTGCATGGGCCTTTACCTATGTATGTAAGTGAGGTGGGGAAGTGGTCACTGCCATATGGGTCAGTTCCCACACCCCACTCGAGAAGAGGAAAGAGAACTGCGGAGCCAATAGCCAAGTCAAGACATGAGTATGAGTATGTGTTGTGTCCTATGTTATGATATGTAGGCTGTTTATTGTTGAAAAGGCATGCTCCAGAGGATGTAAGAAACCTCTCTATCAGGCGACCCCGGGCATCCGTACGAGAAGAGCCCCAAAGAGAATTGTGAGCATTAAGGTCGCCTGTTAGAATGTATGGTTCGGGCAGCTGGTCAACCAGCGCCTCGAAGTCAGAGCTCAAAAGTGTGACATCAGGAGGAATGTATATGGAGCATACCGTTATCAACCTATTAAATATTATTAAGCGTATGGCTACAGCCTCAAGGATAGTGTTCAAAGTGGCAGGGTGGCATGGTAAAGATTTCCGGGCGATTATGGCCACACCCCCAGAAAAGTGTGTGCAGCCATCCCTGTCCTTTCTGTATACCAGGTAACTATTCAAGAAATTTGTGTGCTTGGAGTTCAAATGTGTTTCCTGAACACACATTACACTTGGCTGATTAGCATGCAGTATTTCATTTACATCGTCAAGATTTTTAAAGAGGCATCTGCAGTTCCATTGTACTATGTTCTCTCTTCCCATTATGAAGTGTTCGGAGCTACTGGACTGTGTTGTTTATGTGTCGTCTTTCGGGGCTGTGATTCTCGTCTTTTTTGGCTTGTCGGGAGGCTTTGGCGTCGGGACGCGTTCCTTGCGGTGCACCGCAGACAAGAACGGACCGACGTCCATTTCATCCTCGAATGTCCTCGGAGCGCCTGAGGGATCAGGCTCCTTGGACCGCGAACCCTTTGGGGTGCGCTTTTCCTTGCCCGCAACCACCGAGGGATTCAGGAACGCCTCGGATGGCGCAGGCGGTGCAGTGGTGGTGGGAGCTGCCGCTGGCTCCCCCAAGTCCATCTCCTCTGCGCCCTCGCCCGTGGTTTGGGACGCTGGAGTGGAAGTGGAGGATGTAGCATCGCTTCCACCAGACGTGGTTGCGGCCACAGCCGCTGCTGGCTCGGCGAGCGGTGCGGAGGCGGGTTGGGCTGCCAGAGGCAACCCAGGGGGGGGGCGGCGGCGGGACCAAGTCCGACTCGCGGTACTGGGTCCCCGCCGAAACCAGACGCCGCTCCGCCCCCCGGCGAGCTGCGTCGGCGTACCTCCCCAGGGGGAAAGAGGCGAACCTCTTTCGCGCCTCTGGGAAGGTGATGTTTTCCGTGACCTTGATGTTTATTATTTTTTTCTCAAGCTTGAACCGCTCGCAGGTTCGCGAATATGCAGCGTGAGGTCCTTGACAATTGGCACAGAGCAGTTGATTGGATGAACAGTCATCAGTGAGATGGTGTTGGGCACATTTAGCGCAGGTTGGCTGGCCCCGGCACGAGTTGGTACCATGCCCGAACCGCTGGCACTTGTAGCAGCGACGCGGATTCGGGATGTACGCTCGAACGGAGCACGAGATAAAGCCTGCCTTAATGGATTCAGGAAGTGTGGAGCGGTTGAAAGTCAGGATTATATGCTTTGTGGGGATTTCCTTCTTGTCTCGTCTGATGGTTATACGCCTCACTGCAGTTACACCCTGATCTTTCAGGCCTTCTAACAGATCAGCTTCAGTCTCATTCAACAAATCAGTCTCCGAAATCACCCCCTGAGAGCTGTTGAGGCTACGATGGGGAGTGACTCTGATTGCCAGATCTGCCATGCAGGTTTGAGACAGGAGGTTAGTGGCTTGTTGCTGCGTCTTGACATTGACTAGAACTTCACCGGTACGGAGTTTCTTAGCATCAAACGATTTTCCGAGGATGCCTTCCAGGAACTTAGTGATCAAGAATACGGACATGGAAGAAACAGGGTTTGTTTTGTCAACTGCCTCGATAACCAAGAATCGAGGATAGTTGTCAGGTTTCGGAATGTGGATTGTTGGAAGGGTTGGAAAGGAAACATCGGTGCGGCCCCTTTTCGGGGGCCGATCACGTTTGGGGGGGGAAGGGGGGGGGGTTTGAATTATCCATATAGCATTGGAAAAAAGTAGGGGACGGGGGTACTTTCGTCTCAAACCTTACCCTAATAGCTTGAGAGGTCCCGGAGCTCCCTGCCTGGTGAACAGACAGGGAGCCCATCCGCCGGAGCTTGACCTGGGCTCCGACGGCCACCGTTCGTGGTTTCTAACCCTCCACCTATAAACACATCGCCACGGTTGGATCCAGCTTATGTTTGGGGGCTCGGGGTCCGCGGTATCGCCAGTACCGTCACCAAGATTGCTCACGCTCCGGCTCCGGCTCCGGCTCCGGCTCCCACGCTCCGGCTCCGGCTCCCACGCTCCGGCAGCCCTAGCGGCTCTGAAACGTGCACATGGTGGTTTGTTGGAACATGGTTTGAGTATGGTATATATATATATATATATATATGAATGTCAGGTTGCTGCTAGGCTATCCATTACGCCACCGTTGGGACTGTTTGCTGAGCCAAGGCGGTCAGTGAGCCGATAACACTAACGTTAAGCCTAACACCTTCCGGGACCCGTAGGATTGGCAAATTTATATACTCAGAAGTTTTTTTGTTTAATGCTAGTAAGAGTACCCCCACAGTGTGTCACGCCGATAAGGCAGACAATACCTGCAGTAAGGTTACCAGCGAGTTCTATTTTCATGCGACTATCGAAACTGACCCAGTATTACCCAACCAAAAAGCACCATGAAGCCTCAGACATAATTTTCCGTTTCGTTAAAGTGGCAAAACTCACTCAGTGCGACCAACGTTGGAATTAACCCACATGCTCGCTGATGGTGCAACCAGACACCAATGCTACAACCATGCAAATGTGTGGGGAGTAAGCAGCAGTGACAGAATGCTATTTTTTACCGAACGTATTACCTCTGGAAAATCTGAATCATACATTTACACCATTATGACTAGGCGCTGCTGGGGCAAGTTGAAACACACCATTGGTTAGCTCCCGCAACTTTACGTTGACATTGTAAAACACTTACAACAAGAAGTACTGGTTCCTGTTTTGTGTACAATAGAAGTTTTGCCTCAACTAAAGAATAGACCGCATGCTTATTTGATGTCTCATAGGCACGGAGTTTTTTTGGGATTCTTCACAAAAAAATCCCGATGTGTCAGAAACTCCTGTCACGTAAATTAAATCAGGAAATGTAAAATAATAGCGCCCCACACTACGGTTGTAAACACTTATGCTACGGCCTTAAAGCAACAATACACTTTTTAAATCATCCAAAAATGGCAGCATGCTGCGTCCAGAAGGGTGAAGTAGTATCACGCTGTGCGAGCACAACACGGCTTCCATTTTCCTTTAAAATAATTTCGTGAGCCAACCTCCTAAGTGATGTCGTGACCAAAAATGAGTTAAGGAAACAAATGTTCGGGTGGGGCTGCCTTCCTGAACGGAAGAAAAGTTGGCTGCTCTCAAATATTTTTAGGCTTTTCACACGTGCGACAACCGTCATTTCTTCCCGCGTTGCTAGGCAAGACACAAACTTTCCCATCATCGCGATCGTCTCGGCTGAACTTACAAGGGTACTGCAGGGCGACTTCCTAGTGCAGGACTGACGCCTGCATTTGACGCCGAACCACTTGCGACACGAAGAATTTCCGCTCGGTTGCTCATTTGATGGACACGCACGTCATCGAAGCCCCGCGGTGTCGTTGCTTTCAGCGTTCTTAACTGCAGTGGCCTTTTTTTTGCAAGTAGAAGTGACTTTGCCCAAGAAAGTGGTTGCTAGGATGCCACAATAATTGTCTTTTGTACATGTGGGCTGCTAATAGTCCTTCCGATACTAAAGAGGCTGTGAAGACAAAAAACAACTTCGTTCATTTTTAAAGAACGAGCCATTGGTAACTCACTCAGCTCAATTCCGTCCACGAAATACATTTCATTTACCCAACAAACGCAATAAATATCTAAAATCTCTCAGATTTCGCCCTACACGACATCAGCAGTGGCGCATTAAAGGGAGCTGTGACGCAATACAGGAAAACATGGGTGTTTTAACTGCATATTACATTCAAGTGATTCTATCAAACGGAACCAGAGGCCTCAATATATTTTCACATTGATGTGTGTGGGCAGTGGTTACGGTCGGCGGCCGCCAATCGTACGAACAAGATTTTGTGACGTCACAAAACTTCACCAGAAAGTGGCTCAGGAGACCCCACTTCTGCATTTGTTTTCTTTATCATCATCATCATAGTCAGGTCCACTTCAGGACGGAGCCCTCTCCGATTTATTCAGTATTTGCTTTAAGTTCGGGATAAAATTGGCACTATTGCTATCCGGACAAAAACAGTGTTTACAATACAAGCTCTCGCTTTGTGTTCAAGGCCACGTAAACGTCAACAATGGGGCTGTTCTCTTGTGTCTGCCTTCGGAACAAGAATAGTGTTGTTCTCCTAACATAAAGAAACACAGGTGATCCACAGAATAGAAACAACCCGGGCTGTAGCATCCCTTATCTGCGAACACTACTTTCATCTCTGCACCAGTCCAGCCGAAAATAAACATTTCCAGCTCTTTGCAACTGTAGTTTATAAATTATTCATTCATTCATTCATTCATTCATTCATTCATTCATTCATTCATTCATTCATTCATTCATTCATTCATTCATTTCGTCCAACTCGATAAGCCAGGGTCCTAGTAAGAGCGCGTTGTTTTAAGACGAGTTTAATACCGAAGGCGTCGAACTATGCTAAGAGTGTCTTCTCAGGCAACTTGAAGCTGAAGACCTAAGTCAAGATTATGCGAGCATGCAGACTATTTTTGGCCAGCGTTGTTTCTAGCATGCTCCAGGATGAGTGTGCTAGCTCAACGCTTTCTCACTGTGGCGGTGAGCATTTTTTCCAAGAATAAAAATATCTATTGTATGTTATATTGCTCGAACTTCATCGACTAATTTTTGCGCTCGTTAAACTCATCACTTCCACAGACAGCTACACTAATAAAAAGATTATCTAATCTACCAAACTGTGGCCACTTCGACAACACGTACACTCGGTTTTCTGCTATCCCATTTATCCATGATGTAATAAAGTTTTCTGAACCTCATTTGCATTTCTAACTCGGATGGCAAAAGTGCGAGTGAGTCTTCATGTATAAGCTGCTCTGTTGTCCCCTTTGTAGTCATTACTCTGAACAGAATCGGTCATCATGTTTAGGATCAAGTTATTCTGTACACAAACCATGGCACAAAGCCCCTTACCTGTGAAAAGAAGGCCACAGAGTCCACAAAGCACAGCAGCTGTGCTCTTTGGCATAGTGTGTTCCTGTTAGTACGGATTTGCTATAAAATCAATTTATTTTCATCTACTGTGTTTGATAACACGTCTTGCATTTTCGGGGCGAGCCGTACACTGGCAAAGAGATTGGCAGCATTGCAACACCACCCCCCTGATAAGTTCAATACAGCGCATCCTGTAGTTGTTGCAAGCCTTGCTTTGCCTATTTAGCTCCGGCACAAATGCACGGAACTAATAAGGTTGAGCGTGGCTTACTCTCTGGCCGCAAATGGTGCCGGAGGCAGCGATCGCCACGGGCTTCGCTGCCAGATGACTTCGGCTAAGCGTTGACTTCTTATCTTCTCCTCTAGCCGACGACTGGCTAGCTCGGTTTCTCATTCTTTTGCTCCAGTAATGACGGCTAGCGAGTCGTCTTTGGTTCGTTCTTACTCTGGAGAGCAGCAATCAGGGTTCCATCCTCCAGACCTTGCAACTGCTCCACCACGAACGGCATTTGGCTAAGATTCCTCGCCCTGCTTAATGCAAATGCAATACAGTTGATGCCTGCTTACTGACCAGACGAATGACGATCACTGCCTACGGGTTTAAGGGATCAGACTAGTGCTGGTCGGTCCTGCAAGAGAAATAGTTTCACCAAACCGTCTTTAGGGCCATGAAGAAAAAAGCAAATTTATTCGAGTTGAAAGACATAGCCGTTGGTAACTTCCTCAACTCTGTTTTAGCCACGAAAGACGTTTTGTAACAGAAAAAAAATGCACGATGGGTTAAAGGCTCTGAAATGTTGCGCTGGACTGGCGTAATAGGCATGGGTGACATAATATGAGCCCGCTCTTGCGACATGGTTATCTATGGTTAAACTGCGCGTTCGCGTTCACGTGATACCATCAAATAGAACTAGAGGCCAACAGCAATGTCTCAGTCCTGTTACTTTGCGGTAGGTTTTGTGAGTGGCCGCCAATTACACAAACGATATTCTGACGTCACAGGAAAGTCTCCTGAAAGTGAAATATGCGCCGCCCTGACTACATACGTTTTTTTTTTTTTTAGTATCGCCAATATTTCAAGTTCGCGGGGGAAAATTGATGTGAATGTTATAAGGACGAAGAAAACATTTTATGATTCACGCTTTTATGTAGCTCTACGGTCCCAGTAGGATAAGACCTCAATGAAACGGAATGAATCAAAGTTACCAGAAAAGCCGCTCTAGCAGGTTACGTTCTATGTTCTTGATTTTTTTAGTATGTATTTATATACACATATATTTCGCAATGCCCAGTCTCTGACAACCATGAACCTTGAAAGCTCGTTGAATCGGCTCCTGTTCTTTCGGAAATTCTGATAATTCGGCATTTCTATTCCTTCCCTTCAGTAATATAAATTGCTATACAGCCGCAGACCTTTAATATCTTGGCGGAAATTTTGGCGGAAATATTTGTTATTTCGATGGAAAGCCCCTCTCAAAACGTCATCCGCCCCGCACCGTCTTTCGTTCACCCGCTTTCTCCTTCTTGCGGTGGTGAGGAAGCATGCGTACATAGCGGCCACTAAACCACTAGCGGCGATAAATGGTGGCACACTGTTAAAAGCATAGCGGATTTGTTCGGCCCGAAACATGCGAAAGCTCGGAGTCTACAGCGCTAGTGAAGGTGGATTAATAGGAAACATTCGTCGACCTGCTACCCACCGAAGTTCAGCTTGCTGACTACGTTCCCATTGCTCATGGCGTTGTTTAGTTAAGCGGTGATGAGATCATCAACGATGACTTCGGTGTGGCGTGGACACGTGTGATGTCGTACTGCAAAAGAAGCTGTGGATACTATCGCATTTCAGGAAGAATTCTGCTATGATTCTCTATGAAATACTCTTCCTCTGCAAGCATTGTCGTACGTCCGAAAACGTGTTCTTTCGACGCATAGCAAGAGTACGAGCCATGAATAATAAATACGGCGACAATTCAAAAACACGATATACGGACGCGTCTCCATACAGAAACAAGCCAGCCCACGTCGTGTGTGTCCCCAATGCAGCAGGGCAAGTAACAACCACGCTACCCCATGCGATTTACCCCACCCAATACCCGTCATCCTGCAATTTCTGTCCAACGCCCGGAACACTGTGCCACCAGATTTGGGAGTGCCAGAAGACCCCAGGCCTTGCCCCAATAACCTCCCCCTTCTACAAGCAGTGGGCGAACCGCTTGACGAGCCCGGACCTTGGGATCCAGCGTGAACTGGTGAAGAGGGCCTGGACCGCCAGTCGAGCTCAGGGTATCCCGGAATAGGGAAGCCCCCCACCGGGCGGGCGCCCTAACATCTGCACCGGCTTGACAAATAATGATTTATTCATCATCATTCATCCGCCCAGCTATCCACGAAAAAACAAAAACTAGCATCACCGACTCTTTCGCAATGTTAAGGGGCTAAATTAAAACGCCAATAAATTCAAAAATATCTAGTTAAAAATCAAAAATATGCAGGCGAGGGTCCAGAGTCTGACCATAGTGGGACGTTCATTCTGCGGTGGACCGCAATAAGGTGTTGTTGTTGTTGTCGTCGATGATGGTGACGATGGAGATTATGTTGATGGTGACGACGACAACGATGATGATAATGCACGAATAACTGCAGCAGACATGATAACTGAGAGCTTTAGTGTACTGTATGCAAACGTCTTGCGTGCGAAGTTACTGCCTTGCGTCGTGTACTTCTTATGAAATCGAAGTTCTGTGCAAACGCTGCGATCCCTATTTGAAAATTTTTCCTTAGCATGCCAGGGATAAGTTCACTTGCTTAGATTCCGTATCTTCTCCAAGTCAGTCGGATGCGGATGCGGTTCGCGCATCCGACTAACTTGGAGAAGCTAAGCCATAAAATGCGAAATAAAAAGCGAGAAAAGCGAAAAAGAAAGCGAAATAAAAACATGCAGGTAGAAAAAGTACACATCACAAACTCAACTTGCTACGAATACGCAGATCGCATCAAAGGAAGATCTGATCGGCGTGATTTCGGTCGGTGCCGCAATAGTGGTAGTTGTCGTCTCAGTGCTGCCAGGCCTTCTTAGACAAATATGTGCTAGACGCAAGGCGAGTCATCCTGTCAATCGAGGCAAGTTCGGGATAGAGACCTCTTAGCCCAGATATGTGTTTTGCTTCCGCTGCAAGCTACAGCACCCGACAGGTTTTTCGCCAAGTGTGGCGCAGCGAGAAATGGCGGTTAAACAGGGCATTTTGAATCGCGTAGTTCTCACTGCATACCTTCTATGGATGCTGTTGATTCGGCCCCTAAAATAGTTGGCTCTGCGCGACCATTAGGGTGAAGTAACAACCTTAGGCGTAGCACTTCTCACCGTCTTCAATTTTTTTTAGCGTTCGTGATTGTATGGTGTCGAAGAGTAATTGGCCGGTGTTTAGTCTCCCGTATTAATCATTCCCTTTTGTTGCCCACGTCAGAACCGCGCACCATAGTTTTCATGGGAGAGTCAAAAGCCGACGGCGTGTAAGCAATGAATGTCGACTGCGATAGTCCTTTAAGCACAGTCTTCAGAATATGCTCTGTTTGAGGTGTAACGAGCGCGTGTTCACAGACACTGCTTTTGGGACCATTATTGCGCAGATACGCTTTTGAATGCGGAGTTTAGAACTGGATGCCAATGCGCGGGCGCAGTCAAACCGAGGAATGATTGCGGTAGTGGTTACAATAATGGTTACAGTCAGGCGGCGGCTGCAAGCTGTCAATGCCACCGAGCGTCCACGAAGACACAAGCATCGCAGGTTCTATTCCAGTCCCTGTATTGTTTCCTCGCTAGTTTTGTCGCTTTTATTCTGCGGTTAGTAAACCGTAGACATCCCGCAACGCGTCCCACTGCAGCACGAGTCAGTTTGCCACCCAGATACGTCTCCCGGTCATTACTAGGCATCACCACGGCTATGTTCTGTGTTACGACAAATGTAGAATGTGTAACTACAGCAAGATTCTGTATGTCGCCTGGATATGCCCCGAGTCATTAGAAAGCCTTATCATTGCCATGGTTTCCGTTGCGACTATGGTAGGATGGGTGAATGCAGTCATATCGGCCGTTATACAAAATATCAGTCTATGTACGTCCACAGCAGCGACCATTGCCCTAGCTCGAAATCACCCTTTGGCAACCTTTGTGGACGTCGAAATACTCAGGACACATATCAGGCACCTCGCCCGTCTACCTGATCATCACCTCGCGGGAATACCAGCGACCCGTCCACGGGAGTCGTTCGCAAGGGTAGTAGCTGCCCACAACACCAGTGTTCCATCGAACTACACGCCGGCGATGAGACCGCTCGTTCCGCTGTGGTGTGTGATGCAGCCCCGAGTGTGCCTAGATATCCCAGGAGTGACAAAAAAACGTGATCTTCCAAATCCGGCCCTGCAACAGCTCGCTTTGACGTACATGCACGAGACATACAGTGACCGAACCCATGTATACACTGATGGCTCGGTAACATCTTCGGGTTCTGCCGGAGCTGTCGTTATACCACGACTGTCACTGTGCAGCAAATTCAAGATAGCCAATCTTACGACATCCACGGCTACAGAACTTACGGCCATCCGTAGCGCTCTTCACACCATCGAGCAAAGTTCCTGCCGCAGATGGGCTATCTTCTGTGATTCGAAGCCTGCACTTCAGTCACTCCAGTCAGCGCTGTGCCGGGGACCTCACGAACAGCTCCTGACAGAAATAAGAATGGTATACGACCGTGCTGCCCAGGCGGGTCATGATGTCATCCTACAGTGGCTTCCTAGCCACTGCGGCATTGTCGGCAACGAAAGTGCGGACGCTGCCGCCCGGCTGGCGCATCAAACAGCGACAACTGTACTCATCCCATTGTCTAGGACGGACGCAGCTAGGGTCCTCCGCATTCTTGCCCGGGAAACAGCTATCTCCCAATAGTCTCCAGAAGATTCCACATGCGCACGCATTGGTGCCTTTGACCCGCACCTGCAACGTCCCCTTCCACTAGGCCTCCCACGGTCTGACGCAACTCTTCTTTGCCGTCTCTGGCTGGGGGTGGCATTCACAAATGCTTACTCGTACCTAATAGGAATGGCAGCAAGGGCGGAGTGCGAAACGTGCGGCACATCGGAGACGATACGCCACGTTTTATGCGAGTGCCCACGCTACTCGGCTGAAAGAAAAAAGCTGTCGTCAGCGCTGAGGAACCTGGACTCTCGGCGGCCATTTTCGGAGGGAAAGATTCTGTGCCACTGGCCTTTTCAGTCATCCGCTCAGAAGGCGACTAAGGAACTATTACGTTTTCTACGGGCGACGAACTTGAACACTAGGCTATAGACTGAGAGCTTCCAGTGTCAATCACTGTCAGTGCCTCAGTGCTGGGCATACGTGTCTGGTCCAACTTTTCCTCTTTTTTCCGCTCTCTTTTTTGCCCATTTCCCCTTTCCCACGTGCAGGATAGCAAACTAGGCTCTAGCCAGGTTAACTTTCCTGCCTTTCTTCTACATTCTTCCTTCCTTCCTCTACCGGTAGCCCTAACCTTGTGCTGAAGTCGCTTTTTTTATGCTTTTTTTCCAGAGCACGGTTCTGGCTTGGATGCAATTTCTGTTTGCCGAGAATGAAACTATAGCACACATGTGCGTCTCCTTCAACATGGTCGTGCTTAATTTCAAGACGAAGAAAGGAGTATATTACTTGACTTGCTAGACCAGCTTGACTTGCAAAGGTGGTCCAACTACCGTGATGTGAGTCTTCCGTAGCTAGAAAATTTATTTGAGACTTGTGAGTTTAGTCGAACGACTGGGAGGTACTTCAGCCATGGGGGCGCAGTTCGTACCGTGTTCGATTGTATGAGTTACGCCAGAAGCTAGGTTACGAGAACGAGCATACGAGGAAGGTAAGTGATTCGGCACACTATAGCTTGAGCCACAGGTTTACTAATAAACAAAATATGTCTTGCAAGCACCAAGAAAGTGGTTTCCGTTGGCCAGTATATAGGTTTTTATTTTTCGGGGGTTACACGTATTCCTTGTGTAAGGGAAACGCTCCTTTCCCCTTCCTTTCTGCCGTCGCTGCTGCGTTCGGGCGTTTGTAGTGCACTCTTTCTAGAGCCACGTTGCTAAATTAAAATGACGTAAAATCGGTAATCATTGTGGGTGTCGTTATCAACTTCACAGTCACCCAATTCCGCAGCGTGGATTGGAGCCAATTTTTTTCTTCTGTCGCGTTCGTCTGCAAACGCTTACATTCTCGGCAGCAAGCTCATGGGGTATTCTACATACAAAGCCGCAACTGTAAAACAGTAAAATATGTTACGTTTTCGATGACTTTGGTTTAAATTGCGTGCTAATGAATTTTGGGTTGACGGGAAATATTAGCGCTATAAATGCCTTTTAATATTGTTTACTTTTAGCGAAAACCATGCCTAATCTCGCCCGTTTTGGGTTGCAAATGACCGCCCTAGATATTCTTGATGCGGCATTCACGTGGTGACTTTGCGACTTTTTCCTTTGCGTAATCTACCTCGTACGGTCCAAAAATATATGTACTGCCACGATTACCTAAAACTAAATTTACTAGTGAATTCTGGGGGAGCACTAAATGTATCCAATCTTTCAGAGATACAGTGCGTGTTCGGCAATTCTATGCATCACATTGTGTCATCCGGTGCCTGCCATAAAGGGAAAACGTTGGCCTTGTAGCCTACGAGTTATGACACGTAGAACTTAGTTGGGGTGGCTAAACTTACTAAATTTCTCTTTCCTGTCAGAGGCAAGTGAACGTTACGGAGGAGGTATTGGGATTGGCGTATTCCGTTCACATTTTTGAGTGCTTAATTTCGTTCTTGTACGTTAGGGGTTGCAACCCGTTGAACGTTCCGTTGATAGTGAAATTTCCATTTGCTATCGGAATGACGTGGCCGGTCTGGAGGAGAAGGTAATTGGGTCGCACCATTTTACACAACTTCATAAAGTGATATACCATGCTATGTGTCGCGGGTTTTGAGCAGCGATCGACTCATAAGCTGAATGTCCACAAATGCATTGGACTTTCGGCTGGTTTGGTGAGCGCAAAGCGGCGTGGCCTGCTTGACATCATTTATATAGCCTTCTATGAGCCTTCAGGGCCATCGGAAATGCCAGTTCACTTGTTTTCACTCCATTACTCGTTCATTTAGGATACACCATCAGTAAAACCACTGCGATTTCCGGCATTTTTGCCTATGGGTTGCTTTTTGCGTTTTCCCTCCTTGTTGCCGTGCAAGATAGCGTCTACTGAATTACTCTTCCCGTATTTAAATTTGGGTGGCTTGAAATTGCGCTGCTTCATTTCTCATAAAATACATAAGCCGCGATGAGACCTGCTGATTTTGTTGTATTCACATCCTAACATGAGCAATGTAAGATTAGGTCTTTGTCCTCACGCTATTCAACGCCTTCTATTGTGCGTACTCTCAAGCCAGATTTGCACAGGATCATGGCGGCTAATTTACTTTCAACTAGCGTCTGTACTGGCTCACTGGGAAAGTTGCTGAGCACGATTTTGCTGGTTAGACTCCACGCCTCCTCTGTCGATTTTTCTAACGCAGTGGAAACATAAAAACGCTTGTCAGCCCATATTTCGGCCCAAGGGGAGAGTCCCAAAGTGGTCTAAAATTATTACGGAGCGCCTCATGACCCAGATGTAGCTTTTGCCCATGAACCCTAACTTTGAACTTGAATCGTCCTAAGCCTCGGCACAGTTTGCGTGGAACCTATCGGATTATTTTTGCCCCAATTTAGCTTCCACCTCCTCCCACACAGCCTGCCCGTTAAAAGAGACGGCCCCACTGTCCTAGGTCTAACTCAAAGATCGAAGCCCTCGATGGAGAATATGCAGTGGATAAACAAATGCAATCTCGCATACGATTCACACGCAGTTATGGTGCACTATTGGCGTTTTGTATACAAATGCAAAAATGTGAAAATACGTACAAAACAAAAACTTTGATGTAAACAAATCGTACTCGTCGAAGAGATGCAGTTCATTCTCGAGGTGCCGGTGGAGAGAGGAAACCAGCCTTGTTGGCAAAAGCGGTCATACAACGTCCATGCATAATATCAGTTCTTTTCGGCACATGGCACAATTAAACGTAGTTTATGTCAATGTAACATGTATGCAATAAATCGTCCGATATAAATTTTTAGAAGATCAACACCCTCGCCGGACAATATGCAGAGGACAAACAAATTCAAACTCGGGTACGATTCTCACGCAGTTATGGTGAACTAAAAGTTGCTTGTGTACACATGATCAAACAAAAATACCGCGAAACGAAAAGAGATTATGTAAACACATTGTCCTCGTCGGAGCGATCCAGTTTATACTGGGGGTGCCGGCGGGGACAGGAAGCCAGCCTTGTCGGCAATGTTGACGGTCGCGATAACCAAGCTCACGAGGACGACCTTGATGAGCAGGCCCAGCAGGAGCTGAAAACGAGATATAGCGATGAATTTTCATTAGAATACGACACGCCACTAAATGCACCGCGGCTAAACTGAACAACAATAATTGTTTGGTTGCAGTCGCCTTTTTCATCTGGTAACATTGTTATGAGAGAATTAAAATACAGTTTACCCCGATAGCGACTAAGTTTCAAACGCGGCCGCAAAAAGGGATCAGTAATATTGCACATCTCTACTAGAGGAATAGATGAATGTAACTGTTGAAGTTGAGTTCCGGGATCGGAATGAGCGAGCAGGTAATACGTATTTCTTTTTGCGGCGTCAAATTAAACCTCTCATGCAAGCGTGTATACTTTTCCGCGAGCCGTTATAAATGGCTCATGGAACTTACATTGGTGGCTTGTTGAGAAGCGATTGACAGCATACTGCCAATATTTCTGCTTTCCGCCAACGCATAATTTCAGATAAAAGCAATGTCTCACGTTATCCGCCACTGTTGCGAAATCTGGTCGCGAGAATTGTTAAAACAATAAAAAGACTAAACACCTAGTCGACGTTTTTCTAGGCAGAATTTCATTTCAAATTGCACATTGAACCTTGGCACCATCCACATTAAAAATGCGACCACTTGGAGGGGCACAAACGAAAGTTATCGCATAAACGAACTACCCCGGCCAGCAGCAATTATTTCTAGTTGCACTTGATCGTTACTGTTTTATGCCTTGTGAACCAAGTTAGATCCCATCAGGACCCAATTTAATTAAAGCCTACCGCGCGAACAATTTAGACGAAGGACGAAAGATAGTGGCTACATGGACAAGCGCTGACTTCCAACTGATTTATTTCGGAAAACACCAATTTATAAATATTCACGCATTACCGAGGTTCTCCTAAAAACATGGGAACCAGACAGGCACTGCTAATAACGGGGATAACCACCGTATCTATACAAATACAGCAAACAAAAAGCATAGGAACGAGCAAACATGGGAACCCGGAGTGCCTGTCTGGTTGCCATATCTTTCGCGCAACCGGGGTAATGTGTGAATACTTCTATATTTGTACTTTCCGAAATAAATCATCCGTTGGAAGCCAGCGCTTGTCCGCGTACCCACTCTCTTTCGTCATTCGTCTAATTATTCACGCTGTACGCATTATTTCAATGTAGTACCAACGCGCCCAAACACTCGCGTAAATAGTCCCATCAGTGCAACTCCCTCTTAAATACTGGCGCCTGTTTGAAAAGGAAACCTTTGCGTAATGTAACGGTTGAAACAGCGTATATCCATGCCCCGCACGCAGCAAACACGTACCAGTCTCCAGAAGGACATGCGCGCCATCTCGTGAAGGAGGGCGAGAGGCACGGAGGTCGGCATGACGACATTGCACGAGGCGCCCACGATTACCGGAATGGCGTAGTACGCGGGGTAGACGGCATTCACCTGGGCCTTCAAAGGGGCAAGAGAATTGGGAGCAACGTAGTCGTTTGGTATTACCTAGTCGAGACTACAGCGCAACTGTCATTCAGCAGCAACTTGGTTTGGCACACGGATTACAGAAGAAAACGCTAGTTTTCTCGGCGATCGACTGCCCAGCGTGAAAGGATAAACGTAGGCCTAAGTTATAAAACGGCGTAATTTGTGAATACATATAAACCCACGGTCTCTTGAAAGTTCATTACCATTGTCACTTACTTCGTTACGTCACAGCACACATGCACACACACGCACTTACACACGCATGCACAGGCCCACAAACACACACGCATTATATACGCGTATGCTATTTCAAATTCATTATTATAGGTGCCCTGAACTTTAGGTTCCAACTGCAGCTGGAGGTTTTAGATAAAATCTTGAAAAGGCAGAAACGGCCCAAACATTCCTGAGCACTCGGAACGACCGAAAGTAGTCGACGTAGCTTGCGCGATGCTGTGTGCACGCGCAGCACTCACGATGTGGTGCACGATGGGTGCCATGACCTCGGTGAGCGGCTGCTTGTCCATGATCTCTGCCATGGCGGCCGTGAAGAACGCCAGCAAGGCCTGTATCAACGGTGATCTGCGACGCTCCCAGAAAGAGTCCGGTATGCTCTTAAACAACTCGTTCGCAAGGTCGTACGTCTGCAGGAGAAGAGAAATAACTTTGGTGTCAACATTTACTCTGGGGTTAAACTCCTCGTGATTATCACTTTATTTACATGCACTGGAGGAAGTTTCACATGGCATCAAGTGCTCCTATTCTTCGTCAGCCAAGGTAGCTACTAGTTCTTTTACATGAATTTTAAAGCAAAACTTGATTTGCCTCTACCCCGGGCTTTTCTGTTGCCAGACCGAATGCGCCGCTATGTGCCAGTCGGCTCCTCTTCGCCCCTTTGAGAAACAGCAACGGAGCTCCCTACCACTGGGTATTCGAACGAAACCATCAGTTGACCCTCTTCTCGGCGAATATCCGCGGCTTCGTGCTTTCTTGTGTGGTTGGAGTGGCAATCTTTATATCGGCTTGGCCACGTGTGCCGAATGGGAAGGTCAACACGCGCCGACAAAATGGTTCGGAAACGTTCCCATGGCGTCCAGGGAATCCAGTACCGAAAGACGTGCCACTACAACTATAACTTTTTCATTACGCAGCGACAAGTGGGGCAGACACCAATGAGTGGTGGATATGCTGGCTCGAAAAACCGAGTTAATAAAACTACGTGTGGCGGAAATTAAAGACGACGAGCAGCATGAGCACGACGTCCAGAAGCGAAGTGCGGAACAACAATCCCACACAGACTGTTGTCTCAACACAGCTATGCCACGATGCCAATGCAATTTTTTCAACCGGTGCTAATTGAAGTTATTTGTGATCATCAGGGAAAGCTTCTCTATACGTCGATTTCAACCAATGACCAAGATTAGCCAATTTTTTTCTGCACAAATGGCTGAGCGGATCTTCCAGACGAGGTTCACCACTTGTTCGTCGGTTTTTTTACTGCATGGGGAGTGGCGCTAACATGGAAGCCGAAGGGAAAAGTGCGAGAACTCGCCTGAAGTAGGCAGGAGGCGACCTGTGTGGCCCCGAGCAAAAGCATGACGCCCCATGGCAGCAGCTGCCAGATGCTGTGGACGAAGTCGAAAGTCACGCGCAGGATTGGCGTCACGACAGCCGTCGCCAGCACGAGCCACACCAGCGCGCCAAGCAGCGCTACCCTGCACTCGCGAACCAAATCAATGCGATGCTTTAATTCCGACGCCTCCAAGATCTTCTCAGTAAAGAGAGATCCTAGGTACACCGCCGTCGTTTAGCCAGGATACACTTCTGTTAAATGTGATTATGAATTCACGAGTTAGTAAAGACGTTCACACAGCACACAATTTACTCCAGGATCCGATACACAGCTCATGAACACACATTCGTATAGAATTTTCCTATTACGAGATGTTAAGCGGCGCTAACAGCCCGTAACTTAAAAATTTATTCAGTTAAGCATCAACTCAGTGAAATGTTTATAGTTAACGTGAAATGAATCCAACCTTTTAAGTTAACGAAGGTTTGAATGCGTAGCGTTAGGGCGCCGTTTCTTAGAAAAGCCGGCGTCGTCGTCGGCGTTGACAATAAGCGGATAATACCGTAGCTCCACATTGCGCCGCCCACCGATACCGCCGGCATTGCAAGGTTGGGCCCCAATGGAAGGCATGAGAGCAGGAGCGTAAAGTCTTCACTGCCAAGAACGTTTTCACGCCATACGAACGCTCTCGGATAACGATATCGCGTTCCACCTTTAAAGAAGACTAGGTATCCTTCGAATTCCTTCTCGCAGCGTTCCACTGTACAATCAACTATATTAAATGGGCTCATGAACTGAAATTATTCCCGTTCCACCGCGGTATAACGGGTAAATTAAATCAACTGGCGGGCCTGCTTCATCGCTGTCTATACGAACACCCCGATTTCGCCCTATCTCGAAATTATCGATTGAAAAGGCTTCAATGCCGGC